>NC_064931.1:22421690-23021690 GCF_023897955.1 Schistocerca gregaria
GGTGGAGAATTTCTCCCTGAATCGTAACTGCGCGCTGGACCGTTGCGTCTTAAGTTATTCTGTCTCCCTTGATAATAATTATTTTGGTTCCCGTATTGTCTGTTTCTCTGATTGTCTCTGTGATATTCATTACTACGGAAATGCGATCTTTCTCTGTAACTATTACTCTGCCAGTGGTTGTCATATGGGTGGTGTCTGTTTTGGTCACGATTTGTGTTGTGAGAATGGCCTTGTCGTGTCCAGTTATTGTTTCTTTCATCGCGGAATTGCGACGGATGTGACCTGTAGTGTTTTTTTCCTGTTTTCGCATCCCGCGACTGTCTGTGTCAATTTCTAATTCTTGTAAGAGTCCCTGAAAAGCATCAATGTCGTCTTTGCAACGGCCTGCCAAAATAATATGCCGTAAATGTTCAGGCAATTTGATTAAGCAAATGCGGATGAGTTCTGACGGGCTGTATGGGTTTGAAAGATACTGATTCTTATGTAACATTTCTTCAAAATGTTTCACAAGACTTGAAAATTCTTTTTGTTCGAAATTTTTCATCATTATGATGCCATGTTTTACTCGGTCTTGTGTGGCTTGAGACAAATATGCTGAGAGGAAGGCATGATAAAATTCTCCTTCACTATGACAATCGTGAATGACCGATCGCATTCTTACAGCTGTTTCATTCTCCAAGTAGCCACACATAAATTCTAATCTGTGCTCTAATGACCAGTTGGGAGGAAAACAATGAGAGAATTGATGGAGCCACGGTTGTGGATGAATGTCGTTGCCAGAATTCTTAAATGTTTTGAATTAACGTGCAGTAATGAACAGATTATAGTCAAAATCATCGTGTCGGCGGGTAGCATATCGCTCATTGTTACGTCGTGTCGGCAGTTCCATCTTAAAATTCGGTGCACCTTGCCAATTTCTTTCACAATTTCCGAAATGCCCTGTGTTATTATTTTGTGGCTTTTCCGTATTTCCAAGTCCCTCTTCCCGTGTTGGAGCGCGACTGTCCTCTGAAATACGTAATTCTTGTATTACCTGTGTCAGCTGATCTTGCACTTCCCGGATTTCTCTTTGGTGTTGTGTATTAATTTGATTCTGATTTTGTTTGAATTTCCTAATTTGTTCGCACTCTTCTGTATCATTCAGATCATCATCTACCTTTGTAGATAAGTTAGTTAACTGATCTGAAAGTTCGGCTACTTTCTCCGATAGTGAACACATTTCCTCAGTGTGTTTTTCTGAACCAAGTTTCAGAGCGTCCATTTGTGTTGAAATCGAATCTACTGTGACCTTTAAGTTTTCCTGAGTTCTTGCAAGTTGCGTAACCGAATCGGTGGATGCAACTCAGTCCATTTTAGCTTGCAAGGTGTCGTGATTTTCGCGAACAATAGTTTGCAGTTCTTTTATGGTTGCTTCATGATTCTGTAATGCATTTTCATGCCGCGAAAAAATTGGTTGAAAATGCTCACAAATTTGTGTTTTTACGTCATTACAGATTTTTTGGCATTTCGATTCAATGTTATGTAACTCAGTAGTTAAATCTTCACGTGTTTGTTCAAGTGTGGTGTCTAACTTTCGAAGATTTTGTTCCATTGTGTCTAACTGTTGAAGCTTTTGCTGTGTTTGTCTCTGATTTTGTTCCATTGTGTCTAACTTTTGAAGATTTTGTTCCATTGTGTCTAACTTTTGAAGCTTTTGCTGTGTTTGTCTCTGATTTTGTTCCAAGGTGTCTAACTTTTGAAGATTTTGTTCCATTGTGTCTAACTTTTGAAGATTTTGTCCCATTTGTTGCATTAACTGTAATAACAGTGCACTGGTGTCTGAAACATGTTCCTCAGTGCTATTCAGCAGTGCATTTGAACCGGCAATATTCGCATTTTGAAAAGCAAAAAATGTGTCTTGATTTATTTGAGAAAACGGTGAGGACGCAAAATCTGAATCTACAGTATTTGCAAGATTGTGTCCTGTCATTTCGGAATCCTGAGGCGCGCTGTTGCCGATCGATCGATCGATAATGCTTCACTGTTCACTAATTGTTTCACTGCCTACACCATTATTTGCAGCCCGCTCCATTTCCCTATGCGCTATTACCAAATTACTACTTTGAACGTTAGTGAATTCATTACATGGTGACGCTAACACACTGCTTTCGTCTTCACTGTCATTTCTCAGTTTACTTTGGAGCCTAGTGTTACGTTTTTCACACGCCATTATTGTCACAATTTTTCACACGACAACACAGAAAACACAATTTGAAGAACAAAAATAAGAGAACACATTAACATAGCACTGAAAATAATATCTATTTAATTGCAAACGCAGCTGCGAAATACTTCGTGCAAAACTACATGCATGCCACAACTATTTTACTGTACAACAATGAAAGACTGCAACTACAAAGGAAATTCTCTCTATGATTACGCGCTAGCAATAAACAAAAGCTACACTAATTACACAAACTACAAGAAAAAAATCAGAAGATTCCAGTGAGGTATCCTCGGCTAAGGGTCGACATATGAAACGTCCCCTTTGAAAAATTTACATGACTGTGCTTAAACTGAAACACAATATTTTTGGCCCAACGCAATCTGACTTCCAAAAATCCCTACGAAAGAATGGCCCTGACTAACATTAACCTATACGTTTCACAAATCACTTACCTCACAAAAATCTTCGTTACTCAAGCTACTGCAATACAGCGAGCGCCACTACTGCCAGCTAAATAAAAGATTCAAACTACTGAAGGCACTAACTACTGATAGGCATAGTTAGCAAATGAAAGATTTTAATAGAGAATAAGCAATGTATTTACCTCACTAGTCATAATATATATAGCAGTTCATGACACCAATTCTTACAAATTTCAAAACTCCGCCATCTCTCTCCGCACGTCCACCACTGCTGGCGGCTCACCTCCAACTGCGCAACGCTACGCGCTGTTAGCATCCAGCTGCCGCTGCCCGACACTACAATGGCAGACAACAATGCAAACTAGCCACAGACTGCGCACAGCACAGCCAGTGATGTTTCATACAGAACGCTATGTGGCGTTACCAATAAGAAAACCTAAACAGCCTACTTACAAGCCCACGCTCGCAGCCCTGGTGAACATCGACAAATGGTGAAATGATAGAAGCTCTCGATACGTCCTAACATCGTGTCGGACCTCCTTTTGCCCGGTGTACTGCAGAAATTCGATGTGTTTGAACTTAACAAGTCGTTGGAAGGTCCCTGCAGAAATAGTGAGCCATAATGCCTGTATAGCCGTCTATAACTGCAAAAGTGCTGCCGGTGCAAGGTTTTGTGCTAGAACTGACCTCTAGATTATGTCCCATACATTTTAGAATTGTCCAGAATTTTCTTCAAACCTTTCGCGGACAATTGTGACAATTCCTTGTCAATGATCCGTCCATTTGGACCGCAGAACCCAGTCCATTTCATGTAAACACAGGCCAAACGATTATGGATCCACCACCCGCTTTCACAGTGCCTTGTTGATATCTGGTGCATGTGCACATGGGGTCTGTGCCACACTCGAACCTTACTGTCTGCTCTTACTAACTGAAATCGTCACTCATCTGACCAGGCCACGGTTTTACAGTTGTCTAGGATCCAACTGATATGGACACGACCCCAGTAGTGGCGCTGCAGGCGATGTGGTGCTGTTAGCAAAGGCACTCGCACCAGTCGTCTGCTGCCATAGGCCATTAACGCCAGATTTCACCGCACTGTATAACAGATACGTAGTTCCCGTACTGATTTCTGCGGTTATTTCATGCAGGGTTGCTTCTCTGTTGGCACAGACAACGCTACTAAAACGCCGCTGCTTTCAGTCGTTAAGCGGAGGTCGTCGGCTACTACGTTGTGAGATAACGCCTGATATTGGGTATTCTCGGCACACTCTTGATACTGTGGACATCGGAATATTGAATTCCCTAACGATTTCAAATATTAAATGTCCCGTGCGTCTAGCCCCAACTACCATTCGGCGTTCAGCGTCCGTTAATTCCCGTCGTGTTATTATAATCCTGTCGGAAATCTTTTGTCGTGAATTACCTGAGTAAAAACGACAGCTTCACCAATGCGCTACCGTTTCATACCTTGTGTAAGCGATACTAACGCCATCTGTATACGTGTATAGCGATTTTTGTCATCTCAGTGTATGTCTGCCGAGTTGTCAATATATCTGCCAAAAAGTCACAGTTACTTGTATGAGATACTGACTCATTTGCTATACTGATGCGCTGCTTCGTGTCATGTTCCTGACAACATTTCCGCGTTGTGTCGGTGGGGAAATTGCTTGCCCTTTTCTGTAAAACCCTGGTATTACCACTGTGCTGGCATGTTCGTGATGCCGGCCCTGGTATGTTTCGCAATGTGTAAATAGCCCTTTTGCTGTAACACGTGTGCCGACACGATATGCTAGTACAGATGTCTTTTCGGAAGACCTGGGCCCTGGTCTGCAACAAAACTCAACATGCATGGACGACAATAATGCATTAGATTTACAAAAAATTTTCACCTCTTAGATACCAGACAGCTTGAACAGCAAGATTCAGAGACTCTGATATTACCATACGACGTTTATCCTATTACATCCTTATTTACAGAGACTGCATCTTTCCTACAACTCATTACTTCTCCTGATAACGTGCTATACAATGTATAATTATTATCATCTAGCTTGTCTTGATAACTCCCCTTTTACCGTTTAACATCTCATCAAACCTTGACATAAGCTGCCCAGTAGCCTTATAAAGCTCGGAAATGCATTAATTAATATTATACAGATTCCACTGTCACGAATACGAGCAGCTTTTACGTCTCACTTCACACTTACAATTAATAATCATACTGAAATGCTCGTTCACTCTTAATAACTAACCCTGGTCAAACCTTCTTTAACAGCACATGGTCTAACTCCATTAAACTCTTATACTCAGCGTCTATTTGGTGGTTTTTTAACACTTTATTTCGTTAACTCATTTGGAATGCAGCCCGTGTGACAACAGCTCCCCTTATGCTTTCCTAGAGAATATATTCCCAGACCTGTCCTCACACATGACTCACGTACGACACTACCACTCACAATAGATTGACAGGTAGTCCCTCTTACTTGTCCCACTGTAGTGCTAATCACACACTACTCTCTCCTGAAATGCTCTGCTCTCTGGTATTCCTGCTGCGGCAGAAGCAACTTCGTGGGGCCTTGTGGCACTGTATCATACGAATAAAGTGGTTATGTTTGCAGTTTAACTGGTTTGCTACTTAAGATGAACGAACCATGCGACAGCAGTCCATGGGCCATAGTTTCCCCTGGCTGGAATATTGTCCCTCAAAGTTTCACAGTGCGGTGCCGTAGGGCGATTTTGACATGATGTCCTGGAACAAAGCTTACTCTTAGTTTTTCCTCATACTCTTCACCTGCATTACACTTGTTGAGCACCACTGAACGTGAATGCTCAGTAAACATCTCGCACTGCACGTCAGTAGCTACACCGAAGAGCCAAAGAAACTGGTACATCTGCCTAATATCGTGTAGGGCGCCCGCGAGCACGCAAAAGTGCCGCAACACAACGTGACATGGACTCGACTAATGTCTGAAGAACTGCTGGAGGGAACTGGCACAATGAATCATACAGGACTGTCCGTAAATCCGTAAGAGTGCGAAGAGTGGAGATCTCTTCTGAATAGCAGGTTGCAATGCATCCCAGATATGTTCAATAGTGTTCATGTATGGGGAGTTTGGTGGCTAGCGGAAGTGTTTAAACTCAGAAGAATGTCCCTGGGGCCACTCTGTAGTAATTCTGGACGTGTGGCGTATCGCATTGTCCTGCTGGAATTGCGCAAGTCCGTCGGAACGCACAATGGACATGAATGGATGCAGGTGATCAGACAGGATGCTTCAGTACGTGTCACATGTCAGAGTCCTATCTAGACGTATCCGGGGTCCCGTATCACTCCAACTGCATACGCCCCACACCATTACAGGGCCTCCGCCAGCTTGAAGAGTCCCTTGCTATTATGCAGGGACCCTGGATTCATGAGGTTCTCTGCTACCCGTACGCGTCCATCCGCTCGATACAATTTGAAACGAGACTCGGCCAACCAGGCACCATGTTTCCAATCATCAACAGCCCAATGTCGGTGCTGAAGGCCCAAGCGAAGTGTAAAGCTTTGTGTCATCCAGTCGTCAAAGGTACACGAGTGGGCCTTCGGCTCCCAAAGCCCGTATCGTTGATGTTTCGTGGAATGGTTCGCACGCTTACACTTGTTGATAGCCCAGCACTGAAACCTGCAGCAATTTGTGGAAGGGTTGCACTTCCGTTACGTTGAACGATTCTCTTCAGACGTCTTTGGTCCTGTTCTTGCAAGGTCTTTTTCCTCCCGCAGCGATGTCGGAGATTCGATGTTTTACCGGATTTCTGATATTCACGATACTCTCGTGAAATGGTCGAACGGGAAAATTCCAACTTCTTCGCTACCTCTAAGATGCTGTCTGCCATCGCTCGTGCGCCGACTATAACACCACTTTCAAACTCAGTTAAATCTTCATAACCTGCCGTTGCAGCAGCAGTAATTGATCTAACAACTGCGCCAGACTCTTGTTGTCTTATGTAGGCGTAGTCAACCGCAGATCCGTATTCTGCCAGTTTTTATATCTCAGTGTTTGAATATGCATGCCTATACCTGATTCTTTGGTGCTTGAGTGTAGCTATGCAAGGCTACAATCCAGTGCTTGTGCTACTGTTATATTCCAGACCTCAGGCGCAGACATTCCTCAAAAGATTCAGCGCTGTCTTCCCGATCACTATCTTCATGAACACGTCTCCTCTTCCTTTCCCTATATTCACTCCGCTTCTGACGAGACATATGCGTCTCTGCCGTTCGTTCCATAACATTTGCAACATAACTATCAACATCAACAACTTCTTGGGTATTTCCCGTAGTGTCAACAATAACATCATTGTTAGTGGTTCGACTCTGCACGACACAAAAGTCATTAGCACTCGATTGTTCCTACATATCTGTCCCAGGCTCTACTTCCCCTAAAAAGCACCCATTATTACCCAGGGGGTAGCTATTACTGCACTTAAATAACTCATGTTGCTTTCCACACAATTATTCACTTTGGTGCAGCCAAGACTCACTTTGTCTGCCCTACAGCTACCTCAGACTACACAATTCCATGTGATATCGGAGCTAATATTTTTACGTTACTCCCCTTAACGTCCACAACGTTAATTCTTCGTGAATTGAGCTAACTCTGCACAACGACATCGTCCTCTTCACTAATTATCTTCATTTTCCCATCCATGGGGTCGTTGTTCCGTGCGTCAAATTCTGGACTACTTACTGAGCTGACAGGCGTAGCTACATCACTGATAGTTTGATGTACAGTGGGAACAGGGAAGCTTACCACAAGCCTGTTTCTCTCCCTTGCAGCCTCCTCCTTCTCCCTCCTTTGTTTCCTTTCTTTCCATCGTGTCCAAAATTTTCATTCCTCATCACTCAACGCTCATTTTCAATCAGTAGACGTCGAATTTTCTTTGCCTCCCCTCCACATACTCAGAAGAATTGCGAAAAACTATTTCCTTCTTCCTCGTCCGAAGAGCTTCTTCCCATCTTTGCATTGTCCGCTTGCATCTTATCGACTTGGACTGTTTCATTTTTGAACACCTCTTCCACGGTAGCCCATTGCGGTATTGAAACACTGCTACCAGTGATGCTGACCGTGACACGATTACTCTACTTCTAGTCGCCTATCTGACGAGCATTTGTCGCTCGGCATGTGTGCGGGATAAACACTGGGATGTTATTTGTGCTGTAACTCTCGATGTGGTGTTATGATTGCCAGACTTGTTGAATTGGTCTCAAGTGGTGTGAAGATAATTGACACCGAGCTGCTGTGGAGTAAACTCATTCTCACAGCGAGAATGGCGTCTGGTGATGTGGAAGTGAGTTGTCCACAGGCAGCTGCTGACAAATTATTCTCGCTGCAGGCCTAGCCAACGTGTTGTTGGCCTACGGTGTTGTCAGTGAAGCAGTTCCAGAAAGAGACAATTGCTATATTGACCCGACGTCTCGTAGAAGTCGCGAGTAGTCTGCTGGATTTCGTCCCATGGGAGTGAGAGGTCCGTTCCTTCATGCAGAAGACGAGTTGAATCCAGACTCAGAGCCGGCCGGGTGGCCGAGCAGTTCTAGGCGCTTTAGTCTGGAACCGCGCGACCGCTAAGGTCGCAGATTCGAATCCTGCCTCGGGCATGGATGTGTGTGTTGCCCTTAGGTTAGTTAGGTTTAAGTAGTTATAAGATCTAGGGGACTGATGACCTCAGCAGTTAAGTCCCATAGTGCTCAGAGCCATTTGAACCATTTTGAACCAGACTCGGAAGCGCAGCGCGAGTTTCAGAGTTCGGCTCTGCACCCTCTGCAATGCCGCAACGTGTGAAGCAGCGGCCTTTCCCCACACCTCGTCTACATACACTACCAATGATCTGACCAGTGTTCGGTAGAGCGCAATGCCGTGGTGTGGAGGTAGCGACGACAAGGTACTAAGCAGAGGATACAGGGTGCAGTAACGCACCACTGCTCTGATTCTGACATCACGTATATGCTAGACCCGTGTGAACCACAGCTCGAGGATCATGCCGAGGTATTTTGCAGTCTTCGTCCACAGGTGGGATCTCCCACGATGTTGACAGGCGGCAGATCTGGTGGCAGCATCCTTCAGGTGAAGGCCACTGCCTGGCTCTTCGTGGCGTCGAATTAAGTCTTCACTTCATCGCCAACGCTCCTAGTTGTAGGCGGCATCGCATTGCCTGGACGCTCATGTTGCGTGGGAACAGGCTGTATCGTGGGCGTAAACCGACAATTCCACGCACGTCACCTACAGTTTGTTGACAGTTTCCGTGGAGTACAACCAGAGGCGGAGCACTGACCCCTCCTCACCCCAGCGAGTATCTGCCACTCTGTGGACGACTCACGTCTGCCCTCACATGGAAGGTCCTCCCAACGAGGAAGGAGCAAAGAAGGATCACGTGTGACGTCGGTATACCAAGTACAAAGAGTTTGCACACAAGGCCGTTGTACTGCATGGAGTCAAATGCCCTGGACACGTCAACGAGCACCGGCCCAAGATACTCCCTTGTTTTCAGCGCGCTCGTCGTCCACCAGGCACAGCATCTGGCGAGACATTGAGTGGCCGCTCCGAAATCCGAACTGTTTGTATGGTATGACACTCTCTTGAGTGATGTGTTGCATCAGCATCTTTAGATACAACGTCTCAAACATCTTCAATAGTGACGGAAGCAATCTGATACGCCTGCAGCTGGCTGCATCACGTGAGTCATTTTCTGTTTTTGGGCTAGCCACCATTTCCGCATGTTTCCATGCAGACCCCCGATAGAAGAAGCTAATTGCAGATATATGTTAACAGCCGACAGACTCCCAGTGGACGGTTCTTCAGCAGGTAGTTGTTGACCATATCACTGCCTCCTGGCCCCTGACGTTCAGTGACAGCAGTTGCGCAGCTAGTCCCTGCTCTGCGAACGGTCGAATGACGGCTTTTTCTACCATGATTGCCAGGAAGGTTGGCAGATGCTCTACGACTCAGCAGATATGATTATGATCCTCAAAGTCGCTCACCGGCCGCGAATGTGTCGCCTAGTATGCTGGCCTCGGTATCTGGCTCGCAGATGACGTCCTGGCTGACCTGCTGCGGCGGGATGCGCTACCGGCGACGCAGGAAGCTTTTGACAGCTCTCCAGCCACCGTCGTCATCAGGGTTGCGCGTGGACGCAAAGTTCTTCTTCTCGGTGATTGTCGCCAGTATGTGGAGCTGGAGTTGGTGTCAGAAGTCTCGCGGCCGTTTGCCGCCACGGAGTGGCTTCGTCTGCGGCTCGGAGTATTCTGCGGTTGAGAGAGGCCAGTGCAGAGTCGGGCCCCACTTCCATGAGGCTCAGACACGTCGTCTAGAAAGTTGAGCACAATCACTCATAATTGCTCGCTGTCCATGTTTGGTAGTTCTAGCGATTGGCTGGCAGCGCTGGGCCGGTAACGTCCACGTCGAAAGCGACGGGGATGTAGTCCGATGGTTACCCTTGCGGGCTTTCGAAATAATAACTAAGCACCCTCCGACTCAACGCTGCAATATTAAAAGTTTTGACTGGTTTCGTTGTCTAGGGGCTGGGATTTTCCGCATTACAGGCCAAATACCGCTGAGCCTACACTATACGATAAGAATACACACACGAATCGAATCGTCGAAGGTTTCTATCACTCGGCAATTGCGAATTATGAATGTAACATATAAATTTATAAATGAAAGATTGCAATTAAATAAAATCTGCAGGTACTATCTTATATCTTAACGACTTTAAATGATCAGTACGATAATAGAAGTACTTTTGAGAGCGGAGTATATTTCTGCAAACCACTTATTTGTGTCCACGGTCCAGCAATTAAATAAAATGTAAGTTGAATAACAGAAAAACAATAGATTCCTACTGCACATAATTAGTTATGAGCAACAACATAGCTCGCAAGATATTCTCTTTTAAATGCACACTACGTCTTCCCTGCAGAAGCCACGGAAATCACACGAGAGCACAGGTGGGCACTCTGAAATATTTTCTATCCTCCGCCACCACGCGCAAACTGCTCCACTGTCCGAGCCTTTCCGCCGACTGTGCGTCCGTCGCGCTGTACTGTCAGCGTCCAGCACTCACTACCGTGTCGTGTTTCGCACCCTCCAAAAGTTCTTCTCTGTGTCCTCTCCGGAAACTCGCTTTCGTCCAGTCTCCCCATACACGAGCACATTACTACCACTAATTACAGATTAGAACAGTTTTTCACTTCTGCCCTTTCTCTATATACAGCCCCAATACCGTCACGTTTCTTAGATCCAAAGGTTTTTCTGAGACATGGTATTTTAAACGGTACGCATTTGGATGTGGGCACTCTACCACAACAAATGGTCCACAGTATAACTCGAATAATTTCTTAATGTCCCCGTCCACTTCGCTGGAACGCTCTTTGGTACGTACAAGCACTTTGTCCCCCATTTTGTATTTCATCGGTTTGTATTGTTCATCGTGACGCCTTTTCCTTTCAACGGCTAACTTTTTTATGCGAGCCGTTACTGCCTGTTCTCTTTAGCAGCCGATTAAGATTTTCGCGGATGGAATTCTACCGTTTCTGTGAGTAGGAATTTTGGTTTCACCCCGGTCATGACGTCCAAAGATGAGCACCCCGTAGCCTTACTTTTTACTGTTGAGTACGTCCTCAAACGCGCTCACGTACTCCACCCACTTGAAATGACGATTGCTGGCATAGTCCTACATATACGTCCTACTTCCCGCATATACCGTTCACACGGGTTGATCACTGTGTGGCAGATGGATATACGGATATGTTGCACACTAGCCGGCCGGAGTGGCCGAGAGGTCCTAGGCGCTACAGTCTGGAACCGCGCGACCGCTACGGTCGCATCTTCGAATCCTGCCTCGGGAATGTATGTGTGTGATGTCCTTAGGTTAGTTAGGTTTAAGTAGTTCTACGTTCTAGGTGACTGATGACCTCAGAAGTTAAGTCCCATAGTGCTCAGAGCCATTTGAACCACTTTTTGTTGCACACCCTTGTCGTTCATGAACGTGTTCCAATCGTTAGTAGTAAATTCCGATCCGTTGTCAGACAACAGCCTTACTGGTTTTACAATATTCTTGAAGTAATCCTTCTCCAGTTTGGCTATCAGAGTTTTAGTATTCGCTTTCCGTATCGGATACAGTTTAATGAACTTAGAGAACACGTCAACCAAGCAAAGATGTACTTCATGCGGTCGCGTCCTGTGAGGAATTGGGCCAAAATTGTCCACAGCCAGCAAATCGCCCACTTTGGTAGATATAATGCTTTGCATTTCCCCCTGTTGCGCGGTCGTGCAGTATCTGACCCGTTGGCAACGGTCGCACGCTGCCACCTGCGTGCGGACGCGCCTGGCCGCCTACCCAACTACGACGTTTCATTGCAGGCGAATGGAGCTCACTTATCGTCCAGACGTAGAACGGATAGCGGCTCTAAACGTTATAATATTTGCGCAGTGTTTATGGCCTGTACAAATACCTGTTATTTGGAGAACAGACGTGTAAGTTCACGATGAATGTTGCAACCACAGGAGAAACAATTGAAATGATCCTGATTTACAGTGAATGTACGAGAATACTGTGGCTGTTGTTGCATTGTGTGCCGAGCATTTCCCGGAGTAAGCTCACTCTCGTTCGTTCTTTTACAAGGTTGTCTCATGGCAGCGTACTGACCTGCAAAAGGAAACGAAGCCAATTTGTTGCAACGAGAAGCTAATGAAATAGATGTACTAGCGGCAACGCACCACCGCGCCCGGCAATTATACCCCATTCCTGTGTGCCCGCAGGTGCTATTGTCACCAGTACTGCATCGTCATAAGTATCATCCATATCAGGTGTCACTGCATCGAGTACTTCATGGCGCCCATTTCTAAAACCGGGTAGTGCTTTGTAAATTGACAGGACCACAAATGCAAACGACCCCCACGTTCTTTGCCGAGGCACTAGTTTCCGATGACTCTTCTTTCACAGACCATGATAGCATTAACCGGCGTAACGTAAATTACTGATAGGAAAGTTGATGCAACGGCAATAGAGAGTTTTTTAAAACTGGTCAAGGAACGAGAGTGGCAGGATGTTTATAGTGCAGATAACGTACATGACAAATATAATGCTTTCCTTAACACATTTCTCATGCTCTTTGAGAGTTGCTTTCCGTATGAACGTTCTAAACGGGGTACTAGCGATAAAAAGCAACCTGGGTGGCTGACTAGCCGGGTAAGGATAAAATGTAGAATAAAGCGGGAATTATATAAAAAGAAGTAGTCACAATCAAGCTACAGTTACGCATTACAAAGATTATTGTACTTAAAAATGTTATTAGGAAGGCAAACAAAATAAAACCATATGGTCAGGTGTGAAAGAAGTGCCTGATCATCAACACATGGTCGACGATATAAAGTCAGTACGTTGTTAAAATATTTCTGTTACTGATAAATCTGATATATGTACAGTATTTAACAATCATTTTCTAAGCATTGCTGGTGAGTTAAACAAAAATTTAGTTTCATAGGGAATCATATAACTCTCTTGGAAAACGCCTTTCCGAGACTAATGTCTGAAATACTCCTCTGTGATACTGACAAGGGGGGACTGAGTCAATAATTAAATCAATGAAGACTAAGGACTCTCATCGGTATGATGGAGTGCCTAGCAGAATATTAAAGTACTATGCTGCGCGTGTTATCCCTGTTCTTAGCCATATTTGTATTTTTATTTTAGGAATTGTCAGTTTCCAAAACGATTAAAATACTCAGTAGTAAAGCCGATTTACAAAAAGAGAGAAAAGGACGATTTGCTATCAAATGTACAGTTCGGTTTTAGAAGTACTTTAACAACTTAAAATGCTATATGGGTTAAACAAAAGGTTTCAAACGCTAGGCATATTTGTTTTTTATTTAACTAAGGTGCTCCATTGTGTTGATCCAGAAGTTGGGCCATTACAGAATACGTGGAGTAGCTCACAATTGGTTCTCCTCTTACATTAACAACAGACAGCAAAAGGTCATTATTCACAATGTTGAGTATGGGTGTGATGTGGGGTCTGAGAGGGGTACGGTCAAATGGGGGGGGGGGGGGGGGTGCCCCAGTGATCAGTGTTGGGGTAACTCCTGTTCCTCATTTATATAAATGATATGCCCTCTAGTATTACGGGTACACTCCGTCTCCAGGCCACAAGTGGCCTATCGGGACCATCCGACTGCCGTGTCATCCTCAGATAAGGATGCGAATAGGAGGGGCATGTGGTCAGCACGCCACTCTCCCGGTCGTTACGATGGTTTTCTTTGACCGGAGCCGCTACTATTCGGTCGAGTAGCTCCTCAGTTGGCATCACGAGGCTGAGTGTACCCCGAAAAATGGCAACAGTGCATGGCGGCCCAGATGGTCACCCATCCAAGTGCCGGCCACGCCAGACAGTGATCTGACGGGAACCGGTGAATCCACTGCGGCAAGGCCGTTGCCCTGTAACTCTAAAATATTTCTGTTTGCTAATGACACTAGCTTGGTAGTAAAGGATGTTGTGTCCAACATTGGCTCAGTTTCAAACAGTGCCGTTCATGACGTAAGTTCGTGGCTTGTAGACAATAAACTAACTCTAAATCACAGTAAGTCTCAGTTTTTCAGTTTCTAACACATAATTCAACAAAACCTGATGTTTCAATTTCACAAAATGGGCATATGATTAGTGAAACTGAACAGTTCAAATTTCTAGGTGTTCAGATAGATAGTAAACTTTGTGTAAAGCCCACGTTCAGGATCTTGTTCTGCCATGTTTACTATTCGAACGGTATTTCGTTCGATACGAAAATTAGTCTACTTTGCTTATTTTCATTCGCTTATGTCGTATGGTATTATATTTTGGGGTAACTCTTCCAATTCTAAAAGGATATTTTTGGCTCAGAAACGAGTGATTCGGACAATAAGTGATGTAAGTTCGCAAACCTCTTGTCGACCCCGGTTCACTCATCTGGGTATTTTGACATTGGCCTCTCAATATATATATATTCTTTACTGTCGTTCCTTGTTAACAATATCAGCTTATTTCTAAGAACAAGTAGCTTTCACTCAGTTAACACACGGCAAAAATCCCACTTGATTTTGGATAGTACTTCGTTAACTCATGGGCAGAAAGGTGTGCAGTATACTGCTGTATCCATTTTCAATGAGTTACCACAAGAATTCAAAAATCTTAGCAGTAATACACTCGCTTTCAAATCGAAACTGAAGAGTTTCCTCATGGGTCACTCCTTCTATTCTGTTGAGGATTTCCTTGAAAAGCTAAGCTGATTCTTATGTTATATTGTTGACTGCATATACTGAAACTTGTGGCTTGACTTTTGCGTTCATAAATATTTTATTTCTATCTGTTATTACTTTTATGTTGTAATTTAATGTAGGGACATGTTCCATGACCTTGGGGATTTGCTCCTCAATTTGATCCTACGGTACTTGACGTTTAAATAAATAAATAAATACACCAAGCTGACCATCAACGTCCTTGGTCGGTTAACGTATGGGGTCACATCATGAGGAACAATCTCACTGATCGGTATTTTATCGACGGTACGTTGAATGGACGCAAAAACCGAACATTTTTGGAATAGGAAGTACCGGTACTACTGCTCGATGTCGCCATGGAACTTCGACGACGTATGTGGTTTCAGTATGACGGTTGCTCAGCTCATTACCCAACTGAAGCACAGTAGGTATTACTCCGTGTTTACATTGGTCGGTGAATAAACAGAGTGTGCCCTATTAATTGGCGTGGTAGGACGCTGGATTTGATGTCGCCAGATTTATTCTGTGGGGATGTTTAAAAGATAAAATGTACCAGCAAGGGCCAACAGGCCGTGAAATCATGGTCGACCGAACAGAAACGACTGTGCTGACTTTCCCGCATATATGTTTCTGTCCTGTGTACGATAGTTTCAAAAGCGGATCACTAAGTGTATTGAAGTTCGTGGTACTACGTTTGAGCACTTACTCAAATTGGAAAAGTAGAGTAGCGTTCGCCTCGAGCCACTGCCGCAGTGGGCATGAATAGTGCCCCGTTCGACATGTCGGAGGAATACAGTGTAGCGAATGGCGTTTCCAATTAGAAGCTATGAAACAGCAGCCCGTCGAATCCTCGCACGTGCCACTGGACATCCAAAGGCCATTCAGTAGCATGTGGCGCGCGGAGTGGCCGCGCAGTTAGAGGCGCCATGGCACTAATTTCGCGGCCCCTCCCGCCGGAGGTTCGAGTCCTCCCTCAGCCATAGGTGTGTGTGTTGTTCGTAGCATAAGTTAGTTTAAGTAGTGTGTTAGTCTAGGGACCGATGACCTGGGCAGTTTGGTCCCATAGGAATTCACACACATTTGAACAGCAGCATGCGGTAAATTACGACTGTGTACTCACGACAATTCCTTTGAATACAGCGAAACAAAGGAAATACTTCAAACAAAACGTATGTTGACTTTGTCGTAGAATCGTAATCAACAATAAAAAAGGGGATTTCGCACTCAATAGTTCGACGTTGGCCCCAACAACCACTCACAGGATGGGGTAGGGGGTCGAGTGTGGTCTCATTGGACCTCTTCCTCCGTGACAACCAAATTGGAAATATCACTTTTGTTTGATCCGGTGTGTAGTTTTCGAGATATTTCAAATGTTCAAATGTGTGAAAAATCTTATGGGACTTAATTGCTAAGGTAATCAGTCCCTAAGCTTACACGCTACTTAACCTAAATTATCCTAAGGACAAACACACACACACCCATACCCGAGGGTGGACTCGAACCTCAACTGGGAGCAGCCGCACTTAGAGATATTTCAATGTATTCAGTTAAAATGAACAACCCGTATAAACATTTAAAAAGTTAATATTAATAAACAGACTATGCACTTGCCGCCAAGCCTCGCAGAGTGAATCACCGTATTCTCTGTACAATCCAGCACTACACGGCTGCTACTAGCACCTTCCTTCTCACGCATGGTGACCGTATATCGCTCTGCGTGACGACCAGTGCTACCAAACTTAACTGCTGGCTGGCTTGTAGCACCGTCAGCCTTGGCATAAAGTATGATGAAATCTGATAAAATGTGTTTTTTTCCCAATCATATTGACCAAATAGGATCACGTTAACAACAACTTCAGCTCCTCTTCTTCATTTGTTATTGTTTCCTATTTTGCCAGTATTCCCTCATTTTCTCTCCATGAAGTCTCTTCCTTTCTTCGGTCCATGTTGTTCCCGAAATTTTATTTCTTCTGCTTTGAAAGCCTTCTAAACTTAGTATTTTATTTTTAAAACGGTGTCTTTGTGCTAATTCTGATTCTTTGATGTTGTTTCTTTCTAGATATCTCCTTACTTCCGTAATCCATGCTATTGTCGATTTTTTCTTCCAGGAATGTAGGAGTATTTGTTTTGTTAGTCTATTTTCGTCCATTCGCTAGAGGTGTCTGAAAAAGCTTCGTTTAGCTATTACGTCATATATTTTCTCTATATTTTTGAAGATCTCCTCATTACTTCTTATTTTCCAACCATCTGCAGTTTTTATTGCACCCATTATTTTCCTAATAATCCTTTTTTCCAGTACCTCTAGTACTGGAAAGTATTAGAGTCTGTCCATCTTATAGTCTGTTGATCTTATAGTTCATCGTAAGGCATTCAGATCCATATAAAGATTTTGGTCGTACCACTGTGGTGTAGCGCTTCAGTTTTGTTTTGCTAGATATACAATTCTTGTTGTAAATATTTTTGGTCAAACGATATGCTCTTTCCATTTTGTTAATTCTTACATCTATTGCAAATTTTTCTAGTCCATCCTGTTGTTTAGTCTCGTCAAGATATTTAAATTTATTTACTCGCTCTATTTTAGCTATTTGTGTTTCTATGAATTTTGTCAGTTTTTATGTGTCTCGTTAATTTTGTTGTTTCAGCTGAAATTTTGAGACCAGGTCTGTTTGCTATTTTTTTCAAAAGGTTTATCCGAATAACTGCCTCTGTCGGGTTTTCTGAAAGTATTGCAAAATCATCCGCAAAAACCAAGCAGTTTACCTTAATACCATTTGCTTTCCTTCTCAGAGTCATTGGTTCAATTTTTTGATTTTCTATCTGTGAATTCAGGATCCTTACCATTTTTTCTAGAACACAGTTAAACAGTAAAGGTGATAAACCATCACTTTGTCTAACACCAGTTTTTATTTCAAATGGCTGAAATACTTCTCCAATAAATTTGTCTTTAGATATTGTGCCTGTTAGAGTTTCACGAATTATATTTGCTAATTTTAATTTTGATTTTGTGTTAATATTTAAAAAATAATTTGTTTAAAGAAATAGAGAAAAGTCCAAACGTCTTGGGGCTTTGTACATAAAGTTACAATACAGGCTCCCTAGTATTTTTTTTTTTTCAAAACTTCAAATTTCAGAAGGCATACTGAAAACTAATGTCTTCGAATTTTTATAAGTTAAGGTATTACATGTGATGTATATTACTCGGCCGACTTTTCTGCTTCGCTGGCGCAAGCTGCAGTCCTCTGCCTCTAGAGGACTCTGAATTGTAGTGTCTAACATGGCGGTGTGTAACGTAACTATGGCGGTGAGAGAAAGAAAAGTACGCTGTAATAGAGTTTTTAACCGTATAAAACGTGCCTCTACTTGAAATCCATAGCAAAATCAAATGTGTATACGGTGATAACTTTATTGACATCAGTAATGCGCGACTTTGGTTTTTTCTGCTTGTAATGAAAGAAATTGTGGTGCTAACCTTCATGTGAGTGACAGAGTTCGTGGTGGACAACGGCTTTCGACAACTAACGAGACTCATCGAACTCGGATTGATTAACTCATCGGACAAAGTCGTTGGATAACATCTCTGAGGTCATTTTGGCAAATCACGGGCGGGTGTATAGGCCGTCACTGCAGAACTGCACTACAAAAAACTGTGTGCGTGGTGGGTGCATCATATTCTCACTCCTCGCATGAAACAGAGGAAACTGGACAAATGTAAACAATTTATTTGTGTGTTGTGCGTGAGGGTGATGCTTTCCTTAACAACAATGTGACAGATGATGAAAGCTGGGTTCACAATTTCTACCGCAGAAGAGAGCATCACTGTTATCACCGACGCCAGAAAAGCTCAACACTGTGCCATCAGCAGGCAAAGTCGTGAACAGAGTGTTCTACGATGTTCAAGATATGGTGTAATTCGAATTCACGCCTAAAGACACCACCATAAATTTTGCAAGGTACTGCGAGACCATCAGAAAACTGAAAACACGAAATCGATGTGTTTGTCAACACATGGAGCATCCCCTGCTTCAGCACGACAATACCAGACCACACACGAGCGCTGCGACATCTGCAACAATCCGACGCTTTGGTGTCACTGTCATCGATCATCCTCCATACAGCCACAACTTGCGCCATTCGGTTTTCTTCTACTTCCAAAACTTAAAAAACACCTTCGAGGACATCACTTTGACAGTGATGAAGCATGCAAGCAGAGGGGAAGTTGCGGCTCTGTTAACCAAGTCAAACATCTTACTAAACTGACGGTATCAACTAACTGGTCTCTCGTTGGGAGAAATGTGTTCTTTGCCAGGGACTATGTTGATAAATGAATATGTATACAGGAAAAATAAAGATGTTAAATGTTAATAACGCTTGTTTTATTCGAGAAGCTTTAAACGTCTTCACATAAAAAAATTAGAGGCATTATTATTGAGCACGCCCTCTTATTTCGGTTTCTAAGGTACCCATCCTTGCTGTCATATAACAGTTATAATTATCCTATATAATAATTAGTACTTATACTCTGCCTCTAATAATTCACTTTTCAATTAAAATTACTAAATAAATTTTTGCAACTTATTATAATGAGTTTCACTGGTTATATTCACAACACAGCCACATTACTGGTTGATCTCCTAGCGTTTGTTGATGCGATCCATAGGGTGGTCCTGGCATTCAGATGCAGATTAGCATCCATTCGTCGTCCTTCTCCAATACCATAATACGCATAAAAAACTTTAAACTTGACACACATTAGAAATATATACATTGGCATGATCTCCTTGGAAACAATGTTATTTACATTAATGTTTTAAAAATACGAACAGATTTGTTATGAAATAACCCGCACGTAATCCATTTACTTATTCAATCATCAAATATTTGTCCTAGTCAGTTGGTAAACAAAACGTAAATTCATATGTCGCCATGACGCATCTCACATGTGAAGAGCTAATGAGTAACCTTTGTTTTGGCTGCTGCTAATGCGTCTTTGACTGTCGGATGTCAGAGACCCAATCAATACGAGTGACTACCCTGCATTCAACAGGGCCAGTCACTGCCCTACATTTCACGGGACCATTAACCGCTCTGCTGACTTGGCATTTCTCTCTCGTAAGCTGCACGCAGGGGATTACAACATAACTGGACAAGACAACACAACATTAAGACTGCAATGAAATGACTTCATAATCAGCATTAAATTAATAGGTACACATCTAATAAACTAAACACGCACCTTTTGTTAGCATCCCTGGCTTTCCACGTTACCACGGCATAGCACGACCGGAAGCTGTCGTTTGAAAGGGTTTTTTTCTCAAACCAGTAAGTATAGTAGTCTTTCTGAATACCCCATATTTCAGTAAATATTTTCTGATGCTTTCTCAAACGTTTTAGCAACATTTAATTTTCATCAAAACCTGTTTTATTTCCTATTCGATTATTAATTTCATCGTTAGTACTTTTCTTCAACCCAATAAAGTTACACTTTATTCTGAAAACTTTAAAGTCATTCTTCCAGTTTATCACTTCACAAACAGTCTTATCTTTCTCACATGTCGGTTTATTTGCATACTTTTTACCTGTGTTACATGGATTTTCCATTATTCTGTTACCATTATCACCTGTGCCATAATTAAATTCATTTTCCTTCACTTCAGCATTAACATGACTCTGTTTCCCTTATTTAGCACCGTTCGCCACATATTACATCTACAATTCTGCTTTATAGAACTCTGCTCTCTCATCTTTATTTACAACGTTTACGTCTGGTGTTAATTAATAAATCTTATCTCCCTTCTTTCCTCTTCCCTCACACCTTCATTCATAACATTTACGTCTGACTAAACTCGTAACTCTAATCCTCCTTCTCTCCCAGTTCATCGTCATATTCTTGTACTTTACTTTCATTACCACTAACCTCTCCTACCGTCTCCTTTACATTACTTATTTCGTCATTTTCAGTACCTTAGTTCATAGCTATTAATATATTTTTTACAGCTGTCATTCAGCTTTAATTTCTTTATGTGAGTGTTCAGAAACTTTGTTCACCCGATTATGCAGTAGTTACACTGTTATTTTGATCAAACTAGGACAACTATTTGGTGACTGAATAAGCAAATTGATTACTTGTGGGCTATTTTATAAAAAATCTGTTCATATTTTTAAAACATTAAGGTAAATACCATATACAAATTTGTTTGACACGATTTTATAAATCTTTAGATACTTCTCTCCGAAATCGTCTTGTTTCAAGCAACAAAAGCATATATTCAGCTTTATATTAGTTCACTAGTATTACATTTCTTCTCATTGTCAAGTACCACTGCTTCACCTAAGCCATTATTCCCACTGTTTCCCAATCACCTTAACTGTGACTTCATCCTTCCCTCTCTGAGATTCGTTAACTTTAAGCATTTTATTACATTTATTAATACCTCACATATTAACATTCAGAACCATGAAAGATATAAAACAATTATATGTGTCAAGCAGTCTTTTTATTTCATGCCACGACACCTTTCGAGAGTTTACAGTCTCATTTTCAGGTGGAACAGTGATGTTATGTTACATTTCTGCAAGCTGGGTGGAGCCAATTGTTTGTATTATGTCATCTTGAATTTATGCCAGTGTACAGAACCCAGCGGTTCGTCATAAATATACATTTCTAACTTAATTTTTCTCACAGAACTCAAACCAATAACATAAACAAACCAACGTTTATGTTGTTGGCTCCAGTTCTGTGGGGCAAATTAAGTTAAAAATGCGTATTTATGACCAACCACGCGGTTCTATGCACTGGAGTAGATTCAAAATGTAACCGCAATAAACATAATGTAACTGTACCAAACAACGGGCTGCATCCAACTGGCAAATATGTAACGTAATGTCATTTTTCCACCTGAAGATGAGAGTATAAACTCTCGAAAAGCGTCGTGGGATGAAATAAAAAAAGTAGCAGACGCTGATAATTGTTTTATGTGAACTTATACTGTCATAAACAATCACAGTCCCTTACAACACTCCAACAAAGGCAACATAAGGTTACTCAGAGCCATATTTAACAAATGTTTTCTGCATGAGCCTCTCAGAAACCAGAATCTCATTAACATCACTTATATTACATTAGTTACTCTATAGCAACAGTCCAAAAATATTAAGTCCTAAAATGGCACGATAAATTATCACAAAATCTCATTAAAAGTCTTTGTCTTCAACAAAATACCACTTATTTACCCACACTATACCCTCTGATACTAACCTAAGGCCAGGTTCTCATTCAAATGACCTCAGAGTAGGAAAAGTTCGTAAATTTTTTGAGACGCTGCTAAGAAACACAAAGGATCTGTTTGGAGGTTATGACTGATAGTACTTCAAACTTTATTTTAGATTTTCAATAAAAAAAACAAGGTGGCACCCATAATTATGGTTCGAACATGGGCTTGTGAGTTTGAAGTACGCAAACTGCATGCACTGTAGACGCTCAAGGGTTATCTGAAATCAAAAATGGATAATATCAGTCGATACTACGTTACATTTATACCTAAAAGCAATTTAACTATGTGGTGTGAACTTGAACTTTGAGTTCGATTTTTGTTTTTTTTCTCACTCTTTGTGGCTTTACAAAAAGTAGTTAATATTAACAAATTTCATATATTATAGTAATAAGTTCCCAAGAAAAGTGTTTACTTTTCGGGGGTCAGAGGTAAAGGCTAAGAAGTTAAGCCGTTTCTATTTTATGCTAAATGCAGTTTTGAAAAATCTTTTGCGAGAAAAACCTGTTTAAAGTTTAAGGAAAACTGTTATATGTAATATTAGTTCAATTTACATAAAAATTACATGTTGTTACAAATTTTTGATGTCACAGAACATAAATCTGAAGTTATACTTTCAAAACTCAAAATGGCTAATCCAATATGGCTGACCAAAAATCATGTTTTGACCAGTTTTGACCGAAATTTGACAAAAAAGAGGTTTTCGTTGCTTACGTCTAGCCTGCAATTCTAGGATCGTATATCAACTCTTCCTCAAACTCGAATTGTTCCTGGAGAGCAATTCCCTCGTTCTCCTTCAGAAGAAAAGCCGATCTGGCTGAGGTAGATACGCTTCGTTAGGTAGCCTGGAAACGTAGTTCGTCAGCGTTTTCGGCGAATATGTTTGTATGCGTACTGCAATATAAATGTTTCGTGAACGTGCGAGACAACACGACAAGTTGTCTACCTGAGCCGGGCGTCTCCGGCTGCGAGCGTTCCGGCGGCCGTGACACTGCTTCGAAGAATGGGCTGCAGAAACTTTCCTAAAATTAAAAAACCTTTTCCTTCCAACATTCTACACACATACTTTTCAAAAAATTCAATAATAAATTAACTTTTAGACCATTTTGAATGCCAACTTGGGCTTCATGAAAAGGATTATCATTCTTATTACTAATTAACTCATTAAATTTGTTCTTGCTGTTAACAACACTTCCCTGGTGACAATCTCATCACGCATTTACTCTAACTGAACTCATCTTGCCTGATTTATAACAGCAATTATTTACAAAACACAAAATTTATGCTGCGTGGGTTTAGCCGAACGGTCTCAGGCGGTGCAAATCATGGACTGTGCGGCTGGTCCCGGCGGAGGTTCGAGTCCTCCCTCGGGCATGGGTGTGTGTGTCTGTCCTTAGGATAATTTAGTTTAAGTAGCGTGTAAGGTTAGGACTGATGACCTTATCAGTTAAGTCCCATAAGATTTCACACACATTTGAACATTTTTTATAATTTTTTGGAACGTTGCTCCAGGAAACAGCGCTCCAACAGTGTTGTAATTTAATTAGTAAACGCAGTCCTGGTCGCGTATAAGCTGTTACTTCTTTTTGTGGATGATCTATTACAGAGATCATCATTAGATCTACGTTCCTCGGTGTTCGTAGGGGTCCCTGGCGTGGAGCAGGCCCGTCCGTGCTAGCTCAGTGTTATTAACGCCAGCATGGAGGGGCCTAATCCGCGCCACTGATTCCTACTACCACCAAACAATGTAGGTAGATCTCTATGTAGATGGAAACCGATCATCCAAAAATAAAAAGTAGCAACATACACGAGACGACGATTGTGTTTACTAAATAAATTACAAAATTGCAGGATTAATTCCTTTAAACCCACAACAAAAGTTCTGTTCTTTAATTATTTTGTAAGTACTATTTACGTTATTGACTGCGACATTAGACGCCGCGTGCACGCTGTCACGGAACTGCAGCCGCGCGCGTCGAGCTGAAGACCCCGTCGCCGCCCGCCACAAGCCACTGATGCCACAACTTGATGCGGCGCCGGAAATTTCATTTGTCGCCCGGTCCACCGCCAGTTACCGGTTACGCGCATCTGTCATCGTCGTCTTAACATACACTACTGGCCATTAAAATTGTTGCACAACGAAGATGACGTGTTACAGACGCGAAATTTAACCGACAGGAAGAAGATGCTGTGATATGCAAATGATTAGCTTTTCAGACCATTCACACAAGGCTGGCGCCGTTGCCGACACCTACGACGTGCTGACATGATGAAAGTTTCCAACCGCTTTCTCATACACAAACAGCAGTTGACCGGCATTGCATGGTGAAACGTTGTTGTGATGCCTCGGGTAAGGAGGAGAAATGCGTACCATCACGTTTCCGACTTTGGTAAAGGTCGGATTGTAGCCTATCGCGATTGCGGTTTATCGTATCGTGACATTGCTGCTCGCGTTGGTCGAGATCCAATGACTGTTAGCCGGCCGCGGTGGTCTCGCGGTTCTAGATGCGCAGTCCGGAACCGTGCGACTGCTACGGTCGCAGGTTCGAATCTTGCCTCAGGCATGGATGTGTGTGATGTCCTTAGGTTAGTTAGGTTTAAGTAGTTCTAAGTTCTAGGGGACTAATGACCACAGCAGTTGAGTCCCATAGTGCTCAGAGCCATTTGAACTATTTGAACCAATGACTGTTAGCAGAATATGGAACCGGTGGCTTCAGGAGGGTAATACGGATCGCCGTGCTGGATCCCAAAGGCCTCGTATCACTAACAGTCGAGATGAGAGGCATCTTACCCGCATGGTTGAAACGGATCGTGCAGCCACGTTTCGATCCCTGAGTCAACAGATGGGGACGTTTGCAAGACAACAACCATCTTCACGAACAGTTCGACGACGTTTGCAGTAGCAAGGGCTATCAGCTCGGAGACCGTGGCTGCGGTTACCCTTGACGCTGCATCACACACAGGATCGCCTGCAATGGTGTACTCAACGACGAACCTGGGTGCACGAATGGCAAAGGGTCACTTTTTCGGATAAATCCACGTTCTGTTTACAGCATTATGATGGTCTCATCCGTGTTTGGCGACATCGCGGTGAACGCACATTGGAAGCGTGTATTCGATATCGCCATACTGGCGTATCACCCGGCGTGGTTACAAGTCTCGGTCACCTCTTGTTCGCATTGACGGCACTTCGAACAGTGGATATTACGTTTCAGATGTGTTACGACCTGTGGCTCTACCCTTCATTCGATCCCTGCGAAACCCTACATTTCAGCAGGATAATGCACGACCGCATGTTGCAGGTCCTGTACGGGCCTTTCTGGATACAGAAAATGTTCGACTGCTGCCCTGGCCAGCACATTCTCCAGATCTCACACCAACTAAAAACGTCTGGTCAATGGTGACCTTGCAACTGGCTCGTCACAATACGCCAGTCACTACTCTGGATGAACTGTGGTATCGTGTTGAAGCTGCATGGGCAGCTGTACCTGTACACGCCATCCAAGCTCTGTTTGACTCAATGCCCAGGCGTATCAAGGCCGTTGTTATGGCCAGGGATGGTTGTTCTGGGTACTGATTTCTCAGGATCTATGCCCCCAAACTGCGTGAAAATGTAATCACATGTCAGTTCTCGTATATTATATTTGTCCAATGAATATCCGTAAATCATCTGCATTTCTTCTTCGTTTAGCAGTTTTAATGACCAGTAGTGTATATTCACCCATAGTTATCTTTAATGATCTAGAAGAAACCACAGTAAATGTCATCAAGTATTGTTCAGTGTCTATAATTAACACATGAATATTGTGTCAATGCTCATAAAAATTTACCCCTGAATACTGTACTGAAGCGCAAAGGAAACTGGTACAGGCATACGTATTCAAATACAGAGATATGTAAAGAGGCACAATATGGCACTGCGGTCGCCTATGCCAATATAAGCAAGTGTCTGGCGCAGTTGCTAGATCGGCTATAATGGCAGGTTACTAAGATTTAAGTAAGTTTGAAAGTGGTGTTGTAGTCGGCACACGAGCGATGTAACACAGCATCTCCGAGGTAGCGATGAACTGGGGACTTTCATGTACGCCCATTTCACGAGTGTACCGTGAATATAAGGAATCCGATAAAACATCAAATCTCAGACAACGCTGCGACCGGAAAAAGATCCTGAAGAGAATCTTTCAACTTGACAGAATTGCAATCCTTCCGCAAATTGCTGCATATTTCAGTGCTGGGCTACCGACAAGTGTCATCATGCGAACCATTCCATCATCATCAATATGGGGTTTCTGAGCCGAAGGCCCGCTTGATGACTGCACGACAGAAAGCTGCACGCCTCATCTGAGCCCATCGACACCGACTTTGGGCTGTTGATGAAACATTTTGCCTGGTCTAACGAGTTTCGTTTCAAATTGTATCGAGCGGATGGACGTGGAAGGGGATGGAGACAACCTCATGAATCCATGGTCCCTGCATGATAGCAGGGAACTCTTCAAGCTGGTGGACGATATGGAACGGTTTGGGGGCGTCTGTAGTTGGAGAGGTATGTGACTCCTGATACGTCTAGATACGACCATGACAGGTGACATGTGCTGTCTGGTCACCTACATCCATTATGTCCATTGTGCATTCCGACGGACTTGGGCAGTTCCAGCAGGACAAAGCGACACCTCACAAGTCCAGAATTGTTACAGAGCGGCTCCAGGAACACTCGTCAGAGTTCAAACAATTCCGCTTGCCACCAAACTCCCCAGATACGAACATTATTGAGCATATCTGGGATGCCTTGCAACGTCCTTTTCGGCAGAGATCTGCACCCCCTCGTACTCTTACGGAGTTATGACAGCCCCGCATGATTCATGGTGTCAGTTCATTCCAGCACTACTTAAGACATTAGTCGAGTGCATGCCACGTCGTGTTGCGGCACTTCTGCATGCTCGCGGGCGCCCTACACAATATCAGGCAGGTGTACTAGTTTCTTTGGCTCTTCAGTGCAGCTCAACCGGTAAGTTTTTCTAACGTTCAATGTTCAGTATACTACATTTTTCCATACATAATATTAGTTAGTCAAAACTGTTCGTATCATACTGCAGCAGCTATTCAGTGCCCAATGGCAATCTACAAAGTTCATAAGTTGTGTGGGCTGAAACTTTCTGATAGAATAAAACTGTGTGGCAGGCCGCATCTCGAACTCAAGACCTTCGCCTCTCTGAGGGAAGTGCGCTACGGAATGAGCTATCCAAGCAAGACCCCTCCTCACAGCTTTACGTCCGCCAGTATCTTGTCTCCTACCTCCCAAACTCGTTTTTCAATGTTAGACTCAATATTCGACGTTCAAACACTTCCTGCCGTGCCAAATACACACACTTCAATGGCTAATTCCAGTTTTCAGAACTAAAATCCATTGTTCAAAATTTTTCTTCCCACACCAGACAGTTTCCAAAATTCATACGTTATGTTCACTGCTCTAAAATATTTTCTACCACACCAGTTACTCACAGTTTATTGGAAGTTTTCTCTAGACAGTGATGCCAAGATTTGCGGCTCCTTATATTGTAACCCATTACATAACTAATTAATTAATTATGATGAGATATAAGGAATTTTCCTGCCATGGAACACTGCTGCGTCAGAAAAGTTAACAGCACATGTTGTTCCTGGCGGATAGCTGCATATGGAGGCTACGGTGACAAACTCGTAACGGAAGGGTCCAGCAAAGTTCTTGCAGCTTCCCTACCTCAGCAACAGAAGGTTTGTTTACCTCGTGACTTGTAAATATGTCGCGATGTCCCCACTGGTTTTCTCTCCCGTTGGTTGCGGATACTAACATGTATACAATCAATTATGAATGATGGAACAGCAAGAGGGAAAATATGAACCCTACTTCAATGGAAGTCTCCAAATGAAAGGATGCAATCTTATTTTTACTAAAACAAAAGGAAAAAAAACTGTCCTAAAACGAATCTGACAGCAGTATTTGAATCGAAGTTTACGAAATCTAAATTTCACTTATCGAGCACCATTGCAATCCAATAGTTATGTCCACATGACTTTGACCATCCTACAAAGTCGCCCGCACGCGAGATCGCACATAAACTTGCTCCGATACAGCTTTAACCATCAGATCACTCATACGTGGACATACAATTGTACACAGCACATACACATTTCCTCTCCAAAAACTAGTCCAAGACTGCCAGCTTCAGTACTTCGCGCCTGCCTGCACACGGAATGTTTCTGATTGCTCGGATCAGTAGGCCAATGAGCGTCAACATTATATAAACTTCTTTGCCAAGGAAAATGCCCAAACAGGGGTACGTTTTGAGAAGTTATTTTATTTAGGTAACTAATTCTGGTCAAGTCTTCGAAGTAAACGCTCCAAAAACGTATTCACGGAGCCCATTTATGCAAGTATCGATATATCTGATTGTCTACATATGGCACGCTTAGGGATCTGAAGATGGCATCATTGAGGTGTCAAAACTCGCTGTCTAAATAATAAAACTTCTCAAAACGTATGTATGTTTGGCGTTTTTTCTTGGTAAATATTTGACCGCTGTCCCTTGTCGTCAGTGGATCAACAGATATTATATAAAGTTCTAATTAAAATGTGGACTTGATTCTGCAGTTTACTGAAGTCGTAGTGAGGTTGTTCTCAGTGCGGATAAAGTCTATAATCTAGTTGGAGGAGTATATAAACATTTAAATAGTTATATTGGAAAATAAAGTTGTGCACATGCCGCCAAGCCTCGCAGTGTGAATCAACGCATTCTCTGTACTCTACAATATGACACGGCTCCTAGTAACGCCTTCTTTGTCTCGTTTCGTGACAATCTGTCGTTTTGTGTGACGGGGGATGCTACAGATCGTAACTGCCTGCTGTCTTCTATCAGATTGAGCCTTGCTATACTGTGTGATGAAATCTAACAAGATGTGGCCCAACAACGGAGCAAAATGCCATAACAATCTGCGACTATCCGCCACATATTGGGCTTACCAATATAATCACACATTTGGCGAAAGGTCCATTGATTCTCCATGACACTTGCGGTAAAATAAATAAATAAAACAAATAAACAAAAAGACTTCCTTCATCCTATCATATGTTCAGTTAATGAGCTACATGTTCCATAGATTATTTGAACGATTCTGTTGTAAAAATGATGTGGAACAACGTAGTTTATAGGATATGTATACACGATTAGTGTCAATGTTAATGAAAACATTATTTCGTAGTGCTACTCATGCAACTATAGTTAAAAGTGAGTCCTTATTTTAGGGATTGTCAGATTTTAAATAAAAATACGTACATGGAATAGAAGGTTTTGTCCAGGAGAAACGATTTTGGGTTACATGTGAAACCTGCTTTGCTACCTGTTAGACATTCTATGTTAGTGGGAAAATGATCAAAAATCTTTGTTCTTGTGTACTGAACTCATTTATAAGCCAATGTCAGTTTTAATAATGTGTAATAAAGTTCGTTTTTCCCTTTAGTGTTGTAGGTATATTCATCACTACTCTTTTCAGATTGTAATAGATTATTTATTTATGATGAAATTCATTAGCGAATATATGTATTCTGATGGTGCTTTAAAAATGTCTAAACCCTTAAAGAGGTACCTATGTGACGATTACAGGAGAACACCACACTTTATTCTTAGTGCTCGATTTTGTGCAATCAGTACTTTCTTTTTGAGTGTTGAATTACCCCAGGAAACTGTTCTATAAGACATTATTGAGTGGAAATACGGAAAATATGTTAGAAGGTTGATTCTTTTGTTTCCAAGACTAACAATTACGTGAAAAGCAAAAGCAGCTGAACTTAATTGTTTGAGAAGCTCAGTAATACCCGTCTTCCAGTTCAAGTTTCCGTCAGTATGTACACCAAAAAAATTCTACCCTATTTACAGACTCCTGTTTATGTGCTACATCAATTGCTGGTATGTCTCTATTTGTTGTACAGAACTGAATGTTGTGCATTTTCTCAAAATTTATGGAGGGTCTATTTTCAAAGAACCACTTAATAATTCTTTGGAAAACGTCATTAACAATCTCTTCTGTTGCTTTCTCTCTAATAGGATTTATGAAAACAATAGTATTGTCTGAAAATAGTTCCAATTCTGCTAGTTGAATGTTAAGTGGAAGATAATTCACATTTATAAAGAATATCAATCGACCTAAAATTAAAGCCAGGGGCCCTCTCTTTTCTTTCTCCCCAATCACTAAAATTTTCCATCCTTCCAACATTGTCTGAATTATTCAGCATAACATTTTGTATTCTGTCAGTTACATATGATTCAGGTCAGTTTTGTGTGAAACCAGCAATTCAGTGAAACTGAGAGTGTAACATGATCTGTGCAATGAAACGCCTTGTAAAGATCACAAAAAATAAAAAAAATGTCGATATTTTTTTATTTATAGTGAACGTATAAATAGCATTCTCAGTTGCGCAATCCTTCTGGAATGCAAACTGTGATATATTAAGTAAGATATTTTTATTTAAATGTGGAACTGCTTTTGAGTACAGTTTTTTTCGAATATTTGTGAAAACTGTGTCAGTAAGGAAATATGACCATGATTATTTAAGTATTTCGTGTCAACCTAAGTACACTCCTGGAAATGGAAAAAAGAACACATTGACACCGGTGTGTCAGACCCACCATACTTGCTCCGGACACTGCGAGAGGGCTGTACAAGCAATGATCACACGCACGGCACAGCGGACACACCAGGAACCGCGGTGTTGGCCGTCGAATGGCGCTAGCTGCGCAGCATTTGTGCACCGCCGCCGTCAGTGTCAGCCAGTTTGCCGTGGTATACGGAGCTCCATGGCAGTCTTTAACACTGGTAGCATGCCGCGACAGCGTGGACGTGAACCGTATGTGCAGTTGACGGACTTTGAGCGAGGGCGTATAGTGGGCGTGCGGGAGGCCCGGTGGACGTACCGCCGAATTGCTCAACACGTGGGGCGTGAGGTCTCCACAGTACATCGATGTTGTCGCCAGTGGTCGGCGGAAGGTGCACGTGCCCGTCGACCTGGGACCGGACCGCAGCGACGCACGGATGCACGCCAAGACCGTAGGATCCTACGCAGTGCCGTAGGGGACCGCACCGCCACTTCCCAGCAAATTAGGGACACTGTTGCTCCTGGGGTATCGGCGAGGACCATTCGCAACCGTCTCCATGAAGCTGGGCTACGGTCCCGCACAGCGTTAGGCCGTCTTCCGCTCACGCCCCAACATCGTGCAGCCCGCCTCCAGGGGCGTCGCGACAGGCGTGAATGGAGGGACGAATGGAGACGTGTCGTCTTCAGCGATGAGAGTCGCTTCTGCCTTGGTGCCAATGATGGTCGTATGCGTGTTTGGCGCCGTGCAGGTGAGCGCCACAATCAGGACTGCATACGACCGAGGCACTCAGGGCCAACACCCGGCATCGTGGTGTGGGGAGCGATCTCCTACACTGGCCGTGCACCTCTGGTGATCGTCGAGGGGACACTGGATAGTGCACGGTACATCCAAACCGTCATCGAACCCATCGTTCTACATTCCTAGACCGGCAAGGGAACTTGCTGTTCCAACAGGACAATGCACGTCCGCATGTATCCCGTGCCACCCAACGTGCTCTAGAAGGTGTAAGTCAACTACCCTGGCCAGCAAGATCTCCGGATCTGTCCCCCATTGAGCATGTTTGGGACTGGATGAAGCGTCGTCTCAGGCGGTCTGCACGTCCAGCACGAACGCTGGTCCAACTGAGGTGCCAGGTGGAAATGACATGGCAAGCCGTTCCACAGGACTACATCCAGCATCTCTACGATCGTCTCCATGGGAGAATAGCAGCCTGCATTGCTGCGAAAGGTGGATATACACTGTACTAGTGCCGACATTATGCATGCTCTGTTGCCTGTGTCTATGTGCCTGTGGTTTTGTCAGTGTGATCATGTGATGTATCTGACCCCAGGAATGTGTCAATAAAGTTTCCCCTTCCTGGGACAATGAATTCACGGTGTTCTTATTTCAATTTCCAGGAGTGTATAAGGTGGTTTAACAATTTACAATATGCCCCGTGAGGTGGGCAGATGTATGGGTACCTCTGTTGAACTTACGAATCTGAACATTTGTAAGACACAGAAAAAATTAAATGCAACGGAATCTAAACGCGAATGACAAAAGCCTGAGTAGTGAAACTGAAGTTGACATGATGTGTTCCAATCCAAGATTACTCCTGTCTTTCCCCTTATAGATTTATTAAATATATAAAAGTTACCAAAGGTAATTCTGCCTAACTAAATAACAGATGACATTTCCAGAAGACACGAGTGACATATGACATAGATCAACGTAACATATTGATTACATTAACCAGTAACGGGTGAGGCGATATTTTTGTAACGCGATTGGTGAGGTTGGGTTATAGATGCTGAGTAATTTCCATGATCCTTATACTTCAATGGTGAAAGGGAAATGAAAAATTTCAACTGACATTTCAAAACTAACTTTTATTGCTATCACTGAAAAACTTTTGACACAGAAAATAAGTTACAGGTAACAGAACTGACAACGTACGCAGTCAATAAAAAACATCTTCTACATGTTACATAACCCGTGTCTCTGCTAATTTTATATGAAGAAGTAAACCAAATTCTAACATCGCAGTACAAAGTAACAATGAACGTTTAGAGAAACACGTTATGCTTTAACAGATTGTTACATACGCATGAATTTTCAAGCCATTACTCTATGCAGTCATGGCTTACAGGAATTGTGTAGACTCCGCAAATCTTGCTCCTGTTGCAGATCTTTTTCTGTTTTTCTGTCAGAGCCTGTTGGACACTTCTTGCACCTCACTTGTTTGCTTAAGGCCTGTCTGACTTCAAAGGGTACTGGTATCTTGAGTATTCTACTGATGTTTAGCCGTAGTTCACAGGGCAACCGATGGTTCAGAAGTCAGAAATTCAGATGAGGTTCTACAAGTTCTTTGGCAAGCCTTCTGATGTATTCCAACCTGGTTATCAATGAGTTCCCAGTGAGTCCTCGGTAGATAACAGGCATTCGCTAGGCTGATGTTCACGAGAGTGAAACATATGTTTGAAAGCCATCGCCCTGTGCATCGACTTGTTGAGTAAATCGTGAACTTCTAATTCAATGTGTAGACCCCACCTTTCCTGCTGTTGTAAAAAGCAATAATTTCCAGTTTTCCAGTTCCTGGATCAGTCGACTGGGTGTGGTGCATTGAGTATACAAGGAGGACAGCCTGGCCTTTCTGAGTACATAAGACAGTAGTGTTGTCTCAAAGTCATAGTGGGCTTCTCCTACTTCTCTTTTCTTTGCAGGTAAAAATTCGTTTTAAATTTATTGTTTATTTTTTTCTCAACCTTCCTACTTGCGTCAGAACCCATTTATTTGTTTTATTTTTATTTTTTCTCAACATTCATACGTATGTCAAGCCCCTTTTATTTAGTTCCTTTACGAAGGCTATGGACAAAAATCAGTTATCAGCCGTGATATTTCAGTCACTTCCGCAAACGGGTTTAGTCAATTACAACACTGCCTGAGTTGGTTTGGAAAATTTCCTTTCGTCATCAGTGAGTGTTTAACCATCATTGTTCTTTCAGTGGTAAACGTAGGCGTTTAGCAAGTAATGAGTTTTCACATCTGCCAGAGCTATTATTTTCAGTCCATATTTTTTTGGCTTGCTGGGGCTATACATTTTAAAGCAATATCGACTACGAAAGTCCATTAACATTTCGTCAGTATAAACATACATTCCAGTTGAGTAGCTATCGATACGTTTTTTTTAAAAAAACTCTTGGAAAATCCATGTTATGGGAGCTATTGCAATGTATTATTTCCTCATAGCCTCGTCTAAGGCGTCATCAAAAAGTATACTGAGTAGCAGTACTAAGGTCCTCTTCAGTGACAAGGTAACATGAGAAATGTCATGATCAGTACCATTGGTTACAAACATAACTTGAAGATCTACATTACTAGATTTGAAGATTGCTGTGAACATGAGAATCCCCAAAAAAGCTTTCAGTTAGATCACAACGAAATCTTTATAGTCGCTTCGCTTACTGTCAGATAACTTTTCCCTCATGACGGCCAGTTTTTTGTTGGTTTGCAGGATTATCTCATTCAGAACTTTTTCACTGCAAAGTATTAACCAAGAAGACTGCGGTCTAAAAATCTGACCAAGGGTTACAATATGCTTAAATTCAACAGCGACTGCGCTGTTGTAAGGGCATGGTGGAGCTGGTGAAATTCACCTTAAAGATTCATAACGCCAATGCTACGAAATGCTCACCTTATGCGTGTTGCTGTCTATAATGTGGTAACCAGTGCACCTCTGTGTCAGCTCAGACAGTGGACCTCCATCTCCTTCTCTCATCCGGATCCACCTTTGTGCCCTGCTACCCGTTCGCGGCCACAGCCCTTCTCTACTCTCCTTTACAGCCATCGCGCAAATCCCAGCTTCCTCACCCTTCAGTCAAGTCGGCAGAACACTCCACTTGGAGTACACGCAAGAAAACTAAAACTCACCTATCGGAAACGATAGTGCTCTCATATGCCAATAGCATATACCTTTTCATACTGTACAGCCTCCCTCCAGAACAAGAGCAAAATCTGTTCCTCCAATCCTAGCACATCTCATGGCACAGAACAGGTGTCCACCGGTATAACCGGCGTCCAAATCAGAACATTGTTATTTGGTGCATGCATGAAGCAGCAAAACTTTGGTGCCTACGTGACCCTGAAAAAACGCAACAGTTAGCCCGCCGACATACTGTTGGGTGTCCTGAATCTGCCACTGAGGCGAAATTTTTTCACAAGCGTATCAGATATTAGTATCGCAGAAAGGTGCTATCGAAATACTACGAGAAGACTCACAGAAAAGGAGGAATGCACTCTCCTCTGCCGAGAACAATTGCCTGGACGTCGGGCCATCACAAGTCGGCAAAAGGAGTCATAAAATGTTCTTCCGCAGGCCCCTGGGATAGTGCACTTTAGCCCGCTGACAGAGAGAAATAAGTAGAGTGAACTTTCACTTGGCGATGGGCCGGCGGAAGTGGCCGAGCGGTTCTAGGCGCTACAGCCTGGAACTGCGCAACCGCTACGGTCGCAGGTTCGAATCCTGCCTCGGGCATGGTGGTGTGTGATGTCCTTAGGTTAGTTAGGTTTAAGTAGTTGTAACTTCTAGGGGACTGGTGACCTCAGAACTTAAGTCCCATAGTGCTCAGAGCCATTTGGTTTTGAACCTTGGCGATGGGCCGGAGGGTGTGTGGCCGGTCCGCCCAAGCCTTGGGTACCTACCGTGCGGTGCGCAGCACCAGTTGTGTTGCTGTTTTTCCTGTGTCTATTTGTTTACTAACAACCTCTTCAAGCCTTTCGTCGGGTTTGCTTTAGATTTGTTAGTTTTAAAGCTACTGCCGATATCAGAGCGCGTAACTAAACTTAGCGTCTGCTGAAATGGACAGTCATCGTGCGAATATACATTATCGTAGAGTATGCTCTTATGGAAAAGTGTTGATAAACAACGTACTTCATTTCCGTCCAGAAGAGAAACAGAAATGTTTGCTAAGTTTTTTTAAAAAATGGAAAAATAAGATACCTCGGATTGAGAGGGAGAAAATGAGGTACACAATTTCATAGTACAATGAGAGAAAGCGAGAAAGATTCGAAAAAATCTACAACTTTGATCTGAACCGCAACTCCCGTTATTAGATCGTAAAACAATAATTGCATCCTAATTTTGTACACTTCCCACTAGAAGATTCGCGTCAGTTATTAGACAGTAACGCAAGTTTGATTTTATTTTTTTCGTTTCCTACACCTTCCCCTAGAATATATTAAACCCGAAAGTGCCGTTGTAGAACCGAAAGTGTCGTTGTCTCCTACACATGCACAGCTGCGCTGCGTGACCGTAAAACAAGTTTTATTTTCCTGTTGGTCATTCCGATTGTTTTTATTTTTTATTTTTGTAGACGTTAGTTAACAGAATGTGGGTTTGTTTTATTTGCTGCACTTATACAAAGTGAAGTTCAGGAACTGAGTTAACGTTTTCACTTAGTGCAGTTATATCACTCATGTGTCATTCGAAACAACCAGTAGCAGAACACGTCCACGGTTCGTAGCACGCTCTGGTAAAACGGCAATTTTAACGTCAACAGATTATAATAAATGAGTGAATTAATTCAGTAATCGTTATCAGGAGAAAGAAAACTGGCGTTCTACGGATCGGAGCGTGGAATGTCAGATCCCTTAATCGGGCAGGTAGGTTAGAAAATTTAAAAAGGGAAATGGATAGGTTAAAGTTAGATATAGTGGGAATTAGTGAAGTTCGGTGGCAGGAGGAACAAGACTCCTGGTCAGGTGACTACAGGGTTATAAACACAAAATCAAATAGGGGTAATGCAGGAGTAGGTTTAATAATGAATAGGAAAATAGGAATGCGGGTAAGCTACTACAAACAGCATAGTGAACGCATTATTGTGGCCAAGATAGATACGAAGCCCACACCTACTACAGTAGTAGAAGTTTATATGCCAACTAGCTCTGCAGATGATGAAGAAATTGAAGAAATGTACGATGAAATAAAAGAAATTATTCAGATAGTGAAGGGAGACGAAAATTTAACAGTAATGGGTGACTGGAATTAGAGTGTAGGAAAATGGAGAGAAGGAAACATAGTAGGTGAATATGGATTGGGGCTAAGAAGTGAAAGAGGAAGCCGCCTAGTAGAATTTTGCACAGAGCACAACTTAATCATAGCTAACACTTGGTTTAAGAATCATGAAAGAAGGTTGTATACGTGGAAGAACCCTGGAGATACTAAAAGGTATCAGATAGATTATATAATGGTAAGACAGAGATTTAGGAACCAGGTTTTAAGTTGTAAGACATTTCCAGGGGCAGATGTGGACTCTGACCACAATCTATTGGTTATGACCTGTAGATTAAAACTGAAGAAACTGCAAAAATGTGGGAAATTAAGGAGATGGGACCTGGATAAACTGAAAGAACCAGAGGTTGTACAGAGTTTCAGGGAGAGCATAAGGGAACAATTGACAGGAATAGGGGAAAGAAATAAAGTAGAAGAAGAATGGGTAGCTCTGAGGGATGAAGTAGTGAAGGCAGCAGAGGATAAAGTAGGTACAAAGACGAGGGCTGCTAGAAATCCTTGGGTAACAGAAGAAATATTGAATTTAATTGATGAAAGGAGAAAATATAAAAATGCAGTAAATGAAGCAGGCAAAAAGGAATACAAACGTCTCAAAAATGAGATCGACAGTAAGTGCAAAATGGCTAAACAGGGATGGCTAGAGGACAAATATAAGGATGTAGAAGCTTATCTCACTAGGGTTAAGATAGATACTGCCTACAGGAAAATTAAAGAGACCTTTGGAGAGAAGAGAACCACGTGTATGAATATCAAGAGCTCAGATGGCAACCCAGTTCTAAGCAAAGAAGGGAAGGCAGAAAGGTGGAAGGAGTATATAGAAGGTTTATACAAGGGCGATGTACTTGAGGACAATATTATGGAAATGGAAGAGGATGTAGATGAAGACGAAATGGGAGATACGATACTGCGTGAAGAGTTTGACAGAGCACTGAAAGACCTGAGTCGAAACAAGGCCCCTGGAGTAGACAACATTCCGTTGGAACTACTGACGGTCTTGGGAGAACCAGTCCTGACAAAACTCTACCATCTGGTGAGCAAGATGTATGAGACAGGCGAAATACCCACAGACTTCAAGAAGAATATAATAATTCCAATCCCAAAGAAAGCAGGTGCTGACAGATGTGAAAATTACCGAACTATCAGTTTAATAAGCCACGGCTGCAAAATACTAACGCGAATTCTTTACAGACGAATGGAAAAACTGGTAGATGCGGACCTCGGGGAGGATCAGTTTGGATTCCGTCGAAATGTTGGAACACGCGAGGCAATACTAACCTTACGACTTATCTTAGAAGAAAGATTAAGAAAAGGCAAACCTACGTTTCTAGCATTTGTAGACTTAGAGAAAGCTTTTGACAATGTTGACTGGAATACTCTTTTTCAAATTCTAAAGGTGGCAGGGGTAAAATACAGGGAGCAAAACGCTATTTATAATTTGTACAGAAACCAGATGGCAGTCATAAGAGTCGAGGGGCATGAAAGGGAAGCAGTGGTTGGGAAAGGAGTGAGACAGGGTTGTAGCCTCTCCCCGATGTTATTCAATCTGTATATTGAGCATGCAGTAAAGGAAACAAAAGAAAAATTTGGAGTAGTTATTAAAGTTCATGGAGACGAAGTAAAAACTTTGAGGTTCGCCGATGACATTGTAATTCTGTCAGAGACGGCAAAGGACTTGGAAGAGCAGTTGAACGGAATGGACAGTGTCTTGAAAGGAGGATATAAGATGAACATTAACAAAAGCAAAACGAGGATAATGGAATGTAGTCAAATTAAATCGGGTGATGCTGAGGGAATTAGATTAGAAATGAGACACTTAAAGTAGTAAAGGAGTTTTGCTATTTAGGAAGTAAAATAACTGATGATGGTCGAAGAAGAGAGGATATAAAATGTAGACTGGCAATGGCAAGGAAAGCGTTTCTGAAGAAGAGAAATTTGTTAACATCGAATATAGATTTATGTATCAGGAAGTCGTTTCTGAAAGTATTTGTTTGGAGTGTAGCCATGTATGGAAGTGAAACATGGACGATAAATAGTTTGGACAAGAAGAGAATAGAAGCTTTCGAAATGTGGTGCTACAGAAGAATACTGAAGATAAGGTGGATAGATCACGTAACTAATGAGGAGGTATTGAATAGGATTGGGGAGAAGAGAAGTTTGTGGCACAACTTGACTAGAAGAAGGGATCGGTTGGTAGGACATGTTTTGAGGCATCAAGGGATCACAAATTTAGCATTGGAGGGCAGCGTGGAGGGTAAAAATCGTAGAGGGAGACCGTGAGATGAGTACATTAAGCAAATTCAGATGGATGTAGGTTGTAGTAGGTACTGGGAGATGAAGCAGCTTGCACAGGATAGAGTAGCATGGAGAGCTGCATCAAACCAGTCTCAGGACTGAAGACAACAACAACAACAATTCAGTAACACAGGTAACAATTTTTTCCTGAAACCAGTCAGCATAGACTTAGAAGACATACAGTCAGCGTCATGAGATGAAGATTCCTGTTGTCTTTTCATGTCGTTTAGTTTTCCTTTCGCTTAGGTTTGTATTGGCAGCATACGAAGAAGAGAAACGCTAGGCAGCTTCACACTCCGCATAGCAAATGGCAGTAGCCACGCATGTGATGTGTAGCTGCCAACCTCTACGCAGAAAATATCGAATATATCTCACATATTTTCTCGAGAATTTTCTGCCGTTAAAAACAATTTCGATATGTTAGCTACATTTCGTATATCCTCTAACCCACCAAACGTAAAATGGCCAGCAACTACACACATAAAAAAAGTTTTCGATCAACCTATTTCCCAGAACTCCTGAAGATAGACGTTGACTGTGGATGTTGTATCACAGAGACAGTCCCTTTGACTGTTCAGAGATATCACTAAACCCGCCCAAAGATGTAAACAACCATGCATAACCTTGCATGAGCAGCGCCTATTAGACCGAGGGGGTCCGACAGCCGATCCGTTCCAGTCATTCCACCAGGAAGGAGGTATACGGCTCGTGTTCTCTGTAGTTCAACCATGCCTACACGGTGAATACCGCAGTTTGATCGCGTCCGGATTGTTACTTTGTGCCAGGAAGGGCTCTCGAGAAGGGAAGTGTCCAGGCGTCACGGAGTGAACCAAAGCGATGTTGTTCGGACATGGAGGAGCTACAGAGAGACAGAAGCTGTTGATGATATGCCACGCTCAGGCCGCCCAATGGCTACTACTGCAGTGCATGACCGCTACCTACGCATTACGGCTCGGAGGAACCCTGACAGCAACGCCACCATGTTGAATAATGATTTTCGTGCAGCCACAGGACGTCACGTTACGACTCAAACTGTGCGCAATAGGCTGCAGGTTGCGCAACTTCACTCCCTAAGTCCATGGCGAGGTCCATCTTTGCAACCACGACACCATGCAGCGCGGTACAGATGGGCCCAACAACATGCCGAATGGACCGCACAGGATTGGCATCACGTTCTCTTCACCAATGAGTGTCGCATATGCCTTCAACCAGACATTCGTAGGAGACGTGTTTGGAGGCAACCCGGTCAGGTTGAACGCCTGAGACACACTGTCTAGCGAGTGTAGCATGGTGGAGGTTCCCTGCTGTTTTGAGGAGGCATTATGTGGGGCCGACGTACGCCGCTGCTGGTCACGGAAGGCGCTGTAACGGCTGTACGATACGTGAATGCCATCCTACGACCAATAGTGCAACCATGTTGGCAGCACATTGGCGAGGCATTCATCTTCATGGACGACAATTCGCGCACCATTGTTCTTATCTTGTGAACGACTTCCTTCAGGATAACGACATCGCTCGACTAGAGTGGTCAGCATGTTCTCCAGACATGAACCCTATCGAACATGTCTGGGATAGATTGAAAAGTTCTGTTTATGGATGACGTGACCCACCAACCACTCTAAGCGATCTACGCCGAATCGCCATTGAGGGGTGGTACAATCCGGACCGACAGTTCCTTGATGAACTTGTGGATAGTATGCCTCGACAAATACAGGTATGCATCAATGCATATATATATATATATATATATATATATATATATATATATATATATATATATCCTCAAAATCGAATGAGAAAAATTGCATAGCGGAGAATATGCGCGATTCCCGAAACATCGGTTTTTATTTTTTTACTCGAAAACTGAAGGTTTTATTGAAGAGCTTACTACTGAAACACATGTAACTTTGCTTCATCTACGTAAAACTAATTTTAAACGAAAATCGGACGCCATGGAATTTGGATCCCCGTGTACCGTGCGGCATGTTTTGCAAGGAGCGATCATGACGTCAGTGGTTGCGGGTACCAAGAGGGAAGGGGAAGCTTAGCACACCCCACGTGGCCCGAAGACCGCTCTATTTCCTTCTATGCTCTGTGAGCTCTCAGTGCCTGTGGTTAGTGGACCCCTGGTGCTCAGGCCACGTGCTCCTCCTCGCCTTCCATTGTGTGAAGGCAAAGGGCCGTGCTTCGCCTGTGTAGAACAATATACCTGCTCCCCTGCCCCTCCTCATCCTCCGAACTGGCACCAATAAAGCGGTCCAGCAGCAGCTGTGACTCTTCAACATAACGTCACTCCACACTTATAATCCCTTCACGCAACTAGCTTTCACTGAATTCGGTATGATGACCACTGCCAGTCCTCGTCAATAAGCATTACTGGTCACAGAGCCTTCCTAATCCAATGAAAATGTTCTAATTTTATGTGCACACCTGACTAAAGAAATAAAATGCAATGAAGGAAGTCCAAAGGACTTGCCGCCTTTCAAATTGCATATTTTAATTCGTCTGGAAAAGATACCTGTGCCAGTGACACATTACATATATCACTGAGAACATAATTTATTTAAGTTAGAACAACTTTTCAGAATTCTGTCTGAAATTCCATCACCACCACTTGAGCTTTTGTTTCTTAGAATTTTTATAATTCCATTAATTTTAGTGAAGTACGATGATGTTGCTCCTAACTGCTTAAAGATTTGTGGAATAACATTTTAATGTTCCTTTGGCTTCTTCAGTTGAACCATTTAATCCCATTTTTGCTGCTACATTTATAAAGTGATTGTTAAAAGTACTGGCAGCTTGTGAATTACCGGTCCCAACACTGTCATTTAGTTTGTTTGTTTATTTAGCTTTTTTTTTGTCCTACGTCCTATTTGATGAAATTTTGTATAGTTTTCATCTTACTATCTGCATTATTAATTACTGTCAGGCTGTGCATATTTCTCGACATTTTAATGACATCCCTTAAAATATTAGAGTATTTTTTGTAGAATGGAAGTAATGTTGGGTCTTGAGTTACGCTAGTCATTTATATAAATATCCCTCATTCCACTTTCATGACCTTTTCCTTGTAGTTCCCTTGGTAATCCAACACTTATTTGTTTTTTTTATGGAACTTCTGGACAACTTTTTGGGAAAACAGCTTTCAAATATTGAACATATTTACTGAGGAATAAATTGAATCTGACACTAACATTTCTTTCTATATGCACCTCATCCCATATCATCTCTTTTAACTTACTATTAACACACTGTATCCTGTTCTTATCAAGAAGTCTTACTGCTATGTATGAACATGCCTCATGGCTGTAAGGTGCTATATTGATTATTTACATTAATTGTGCATCATGATCAGAAAATGAATGAACAGTTGGGTACACATTAATCACTTTAGACTGAGCGCTGTCTATAAAAATGTTACCCATTAGGGTCCTACCATCTTGCTGCACACGAGTTGAAAAATTGATTGCAGAAATTAGATTGAAACACTAAAATAACAATTCCAGTTCATTTCTCCTGTCCATATTTTTTAAGAAATCTACAATGAAATCTCCACAAATAATTAGCTACTATTCTTCTCTGAAAGGTGGCTCAAAAACGCATCTAGATTTCTCATAAGTAGTTGAAAGTTCCCTAGAAGTGATCTTTAAACACTTACAGTTGCCTGAGAAACTGCTCCCTGCAGTAATCGGGACATCCTCTTCATCCACGGATGAAGGCGACCTGGAGGTGACAGGTCATTTCTGCACAGGACTCGGTGACAGCAGTGGGTCGTGGTGAGGACGCAGCCCGACAGCAGCTTAGTGAACCAACACTATCAGGTTAATCACTGTATTAAAATCCATGCAGCTACTCTCTGGTGCCGCAGTGTGGTGGCCACCACCCTTTGTCACTAGTTACACAGTCACGGTTGGTGACCAGCTGGTGGGTACCGATGAATGTGCCCCAGAACGCTGATGCCTGTGGCCAGCTAGCTGCAGTGGAACAGTTAGGTGTGCTCCGTTGTCTGCAGGACAACCGGAACACTTGCAGAAGATGCCGGTCTCCCAGCGGAAAGTCCCACCTCTATGAGTGGCTACAGGAGAAGACACGGCGCACGTGACAATTATTGAACTACTTGAAATAAAATCGTCATAACTTCTGAGCGGTTTGGTTTAGCTGCGAAGCCCACTTTCATTTGGATGGGATCGTTAATGAGCAAATTTGGCGCATTTGGGCGACTAAGAATCCGCATTTCACTATCGAGAAGTTTCTTAACCTTCACTGGGTGACTGTGTGGTGTGCAATGTCCAGTCACGGAATAATCGGTGCGATATTCCTTGATGTCAGTTTCACTACCGAACGGTGCGTGAATGTTTTGGAAGATGATTTCATCCCCATTATCGAAAGTCACATTGATATCGACAAGGTATGGTTCGTGCAAGACGGAGCTCGACCCCATCGAAGCAGGAGAGTGTTTGACGTCCGGAGGACCACCTTTCTCGCCATGTGGTTCCCAGCGGCTACTGGTACGGGCCTCAATTGGCCGCCATATTTTCCGGATCTGAACACATGCGACTCCTTTTTGTGGGGCTATATTAGAAACAAGATGTAGAGCAACGACCCAAAAACCATTGCTGAGCTTCAAACAGACATTCAGGAGGTCATCGACAGAATCGATGTTCCGACACTTTAGCGAGTCATGCAGAATTTCGCTACTCGTCTGCACCACGTAATCGCCAATGGTGGCAGGCATATCGAACATGTCATAAGCTCCGTCCGAAGATCTGTAGTGACGTTTACATGTCGAATAAAGAGTGTAACTAATTTAGGTTTCTTTTTTTCAATGTAGTTCAAAAACTGTCGCCCTATGTCAGCGTAGAATGGAAAGTTGCTGTACTGCAACGATCAAGACCTACTGCCCTTGGACAGAGATCGAGAGAATGGTGGAGTGACCCTGGGTGTGGCCCATCTGTGTAGAGGCGTCATGTTGCAAAAGGAGCGTTGGTGCTGAAGATGGTGTGACAGTGGCAAATGACAGGGCTCATGGTGGCAGCTTGCTGACACACGGTGAGGCGGTGTCACCCTGGGAGTGGCCCATCTACGTAGAGGCGTCATGTCGCAAAAGGAGCGTTGGTGCTGAAGATGGTGTGACAGTGGCAAATGACAGGGCTCATGGTGGCAGCTTGCTGACACACGGTGAGGCGGTGTCTGGCGTAACTCCCTAGTCGTCGTAGGGCTGCCAGGCTATGAATATGTCGGCTAAGAAACATCACAGCTGTTTATATAAGGTAGCCTCTCATTTGTTGCGCCGATGCGCCGCTTCTAGTCACGTTCCCAACAGCATTTCCGCGGCCCATCAGTGGAAAAACAGCTCGTCTCTTTCTGTATGACCCCTGACTTACCTCTGCACTGGCAGATTCGTACCTCTCGGGCTTGGTCTTTCCCACAATGTGCAAACAGCCATATTGCTGTAAGCGACATTTCGATATCCTACGCTCGCCGGCAAACTTTGACTTCCGTAAATGCAGCACTGTTGTGTTTCCACAGAATCGCCAAAGATAGTGGCAGCATTACAAAACGATTTCTTTGGAATACAGCAACAACAAAGCTGGCTATTGCAGGTGCCTTTGATGCCCTTTGGTGGGGTTCGTTGTTCGCGCGATTATGAAAGAGTTAACTGTGTAGTTACAGCACAATTTCGGCTTTTACACCATGGGGAGGGGAGGCAGGTATAATGGAGTCGCCTTCCGGAAACCAGAGGACGATTAAATAAATCACGAACGGATAGATATAGGAACCACAAACTTCACTATGTGTGAGATACTGCCAGGGTTGTAAGGTGTAGTGAGTCACATTGGGAGTGAAATGTTCGGAGTGTCTAATGAAACAGTATCTTCCATCAATAAGAGAAACGCATAGTGCCACTCGCCGTTCGTATGTACGGCTTCGCTAATTAATATGGTTCAATAGCTACCAAATCATTTTTTTACGCGACAGTACAATAAAATTTAACGAGCTGAATTAATTGTTTGAGCTCTCTCAGCTCAAGCATATGGTTTCAATTGATTGTTACAATGTCTAAATTTACTTATAAATCAAAGCTCGTTACTTCGAGAGCCACAGTGTCAAGAGTGTGCCGAGAGTACAAAATTTCTTACATTACCTCTCATCACGGACAACACAGTGGCCGACTGCCTTTACTTAACGACGGCATGACGCTCCCACGTGCCTTTCAGGTCTCTTAACAACTGCAAAAACTTACTCGGCGCTTTTTTTGTGGTAGTTGCTCCCATCTATCAAACCATCATGACATGCCCCACCTCCAGCACCTCCTCTACACTCCTCGTGTCCTATCATATGGCCTACTCATGATGTAGAACCGCTATCATCACACAAGTTGGTATGGTACCAAATCTGAAATTTTAATTTAACTTTCTTGTTCCAGGTATCTTAGTAATTGCAGAGAATATATTGTAAGGTGGCTATTTTTTGATTATGTTATTGGACGTATCAATATTTGTAAAGGAAAATGTGGTTGCAGCACTATGGAGTCATAGAATCTTTGTCTGTCAGTAGTGAAAAGCTGCGGTGTGCAGCAGGCAGTGTTCGTTGAGTGAACAGTGTAATGCACGGACGCCCTTTTGGAACTATGTGAGTTGCAGATTTATTACGAGGAGGAATGATGACTCATCACAATGGTTGGATAGCATACAGACATAAAAAAGGTTTTGAAATGGAGAAAAAGGTAATGTTTGATAGGGTTAAAAGTTTATTTTTGTTTTTGTAGACTTGTATTGTTGGTTCACTTTACCCTCGTCACAGCTAAATTTTTTATAATTATTCTATTGATTAATCTTCTGAGTAAAATTATTGTATCGTGGAAGTTATTAGGTTAAATGAATTTTTATATTACAGTCTATAATTGTGTTCTTTGGTAAATTCCTCCTTAACTGAAATTTAAGTACTTAATGTTTGAGTCATCTGTTTCACTGGCATTCTGTGTCAAAATTATGAACCCAATTTTCGTGGACCAACTGTAGTTAGTTTTTAGCAACATTTCTTTAGCTGTTGCGGAGTCTTGCTGTGTTGCTGTTTCTGCCAGTACTTAATTATTTCTGCCAGTACTTAATTTTGAAGGTGAGATTCGTAATGCGTGATTGTTTCGTTTCCTTTGCGCAATGTAGATTTTGTCGGTTTCTTTATTTTAGCAGGGCCCAATGTAATTGCAGAAATTTTCGTGTGTTTTGTAAATTATAGATTGCAGCGATCAGTCGTCCTTCTTAAATTTTGTTGCGCAGACCTAGATTTCGGCTAGAAGCTAGCCATTCTCGATGCACTATTATTTTCGCTCAATGCATGCAGTTCCTTCCGCAAACAGTAGTATTCAATGAACTGTGGATGAAGCCCGACCAACAGGCACTACATGCATTGAGCGAAAATAATAGTGCAATGAGAGTGGATAGCTTCTAGCCGGATTCTAGATCTGCACAGTAAAATTTAAAAAGGACGACTCATCGCTGCAATCTATAATTTACAAGTCAATATAACAGTCGCTGAGTGCAACAGCTTTCCGAATGGAAGGTAACCTAATTTCCGTATGTTTCAGGTTACATTCTTATACGGGTAGACATTACAGTTTTTTTATACAGTTATGTAGTTTTTCAGTCAGTTCGCACTGACCAAGTTAATTGAGCACGAAATTATTGGTTTCCTTATTGATTTGCTGATGAATGAAATCGATTTTTCACACACACACACACACACACACACACACACAGGATTCTTTTCAACTTCACGTAAGTGATGTGGCTTTGAGCTCAGAAGCACATTTAGGTTATCAGTTCACATTCCCACGTTTGTATTTACGATAACACACACACAAGCCAAGGACACTCACAACGTTCATTATGCTTCAGTTTACATTCTTATATAGCTCGACAAGAGAGATTTTTTTAATACAGTTTCGTATTTTGTTAAAGAGTTCGCACTGACCAAGTCTACTGATTGTGAAATAATTGGTTTGATTATTTATTTGCTGATGAATGAAATCCGTTTTCACAAGCGCTGGATTCTTTTCAGTTTCATGTAAGTGACGAGGGCTTCAGCTCAATAGCACATTTAGGTTATCAGTACAAATTCCCAGGTTTGTACTTACGATAACACACACACAAGAAAAAGGATAATCAGTTACACTTGGCGACAGCCTGTGTAGGATACGCTCATTTGTTTTCTTTGAAGTTATCAGAATATTAATGCTTTCTTTTTTGGCAGCAGCAAACAGCAACAGCTGTTAGCACAGCACAGTGTTTAACCACTTGCTTAATTACTTTTGAGCTTGTGATTTACTTAATGTGTATTCAGTTTGTATAATACGTGTTTCTATTACGTAGAGAAACCTATTTTTGTTGATGAAAGTAGGACGATTTTGCTTTCATAGATATGTTTTTGTGTTTGCATAACTACGGTTTAGGGTACAACTTCTTTTCGGTTTTAGTTTCGTAATTAAAAGCCCGCTCATTGTTGAGATTCAGTTTCATTCTCTGATACACGTAGCAACTGCCAAATTTTTTTAGATATTCCGCGCGACGCAAAATCACAAGTGTTGTACCTAATGAAATAATAATACAAGTACAAATAGGATTCACACAGCTACAGGAACAGGTCGAGACGCTCACTGCCCAAGTAGAAAGTTTGCAGACCTGGACACACACTCACACTGAGCGGTTTATTGAAATAACAGAGTAAATAGAAGAGATTAGCAATAAAATGGTAACATTATCCACCGACTCTGTCAATGATAGAGTACATAAGACACAAGTGCATTTTTCCGAAACGGTAGAATACCATTCACTGAAACACTTCAAAGAAAAACAAGGTAAGACTAACGAACAGCATGCATTTTTCGGAAACGGCAGAATACCATTCGCTGGAACACTTCAAAGAAAAACAAGGTAAGACAAGCGAACAGCAGAAGGAACACTACAGGCTTCAAGCACAACTCAGAAGTATCGAAAAGAGACTGAACGGAAATGATCGTGAGCAGGAACCTTCTCCGTCCAGCAACAAAGAACCCACGAAACTATCACCATCTCCGGCGTCTTGGCGAACAGCAATTTATGTCAAACAATACGCCACAGCAACATACTGAGCGTAGCGCTTGGCGCAGTCAAAATTTCGGCGGGCCAAGACGCATGCAAAATTTTGACTATAAACACTTCTCATCAGTATGAAAATTTAAAACATTCCGTAATTATAATGGCGAAATACATCCCCAAGCGTGGCTGAACCAGTTTTATTATGCTATTCCACCCACTTGGCCTTTACAACACCAGATATAATTCACGTGCAGTTTTGTTGAAAATAAACCTGCTGTAAGAATGCGAGCACACGTTAGCGAATGTCATTCCGAGCAAGATTTTTACAACGCTTTTCTCGCAGCGTACTAGTCACCAAAAAAAAACAGGACCGCATTAAACACGGAATAATCGTGATGCAAAGGTTATATTTGCGCTTATACTGTTAACGAGATAAGGAGGAGTGATACTCTGCTTCTGGCTTACATACTACGGTGATAACATTACATTAATCTGACTATGTTTAATGAGAGAACAGGAGACAAGTATGTGAATGTTTGATGAATTCTTTGGTTTGTTGGAGAAAATGTATGTTTTACTGTGCATACATTTCCACATATGATTCTTCCAAGTACAGATATGAATGGCATTTGGTCTCTGTACAGCAGTATTTATCTGAGTCTATCTGATTTGAAAAATTTGCTGACAGTTTTCTTTTCTGAACAATTTACTTTCGTGTGAAACATATGCTTTTCTGCATTTTGTTGTAGACATTGAATTTATTCTGCAAATAATGTATATGATCTAACTGTGATTCTGTAGTGTGATGTAGCTCATGCTATTAATCACCATTTCTCATCCTGCAGACCTTAAAGGACAGTTTTCTATGATAACAATATTTTATAGACTAACAAAGGGGAGGAAAGAAAATACAGCATAATGATGATGGCTAGCACCACAGAGCACACAATACAGAAATAAAAGGTAGTTTTATATGAAAATACAGTTTTAGAAAGACAACATAAAGAGCCAGTTTTCTTACCTTTTTTTTTCAACCTTTTCAGATTTCTTTGCTTGACAATGTGTGTTCTGGTTCGTTACGATGTGTATCGTAAATAATATGAATATGTTTATTTGTGAACAAGTTTATGTTTTATACATAGTGGCAATGCATATCTGTATGAGTTTGACATACTGTACTTTGAGTTTTCTCTGCTTTATTTGCTGTAGAGTTTGGTATCAAGTAGAATTTGTTTTCTTTTCTTGTACAAATAAATGAGAGAATGTGGGTACCCAATGAACTAGATTAAGCAGCACACAAATCTTAGCTTTAAGTGCATGAGGAAGAGGATGTCAGAGATAAAGGTATACCTTGGTATGACATTATGATAAATTAAGAAAGCGTAAAGATATATGAAGTGACAGATAATGCAGTATATTTTTGGTATAGGAAAGGAAATGAATTTTGGTACAGGCCAGAAGAAATAAATTTACGTTAAGAGAGAAAGGAAATGGGTATGTTATATTCTTGTGAAGTGGTTGACGATTACATATGAAATGCCAGCGTGCTGGTAGGATGACACAGAGGTTTATAAACATTAGATGATGAAATAGAAGTTTATTATTTATAAATGAAAACACAGAGTTTATCTGTAATACATTATGAAAAAGTGGTCTATGAGTCTACAAAACAGATATTTGAAAGTATGATGAAATTTTGATGAATATATGGGTCTATGGACAATGCATTTGAAGTACTTTTTGTTTGAGATCTCATAGACAGAACTTTGATGCTTCAAAGACTTAGATATTTGACATAAAATATTTGACTTTTGCTAATGGATGACTGACATAAAATTTTTCCTTTCCCACTCCCACGTGCCCTGTCACTAACAATTTACCTGTTCTGTTACACTATTTTTTTCCAGGATTTAACTCTGAATACAGATTGCATAATTTAGTTCTGTGATACTTAAAACACACTCTATTGTTTGTACACACTTCTTTTTTCTGTGGAAAATGTACACTTATGATTCAACATAATAAGAGGATGGTAATTATGAACATTTTCATTTAAATGTGTGCTTATGTTTTGCCAGCTTACGTGTAAAGTTTCTTATGTTAACAATTTCATCTTACTATGGTTTATGATGTATGAGCAGTTTTATGTCCACATGTCTTGGATTCCATTGATTTTTTTCTTTCTTCTTCATTTATATGCAAATATTAACGTACAAATGTACTTGATTTCACTGGTTTTCTTCTTCATGTATATGTAAATTTTAATATAATCTGTATGTACATATTCAGTTCTTATTCTGTTTATCCTTAGTAATTTTTAAGTGCCAGGGTGTTGCATACCACTAACAATTTACCAACACATTATGATTATCGGACAATACCAAACTATGTTGTTACAAACTCTGCACTACTATGTGGCATCAGCTACAGTCAATTTGGCGATCAGTTGATTAGACTTAAACAATTTGCTCTTTGTTATGAGTCTAGAAATGAGAATTGTACTTTGGAATTTAATAACTGTCAGGCAGAACTTGTGCCTTAACAGTGTATTGCAGAAGTGAGTATGATCTACGGCACTGTGCTATTCTGAGTGCCTAGTTCTGAGTGGCTAGTTATCCCTTCGGTCATTGAGGAGTCTTATCCTGCCACATCACGCAGACTTATCTGGCCCCATCACGCAGTACTCCCTCTTCTGCACCTGTGGTACGCGTGCTGCTGCGTTGACTATCAATGGATGTACTACATACTACTGTATTGCCAGTACTCAAGATTATTCTACAGTTGACATACGTCTGCTTCAACGGCGTTCCTGTATCATGAATTGGAGTACTGCCTGCCCTAAAAGTTCGTACAGTGACTTATTTTTCCGTTGTAGATGCTACATGTGGACTTCTTAGGTGCACCTGCATTAGACAGTTATTCTTCAGACAATTTACTGCATATAGACGATCTATTAAATAAGGGACACGTTATGTTGTATGCATTGAACAGGCAGGACTTTAGCCAAGTATGGTCCTGAGTTAATGGAAGGTGTGATATAAAATTTAGAAGGTTCTGTGTTCAGAATTGATGTGTTAGTTCTTCGATTGCTTACTAATTAAGCTTTGAATTTGCAAGTATTTTTCAGTACATGGTTGTGTATCCGCACACAACACTGTAGTACCCTGAGCACATAGTGTGGTGTCACTGCCAGACACCACACTTGCTAGGTGGTAGCCTTTAAATCGGCCGCGGTCCGGTAGTATACGTCGGACCCGCGTGTCGCCACTATCATTGATTGCAGACCGGGCGCCGCCACACGGCAGGTCTAGAGAGACTTCCTAGCACTCGCCCCAGTTGTACAGCCGACTTTGCTAGCGATGGTTCACTGACTTCTACGCTCTCATTTGCCGAGACGATAGTTAGCATAGCCTTCAGCTACGTTATCTGCTACGGCCTAGCAAGGCGCCATTATCTGTTGCTATTGGTACAGACAATCATGTAATGTCAAGAGCGACGTTCGTCATTAATGGATTAAAGTTAAATATTCCACCAACTACGTCCGTTTTTCTCAATTCTAATTCCCTTGTCATGTTCCAGACCTCACGCCAGCCTGCGTGACCTGAAACACGTGCAATTCGGACTCTTTTATTAACCCTGTGTTGGCTCTCCTGCCAACCACAACACATATTGATAGCAAATTTTATTTTTAGGAATTTAAGTACTGCTTTCAAATATTTTTCATGTTTCAACTTCCATGGCAAGTTATAAAAATGTTAATTTTATTATTCACGTAACTAAGGGTGATGTAAGATAGCTATTTTCTGATGATTTTATTCGATGTTTTAATATTTGTTAGGGAAAATGTTATAATCTGTGTGTGCGATGGCAACACTGTGCAGTCGTAGAATCTGTGACAGTCAGTAATGGAAAGCTGTGGTGCGTAGCAGGCAGGTTTCGTTGAGTGTACAGTGTAATGCGTGGACCCACTTTTGGATCTAAGTTAGTTGCATATTTATCAAGAGGAGGAATTTTATTGATTTATTTATTTAATGGTACGGCTAGGGCCCCCCGTCGGGCAGCCAGTTCGCTGGACGCTGGTCTTTCAATGTGCCGCCACTTCGGAGACCTGCAGTTGATGAGGATGATGATGAGGAGAGCACAACAGCCAGCCGCTGGGCGGAGAAAACTCCCCGACCCAGCCGGAAATCGAACTCGGGCCCAGAGGACTGACAATCCGTCACGCTATCCATTCATCTACCGGGGGAGGACAACAAGGAGGAACGACGACTCAGAACAATGGTTGGATAGCGTACGGGCATTAAAAAGGTTTTCAAATTAAGAACAAGGTATTATTTGGTGAGGTAAAAATTTATTTTTATTTCCGAAGGCTTCTATTCTTGGTACAATTCACCTAGTCACAGTCAAGCTTTTGATAATTATTCCACTCATTGATCTTCTGAGTTAATTTACTGTACCGTGGAAGTTATTAGAGGAAATGAATTTTCATATTATAATCTATAATTATGTTCTTTGATAAGTTCCTACCTAAATAAAATTTCGATGCTTAAAGGTTGAGTTATCTGTTTCATTGACATTTTGTGTCAAGATTATGGTCCCAATTTCCTCGCATCAACTGTAGTTAGTTTTAAGCATATATTTTTTTAGCTGTTGTGGAGTCCTGCTGTGTTGCTGTTTCTTCCATTACCGTACTGAACCCAATTTCCCTGCACCAATTGTTGTTAGTTATAAGTATGTATTTTTGAGGTGTTGCGGAGTCTTGCTGTTCCTGTCATTACTTCATGTTGTTGGTGAGATTCAAAATACGTGATTGTTTTGTTTTCTTTGCGCACTGTAGGTTGCGTCAGGTTATTTTACCAAGGCCATATGTCAGTGCAGAAATTTTCTTGTATTTCGGGATACATTCTTATACAGGTAGACATTACAGTTTTTACTAAACAGTTGCGTATTCTTTCAAACAATCCCCACTGACTAATTCTACTAAGTGTGAAATTATTGGTTTGCTTATTTATTTGATGATGAATGAAATCGGTTTTCTCACACACAGGATTATTTTCAGTTTCACGTATGTGATGTGGCTTTGAGCTCCGTAGTACATTTAGGTATCAGTACACATTCCCAGGTCTGTACTTACGATAACACACACACAAGCCAAGGCTAGTCACTTACATTCATTACCGTCCTGAATTGTTACAGTACATGTTTGGCTGTCATGTAGAGGTCACAGGTTCGATTCCTGATACAACCAAGGAATTTTTCTTGGTGGGACGATTGGTACTACGAACTGCCAGCGTCGTAATGTCAACAGAGGAACTAACTGATAGAGAAGCAGCGGCTCATAGGTCTGTATAACAGTTAAAACAGCAGGGAAAGAGGTGTGCTGACCACATCTGTCTTGTGAGACATCCCGTATCTTCCATTACGTCTTATTTCCCAGATTTACTTTTCTGCTGCGTCTATGGATATCAGTAGTATTCAATAAGATCAGGCGACACAGCGGAATGCATAGCAGGCAGTAAGATATCATTCTTGAGTTTCTTCCTATGTATTTGATAATCAAAATATCCACGGGTGTACTGCCGGTCTACAGTGTCCAACGGGCACAATATTTCGGCGATCATACATGTCGCCATCATCAGGTGAACTGACGGACTGAGCTCCTGGCTATGGCTGCTCAGAGGGAACTGGGTTCGGTCGCGGCGGCGGCCGATTTCAATACCGCGGCGTGCTCCCTCCGCTGTCCGCGCCCCGCGCCACGGTCGCGCGGTGGAACCGATTGCGACGGCGTCTGAGATGACGTCGGTGTGATGGCTCCGTCCGCCGTGGTCACCACAACTATACGTTTATTCGATTTACTCTTGATTAATCCAATTGGTGGTTCCCAAACCTTGCTAAGATTATAGCCACAGTCACGGTTTTTGAGGACGTCATTGGTGCGAATTTCGATGGCCTCTCTAACAACGCTGTCCCAGTATCTCGACGTCTGTACCAGAATCCTCGTGCGTTCATACTCCATAGCGTGATTTTCCGACAAACAATATTCAGCGACCGCCGACTTGCTCGGATACATCAGTCGAATGTGCCTCTGGTGTTCACGGCATCGATCCTCGACGGTACGCATCGTCTGACCAATATACGACTTGCCACATTGACACGGAATCTGGTACACGCCGGTCTTCCTCAAACCGAGGTCATCTTTGGTGCTCCACACCAGTGCACGAGTTTTATTGGGAGACAAAACACAGTTCCGACCCGGTGTTTCTTCAAAATGCAGGCGATTTTCCCCGAAAGTTTCTACCTCCTCCCTCGTGATTTCATCCACCTGCACAGGTTGTTTTGTAGTGATTGGGCGGAGAGCACGTTGAATCTGCCACTCTGAGTACCCATTTTTTCAAATACAGTTCTCAGATGTTCCAATTCCTGGGGTAGACTCTCTGCGTCAGAGATAGTGCGCGTCCTATGTACTAGAGTTTTAAGTACCCCATTCCTCTGTGAAGGGAGGTGGCAGCTGTCTGCGTGCAAATACAGATCAGTGTGCGTTGTCTTACGATACACCTAGTGACCTAGGCTTCCGTCAGGCCTTCTCTTGACCAAGACGTCAATGAAAGGTAATTTACCCTCCGTTTCAGTCTCCATAGTGAATTTGATGATGGGGTGTATGGAGTTTAGATGAGTAAGGAAGTCAAGGAGTTTATCCATACCATGTGGCCAGATGACGAACGTGTCGTCCACGTAACGGAAAAAGCAAGTAGGTTTCCATTCGGATGACGATAGGGCTTCCTCCTCGAAGTTCTCCATGTACAAATTTGCTACCACCGGTGAGTGTGGGCCACCCATGGCGACTCCTTCCGTTTGTTCGAAGTATTCTCCATTAAAAAGAAAATACGTGGAAGTCAAGACATGCCTAAAAAGTTCAGTGGTCTTCTCGTCAAACTTATGACTAATCAGTTCTAGTGACTCTCGCAGGGTTACCTCACCATATCTGACTCATCCAACTTGAAGCTATCAAGGCGTTTAACAAAATCCAAGGAATTACGAATGTGATGAGGGCATTTACCCACGTAAGGACTTAATATTCCCGTAAGGTATTTGGCCAACAAACATGAAGGTGCACTGATGTTGCTGACAATGGGGCGTAATGGTAACCGCTCTTTGTGAACCTTCGAGAGTCCATATAGTCTAGACGGTACCGGACCTTGGGATAACAATTTCTTAGCGTCACCCTCCGGTAAATCTGCATCCTTGAGATGCGACCTAGTCTTGTTCTCCACCTTCTTTGTAGGGACAACGCTGATCTTCCGGTAGGAATCGTCATTTAGCAGGCTCTGCATCTTACCAGTGTAGTCCTTATGGGAGACAACTACTGTAGCATTGCCTTCGTCAACCGGTAAGACAACAATTTCAGAGCGCTCCCTCAGATCACGAACTGCCGCCCTCTCTTTAATGGTGACATTTGACTTCATCGGCTTGGATTTCGTCAACGCACGACAGGTTTCACGACGTATTTACTCAGCTGATTCAGGCGGAAGTCGAGCTGCAACCTGTTCAACAGCACTAACAATTTATGCGGCCGGAGTGGACTTGGGGGTGGGAGCGAAGTTGAGACCTTTCTGCAAAACCGAGACCGCATCATCACTCAACACCATGCCACTCAAGTTGATGACAGTCTTGCACGGAACCTGCAGAGATGGTTTGTCAAGGAAACGTGAGAACTTGGCTGTTTGACGTCCCGTTGCCTTCTTATGGGCGGAATCAGCCACAACCCAGATGACACCATCAATCTAATCCCAGAAAAAATAAGTGAAATTACTAGCCAGTTGAAAATGTAGTTTGAGTAATTCCTGTGAGATAAACTCATGGCTCCGGTGGGTGAATTGCACTCTTTCACGTACCAATGCTAGGCTGGCTCGTTTCTTGATTCTCTTAGCTGCTGCAGAATCGATGTGATGCATAACTTTAGCAAAATTTGGAACAGCATTCTCGGAACGACATCTCTTTAGAAAGGCAAGAGTACTTAGCAAACGACATCTACGGTGGTGCAACTTTTCAAATTTCTTCATGCTGCGGTACATCTCCTTCCCATAAAGGTGTATGATATGATTCTTTAGTTTCTCCCGGCGAATTTAATAATCAAAATATCCACGGGTGTACTGCCGTTCTACAGTGTCCAACGGGCACAATATTTCGGCGATCATACATGTCGCCATCATCAGGTGAACTGACGGATTGGGCTCCTGTGAGCGTGCCGGCACGGAGATCTGGGTTACATAATTATTGTTTTTATGTTCAATTGAAGCTCCACACAAATGTACATGTTTCTAAGTACAATATTAAGCGCCTTCAATTTTTTCTGTAAGATGTGTATTCTGACCAAAATATTTATTTAACTGCGTTGAGACTTGTACCAGTTAATTGTGACATACATTTCCTCGTTATTTCCAATTTTTGGGTTTCTAGCTTTGTTATTTAGCGCGACTTATTTTTTTCTTAAATTGATGTAGTTCTGAGATTTGACAGTTTACAAATAAGTATACTAAAGCACATGCTAACGAAGTTTGGAAAAACAACTTTAACTTTTAATCCCATTCTTAAATTAGGCACAGATGCATTGTGGTGACGTGGCGATACTAGCAGTGAACTGGATAAGTCCCGGCACACTCGCTGGCCTCTGTATCTCTTCAGTGATACAGCGCTTGTTTCACTACAGTGTATTAGGAGAAGCCTGTTGCTCATAAACGCTTTCTTAGCCTGTGTCAGGCTTTTAATTGTAAATTGTACAATAATCATATGTGTGCGAATTCGTAAGGGACCAAAATGCTCATGTCATCATTCCCTAGACTTACACACTGCTGAAACTAACATAAATTAACTTATGCTAAGAACAACACACACACCCATGTCCCAGGGAGGAGTAGAACCTACGGCGGGAGGAGCCAAGCAATCCGTGACATGACTCCTCAAACCACACGGCCACCCCGCGTGGCGAATAATCATGTAGATGTAGATATACAACAATATTACAGCATGCGAAAGTAGTCATTTCAATAAACAAATGAACAATGTTTAACATAACGGAGTTGTACGAACAGTTACGAAGTTCTACTGTTGTAAGTATCAGGTCTAGACAGCGCACCATAAGTAGTGAGACAAGATGAGTGTCACACCAGCCGTCCGAGGCGGCCGAGCGGTTCTAGGCGCTACAGTCTGGAACCGCGCGACCGCTACGGTTGCAGGTTCGAATCCTGTCTCGGGCATGGATGTGTGTGTTGTCCTTAGGTTAGTTAGGTTTAAGTAGTTGTAAGTTCTAGGGAACTGATGACCTCAGAAGTTAAGTCCCATAGTGCTCAGAGCAATTTGAACCATTTTTTTGTCACCCCAAAGTGGGTCACTCCAAGAGCCACCCTCACCCCAAAGTACCGTTATCCAAGATGGCGGCTGTGATACAAGTATGTGGCGTCACGTGACGTCAGCTGACGACGCGTTTGACGTCATTCAAAATGGCGGGAAGATAGGTCAGTTGGATGAACCACCTCCACTAATGTAAGCCACACCGTCCTAGGAAGTTTGAATTTTGGTGGGGAGATAAGTCAATTGGGCTACCTCTACTAAGCTAACAAAGTTGCGGCAAAGAAACGGCATTCGGGCTACCTCCACTAACCTAAGTCACCTCTTCCTAGGAACCGGACATAAGTCTTTATTTAAACAATTACAAGCACCACCACTATCAATTGTGTAAGCCATCCTCTTGGAAAATTTTGCTGAGAGGAGTTGGTGTGGTGTCGCCCCCACTAGAGGCTGCTCATTGAATTCGAATATAATTTCTATAAATTTGTATAAACTTCTTGAAATTTCTGTAAATGTCTGTAAATTTGTTTAAATTTATTTAAATTTGTTTAAATTTATAGTATACCTACAGCATTAGTATTGCGTTACCGCCACAAGAGAGTGGATATCATTTTCTCAGTCTTTTAATATTTTTATTACATCCACTCATTCAGCTCTGGACATAAGTCTTTATGTAAACAATTACAAACAGTACCACCATTAAGTGCGTTTGCCATCCTATTTGAATTTTTTGGTCTAAGAGCTTACATTCAATTCCAAAATAATTTCTACAATTTTTTTGTTATCACCACAAGAAGTTGAGATATCTATAGCTGTATTACATGCACTGGACATAAGTCTTTATTTTAAACAAGTATATGCAGAAACATCATCAAGTGTGCTTACCATTATCTTAGAAAATGTTCACCAATTTTACTCTAAGAGCTTACTCCTGCAGCTGAGGGAGGGTTTGTAAATTTGTATGGTATTTCCATTCAATTCGAATATAATTTATTACCCACACCATTAGCTTCGTGTTACCGCCACAAAAGGTTGAGACATCGATAGCTGTATTACATACACTCATTAATGCTTGAAACATATGAAGAGTACAGTCATGCTTTGCACAAGAGGCAAGTGACCTAGTTCGCCACTATTACAGGTCTTCGCGATATGTCACGTTGTCGTCCGGTTGTACGTGTGTGTCGCTTGAAGATGACACGAACTACAGCTGACTAGCGTACTTTGACACCCGCTGACGTCTGCTGGACACAAACATTCTCACTTTCTCTAAGAACACTGTCATAAGCTAGCTGCACACGCCTTCGTCACCCGAAGTCCGGCAGGACCATCATATGCCGAACATCCCCAAAACAGGAACCACGCAGGTGTTCTTAACATCTCCTTCAATCGATATGCTTAATAATATCCAGAAACATTTCCAAGCATTGAAAAACTATTAAACACGTACTCCAGCTCTAATGAGTTCCAAAAATTTAACAATTCACTACAAAAGAGGCTGAGATATCGATAGCTGTATTTAAACAATTAAACTCACTACAACCATCAACTCTGTTCACGAAATTTGCTCTAACAGCTGATGGGAGTTGGCATCGTGTTTCCATTCAATTCGAATATAATTTCAATAAATTTGCTTAAATTTGTATAAATTTTCTTAAATTTGTTCAAATTTGTTATCTACCAACAGCATTAGTGTTGTGTTACCACCACAAGACACTGAGATATCCATACCTGTATTAGATGCACTGGACATAAGTCTTTATTTAAACACTTAGACCCACTACCACCATCAAATGTTTTGCCATCCTCTTGGAAAATGTGCATGAATTTTGATGAGGTAGGTTAGTAAGGTGTCGCCCCCACTAGAGACTGCTCATTCCTATAGGCAAGAGAAGGTGTTCGCTGCACTTCCATATACCTAGTTTCAACTAGTTTTCAAGGTCATCCAACCACATTTCTACCTACATCGAATTACGAATCTCACCTAGTTTATTACGCTGATACAAAACACTCGCCATGGCAGCGGTCTAGAGGACAGGAAAATTGGTGTGAAAAAAGTATTCAGCCCGTTCTGGGCTGCTGGAAAGAGGAGGAAGTGTACTTCATTTATTTTTTTGAAGAATTTATTTAGTTACGCTTTTCACCTAATTTATTTATTACGCCGATGCAAAACACTCACCCTAAAGTGCTTATTGTCACTATATACAGTTTACAGACCTCTAAACTACTCCTAAATAATAATACCTTACACTGATGTGCAGAGACGCAAACAGCTCATAAAGTACGAGGTCGCGCAGTGGCTAGCACACTGGACTCGCATTCTGGAGGACGATTGTTCGATCTCGCGTCCGGCCATCCTGATTTAGGTTTTCCGTGATTTCCGTAAAACGTTCCAGGCTAATGCCAGGATGGTTCTTTTAAAAAGGCACAGCCGACTTCCTATCCCGTCCTTCACTAAACCGATGAGACTTATGATCTCGCTGTCTGGTCTCCTCCTTCAAACAACCCAACTCCTAAATTACCGAAATAATCCAGTGCACACCCTGCACATCACTGAAATAATGCATACAAACACGCTCACAACGCTTAAACACCCAAAAATAATTCACTGCACAAACACTCACTGCAAGTAAAAATCCCAACTTATCAACCACTCTAACCATGATTCGACTGGATGGAAAGACTAAGTGCCCCCCGTAACACATTTAAACTCACCAGATGCGGGATACTGACCCAAATATCCATCCTAAATACATAATTAATCACAAAGATCGGTCCTAATTACACAACTATATGCATAGCGCTGCATAAGGACGGCTTAAAATGGCAAAAAACTAACTATACAACTCACCTTATCATGCTTTAATTGCACAACTACTTGCATAGCACTGCACAAGAACCGCATTACTACGCAAAAAACTGACAGCTGGTCTTATCCTGTTTGGGAAAAAAATTATACCATTCGAAATAAGCGACAGAAACTCTCAGACTCTACCCTACCTACAAGCTAGGGGAAAAACGTCCTACTCAATAGATCCTGCTATTCGCCAGAGATGAGTTTAAAAAAGTCTATTAGCTCCAAGCATATACCATCTATCCCTGTTTGAAGTCAGAGTTCACTATACACGCCTAATAAAAAATCGCCCTAACCGTAGCCAGTGGGAGATCCTCGTCCTAAAAGATTGTCTTCTCATCCGTATGCAATCACAAACTACGAAAGCCCCGCTTTCCCTCCAGATGTATCCTGTTCCTCTAAAAGTGCAGTGGCCCTAATGGCTACGAAGCACCGCTGTCACAGTCCCACAACGCCTCGCGTTCACAGACTTTGCTTTTACGTCACGCAGTACGCTCGAGCAGGGCCGGACGAGAGCCACCATTCAGTGTTCGATTATTAATTATTTAACCTCAACTTCGCTCCTATAATAAATCAAAACATTTCCGATCACAATAAATGTCCTATTTTTCACGAAAATAGACGAAGTTCAGTTTTGTGAGCAAAAATCTATATAGTTTTTCACGTTCGACTTAGAAACTTATCACTACTGCGAACACATTTTCGTCTAAACCGATATTTCCACTCACGAATACAGATTTCCGTGATTTAGCAGATTCCAAATCACGCCGTATAATTTACAAAGTCAAATAACGTCTTTCTCGTATCTAGACAACCGGCAGGACGGCGGGTAGGGCAGGGGTCGACACCCGAAGCCTGGCCATCCCGCCGCCACGCCCAAGCAACGTGTTCGAGTTCGAGGATCGACGGATCAGGAAGAGGATGTAGTGGGTTTGTCGATGTTTCATTTATTTATTTCTTTAATTTTTATAACTTTTTTTTGTATTATAGATTTATTTTTATTTCATGACAAAGAAAGATCCTACAACTGCCGTAGCCGAGCGTCCGAGTCGTCTTGTCGTCTGCTGGGAGGGGTTCCCCCCTATTCCGCCCGTAGAGGATCAATATGCTCGAGGATTCTTCTTCATTTTCAGCGTCTCATACCCGGAACGCCCCAGTGAGCAAGAGGATGCGCAAATAATGAACCTAAATAATTTGCGAAACGAGTTCTGTACTTCGGGTGGCGGCTGAAAGCTGCATGTGTTGTCATCAATAGGGACCAAAAGTCGAGTGTGCCTTTGGGAACGTCGCAAAATATGTAGTAAACGGCCATGCCTTTTAGCCAGTTAACGGTGTTCGTTCTGGTTGATGGAAAGTATACGTCGCCGGGGCGCAATATGTCATCAGGGGAGATAGACTCCGGCAATCGCTGCAAGAGTAACGCCAGCATGCGCTGCGTCAGTAGCCAGCACTCGCTGGTCGCGGCACAAGTCAGACGGTGTGCATCCGAGTCAGCGACTGAGCATGTCGGACACAAGGGGTCGTCCGTCAGATGTAAGGAATGTAGCCTCTGACGAGTAGCGATCTTCCCACTCACAACCACATACCACAATAGAGGCACCGCCGTAAGTAGAAAAGGCGTGTGTACCGTTCGCCACACAGTGTTTCAGGCAACTTCAGGATGTCTGTGGGCGACCGTATTTACAGTTTGTCGCTGTTGATAGAGGCGATAATAGTCTTTTGTGCTGGGATTCTGTGTCGTCGGAAGTTCTGACCGTAAGTAGCTGAAGTCAATCAAGAACTCTCTGATGTGGGTGAGTGCCGATGAAATGTGTCCTACAGAAACCGGGGGATGCAGAGAGTGTGGTGCCACTTCCGCTATCAGGGTGACCGTCAGAGTGGCGCGGGCAGAGGTCCACGTGCGACGCATAGTGTTGAGATAAAGCGATCGCGCACCGTTATATACATGAATTAAACCGATACCGCCAGTGTCAGGGTGGCGTATCGGACTTTAAAAACAAGATCGGTGCTTACGAAATGTCCATATGCTGCTTGAAATCTGTCGGCCATCGTAGCCGTCAAGGGAAGGATATGCGCAAAATAGTTCAGTTTTGAGACAAGATAGGTGTTGACATAACGTGTTATGAGGAGCATATCCAAGCGCCGCAGTTTGTTGTCCTGCAGCAGAGCACGTGTCTGGTGTAGGAGTCGACGGTACGTAGTCGCCGCTGTGCGGCCGACATTGCTATAGAATTTCACTCCTAAACACTTAAGTACGGGCACCTTGTCAAAGGGCACCGCCGTTGTGTGGGAAAGCCCCCCTCCGCATCCATGTATTTTGTCTTCTTCATGTTGATGACGCTCCCAGCGACCGCCCCGTACTGGCGTAGCCACTGTAGCGCCATATGCATTTCATCCTCTGATCTGGCCAGGAACACCACGTCATCGGCGAATGCACCACAACGAAAGGTCACGTCCCGCAAGGAGATATGAGATAATCGCTGCCGTAGACCATGTAAAGCTGGTTCAAGCGCTGCAGCAAATAATATACCCGACAGGGGGCACCCTTGTCGCACTGACCGTCCAACAACAATGTGACCAGCCTGATAACCGTTGACCATCATGCGGGAGCGCGCTCCGTGGACCAGTCGAAAGACAACCTGTGCAGACTCCGGAGAGAGGCCCATGTGTTGCAAAACTGCGCGTAAGAAGCCGTCGTCGACGCGGTCGAATGCGTGGTCAAAATCTACGGCGACAAGGGCGCCTCGTATTTTGCAGCAATTACGTTGCGGTATGCTCCTAACGCCGTATGAATGTTGCTGACACCACCTAAACATGTCTGATCGGTGTGGATGGCATTCCCGATAGCGGTGTGGAGACGGGCGCGGAGGATACGGGCGAAGATCTTGCAGTCGTTGTTGAGGAGTGTGAGTGGGCGAAAATCCTGCCACCTACAAGCACCATTAGGTTTCGGTACTGGGATCAAGATGCCTTCTGTGAATTCTGTGGGGACAGGAAATCAGGGCTGATCAGGTCTTGAAACATTTGGAGCCACTTGTCACCCATTAGGTGGTAAAAAGTGCGGTAGAATTCCAGGGGTAAACCGTCCGGTCCAGGCGACTTGTTCGGTGCTCCACGTGCCAAAGCCGATGTCAGCTCGTCGGGTGTAATGGGCAACAGCAGACTATCATCGGGTGCCACGTCCCGAAGGGCGGGAAAATCATGCAACAGCTCGTCATAATCACGTACATTTCGCGGATCTTCCACGTACAAGGTCCCATAGTGCCCTGGCGAACGTGTGCGCGATGTCCGTTTGTGTCACTGCGCGGCCGCCCTCCTCCGTGTTTACCGCCGTAATGAGTTGACGTTTGCGGTGGCGCCTCTCGCGCACAATCTACATCTACATCTACATCTACATGACTACTCTGCAATTCACATTTAAGTGCTTGGCAGAGGGTTCATCGAACCACAATCATACTATCTCTCTACTATTCCACTCCCGAACAGCGAGCGGGAAAAACGAACACCTAAACCTTTCTGTTCGAGCTCTGATTTCTCTTATTTTATTTTGATGATCATTCCTACCTATGTAGGTTGGGCTCAACAAAATATTTTCGCATTCGGAAGAGAAAGTTGGTGACTGAAATTTCGTAAAAAGGTCTCGCCGCGACGAAAAACGTCTATGCTGTAATGACTTCCATCCCAACTCGTGTATCATATCTGCCACACTCTCTCCCCTATAACGCGAAAATACAAAACGAGCTGCCCTTCTCTGCACCCTCTCGATGTCCTCCGTCAATCCCACCTGGTAAGGATCCCACACCGCGCAGCAATATTCTAACAGAGGACGAACGAGTGTAGTGTAAGCTGTCTCTTTAGTGGACTTGTTGCATCTTCTAAGTGTCCTGCCAATGAAACGCAACCTTTGGCTCGCCTTCCCGACAATATTATCTATGTGGTCCTTCCAACTGAAGTTGTTTGTAATTTTAACACCCAGGTACTTAGTTGAATTGACAGCCTTGAGAATTGTACTATTTATCGAGTAATCGAATTCCAACGGATTTCTTTTGATACACTGTGCTGTTTCGTTGGGGATACAGTCTTGCACTCGCGCACGGATGCTCACACCTACTAGCTGCTCTGTACTGATGCGAAGTAAACGAGCTTTGATGCGTTGTACGGACATCTGACGTTCGGGAGATGGTGGTTGCGTCGCCAGCTCACGTAACGCTGTATAGTAAAATTCCGATGTTGCCCTCTGCCAGTTCGATCTGTCACGCCCGTAGGCCATGAAGGTCTTTCGGAGTGCAGATTTGACACATCCCAGCCACCACAGCAACGTGGAAGCATACATGGGCAGGCGCCTGATACATCGACGCCACGTGTCAGTGACTGCTCGCCGACACGCTTCCTCACGAAGGAGGGAGGCGTTCAGCGTCCACGGGCCCCTGCTGCGTCTTGTGAGTTGTCGGGGCAAGGTGACAGTGCAGATGTACGCGAGATGGTCCGTGAAGGCCGTCGGCAAGAGTTCTGCATCACGGGTTACTGTGCGGAGGGCACGCGAGACGTATATCCGGTCCAGACGACTGGCAGTATGGCTGGTAAAGTGCGTATATCCACTCTGGGTCCCATGATGTAAGAGCCATGTGTCGTGGAGCGTGAGGTCACGTACCAATGCTTGTAGAGCCGGGCATGGGACGTAATGCGGAATCTGGTCCTCGGGCCGCAGAACACTGTTAAAATCGCCGCCCACTATGTAATGGTCCATATTTCCTTGCAAAAGTGGGGCTACCTCCTCCGAATAGAAGACATGCCTGTCACCACGGTGCGAATTACCGGAGGGAGCGTAAACGTTAATGAGGCGGACTGCGCTAAGTATGACTGCGATGCCTCGCCCGTTCGGCAAGTACATCGCGTCCGTCGCGTCTATGCCATCTCGGAGAAGGATGGCCGTTGCTCCTGCGCCATCGCCTAGGGGTAGGCTGTACGTGATGAAGCCATATAGGTCTAAACGCAGCTCGGGACGGACCTCTTGGAGAAGGGCAATGTCCAAGTCTGCCGCTCTGATCATGTCGTGTAACATGCGGGTCTTGACAGTGGAGTGGACACCATTTACATTGACTGTTCCCACACGGTATGACTGAGACATATCAAGTGGCGGAGGCAGTGCGCCGGTGCAAGCCCACAGTGATCTCACACACCACACAGCCATCCATCAGCACGCTATGCATTACTGTGCCGTATGAGTCCCTGACTGGCAGAGCCCTCCGGGCTCAATGTCAGCCATGGGCTCTGGTGGAGATATCGATGTGTGCTGTGCATCATCTGCCTCCATATCGTCTGCCCAATCACCTAGAGACGATTATGATGTCATTGGGGGCTGGTCGTTTTCACAGGAGCCCACATTTTGGGAGTCGACGCAATGCGCCTCGTTTTCTGGGCCACCAGATTTAGGAGTGTGTTCCTTGTCTTCAGGCACCTTCTGGTGAATGATGCCACTGGAGTCCGTTGCAATTGTAGGCGAGTCAACGAAGTCGATGTCTTCCGCCGGCTTCACATCCCTGTCCTGTTCTTCAGCTGACAATCGCCTCTTCTTGTGTCGCTTGGGTGATTTTTGCTTTCGGGTCCGAGATTCGACATCCACTGGAGGGCGGGGCTCGACACAGTCTCGGTCGCTAGGAACCCCTGTGTCCGATCCCGACAGTGACGGTGGCTGGGCGCCAGAGGCTGTAGGAACCTCTGCACAGTTGGGGTGCGTCGTCGTCGACGGCGTTGACTCTGGAAAGGAGCTGGCGGTGGCTTGAGGAGGTAGCATGTGTTGATCATCCATCACATCATGTCGTGCCGCCTCCACATATACACGAGAACGCCATGTCGGGTCGGTACAGGTACTATACGGCAAGACAACGACGCGACCGCGCGCTAGCGGGTAAACAACAACACCTGCGGAGCACTGCCCGGCGCGCCGAGCCTGTTCGCACGGTATCACGGCTGAAAGCCGACTGCGCCCATCTGAGCTACTGAAGCACGACTCACGCCCGGTACTCACAGCTTCAATTCTGCCAGTATCTCGTCTCCTACCTTCCAAACTTTAAGTTTCATATCAGCGCACACTCCGCTGCAGAGTGAAAATCTCATTCTGGAAACATCCCCCAGGCTGTGGCTAAGCCATGTCTCCGCAATATCCTTTCTTTCAGGAGTGCTAGTTCTGCAAGGTTCGCAGAAGAGATTCTGTAAAGTTTGGAAGGTAGGAGACGAGGTACTGGCAGAATTAAAGCTGTGAGTACCGGGTGTGAGTCGTGCTTCGGTAGCTCAGATGGTAGAGCACTTGCCCGCGAAAGGCAAAGGTCCCGAGTTCGAGTCTCGATCGGGCACACAGTTTTAATCTGCCAGGAAGTTTCATATCAACGCACACTCCGCTGCAGAGTGAAAATCTCATTCTGGTGTATTCCACCAGCTAGATGCACACACCACAGTCTGCCTCCTCTCAACTAAATAAATAATTCAAATGCGAAGAAGCACTCGACCGAACAATTTACATGATAACGAAATAATGACCCAGCACAAACACACGTCCATATTCAGTCTTGCCAATTACCCACTTGATCACGAAAGCTGTCCGTCACATACTAAGTATTAGTTCGCTATCCGGTCGTCTAGACGACTACATGGTTAACTCAAATACATTCCCACATTGCAACACCCGTCTCCATTTGGATGGTCTCCCACTGTTAGCGGGAAACTTTAATCATTCCCACCACAGGCCCTACACAGACAGCATAATCCTACGAAATCGAACACATACATTTGATCGCTATACTTACGACTGAATGACATTCAACAATGAGCGAAGTATCCGAAATACACCCTCATTACAGCGCTGAAAATAGAAACATCTGTACCATTCTTATCACTTGACATACTCTCCCCTAAGCTATCATAGTATTCCACATCAAATCCAAGCCTTCCTTACCACTGAACAGAGTCATCTCCTTTACACATTTCAGATCACAACGCGTACTTTATAAACCAGATGCACCCAATTTAGAAAATTATTCTGCTAAGGAACGTGTTATGAAACCGGTATTTTCAACCCCTTCAAGCCACTGTGGCTAGATATTTATCCAGTATTTGTAAAGCATTCTCTCTCTATGCCATATCAGAGGTTCCGTGATATATCGATTAGGCTATAGGCGATGCTTGGTTGAGAAGGAACACAAACGGTGGATGATGTAGTAAGAAATGTACATTACCTTTTCAGATCTCTACTGCTACGCCATCCGCTAAAAATTCAGTATCCGATTTTGAATCAAGTCCCCACATCCAAGCACATACCTGCGTAGAATCCTATAGAGAAGTCCTTTACTACAGCCAGTAATAAATCATATTTCTAGCACTCTCATATCTCGAAACGACTCACCTTTCTCGGGCCGATCTGCTACAGTAAAATTCCAACCTCGTTTTAGTTAGACCCCACGCAACTGTTGTCATTTCTCCAGCTTTACGAATGTGATCGTTCCAATTTAAATCGCAACTGAGTAGGAGTCAGAGGAAAATATATCTACCACCTTCTGCAACCCACGAAGAAACAGGCTAAGCTGCGTTACTGCGACAGGACTGTGTTTTGACCATTCGATGGAGACCGGAACTTCTAGAAGGACAATGATTTTTCCTACCATAATTTAAACAAATTTAAATAAATTTAAACATATTTACAACATTTAAAGAAATTTATACAAATTTAAACAAATTTATAGAAGTTATTTTCAAATTGAATTAGCAGCCTCTAGTGGGGGCAACACCACACCAAAATTTTCCAAGAGGATGGCTAACACAATTGATGATGGTACTGCTTGTAATTGTTTAAATAAAGACTTATGTTCAGGTGTGGCCGAGCGGTTCTAGGCGCTTCAGTCTGGAACAGTGCGACCGCTACGGTCGCAGGTTCAAATCCAGCCTCGCGCATGGATGTGTGTGCTGTTCTTAGGCTAGTTAGGTTTAACTAGTTCTAAGTTGTAGGGGACTGGTGACCTCCAATGTTAAGTCACATAGTGCTCAGAGCCATTTGAACCATTTGATTTGAACTTATGTCCAGTTCCTAGGAAGAGGTGACTTAGCTTAGTGGAAATAGCCCGAGTGCCGTTTCTTTGCCGCAATTGTATTAGGTTAGTAGAGGTAGCCAAATTGACCTATCTCCCTAACAAAATTGAAACTTCTGGACAGTTCTAGGACGATGTGACTTAGGTTAGTGGAGGTAGTCCAACTGCCCTATCTTCCTGCAATCTTGAATCACGCCAATCGCGTCATCAGCTGACGTCCCGTGACGTAACGTACTTGCGTCACGGCCGCCATATTGGATAACGGTACTTTGGTGTGAGGGCGGCAGTTGGGGTGACCTACTTTGGCGTGACGCTCTTTTTGTCCCACTACTGCCACAGTCGCCAGTTGCCGATAGTATGCTTTTCGATCAGGTTCTATCGTAAGACCATGATCTGAGGAAATAGTTTTAAGTTAAAAGTGATGGATTGTTTCATTACTGTTATATAATGATGTTTTCGTTAATAAACACGTCATTAGTTCCCTTACTTAATTAAAAATGTCTTGGATTCTGAAGTTAATTTACCTCCGAAATACGTTTCCCACTGTTACAAAGAAGGATAGCATCAGTCGATGAAATTAAACTCTTTGTAAAAATTATCGTTACACCAGCTACATTGCACACCATTGGTAGCTCGGTTGATGGGTATTGGACTGTCGAATATGAAAAGATGATATTGGTAGGTCCCTGGTTCAAATCTTTTAACTTCTTTATAAAACAAATTGACAGTACTTTCATATGAAAATCAAATGCCAATTACAGAACTTCACCTCACCGAATAGAAACATATGATTGTGTTTAAACACAATTTTATTCGTTAAACAGATCGGCAGTACTTTCATATGAAAACCAAACCACGATTACAAAACTTCACCGCACCGATTAGAAACATATTATTGTGTTTCCCTTGGCGTTTACATACACACATTTGCAATAGCTGCTCACACACACACACACCATGTTCAAAAAGATATTTTCTAGTTAATGTTAACACACACTTTTTACTTTATTAGAAAAAACGTTTTTTTATCTTCATACTGTCCAACTAGGATCCTTATTGTTTAAGCTTTTGAAGTTCCATCAGCTTAAATAAGATGAAGTTAAGTCTGCTTAAGACACTGACATTAGTTTGTACTCACAAAGAGCACAGCCGTTACGTTTGTGTTACCTGCATGTTGGACATGCCTTATATCTCTGAGCATATAAAACCTCGTCGTCCTACACCTCGTTGTACTGCGGGAGTTCGGTGATATCTTCAAAAGTAGGAATGCTTTCCAAAAAAGGTAACTTTTTGCAAGCAAAGTAGATGCTTTTATCTGCACTTGTCCATTTCTCAGACTAAGATTAATGTGAAGCTATATACTAAATACCACCATCGAAACAACTGTTACTATGAGTTCTTGCTAACTGTATTTTCACATTTCGTGTGAAATTTTATAAATTGATGACCCTTCCAGGAGTCGAACCAGCGTTCTTCTAAAGTTACATGCTCCAGCCATTGTGCCACAGAGCCAGTACCTCTGGCCCCAACCATGCTGAGTTTCTTGTAGAGCGGAAGTCAGAACGAAGATTTGCCAAGAACAGTTTTCTTGTGCTTTGGGGTTGGGTCGTATTTCATGACTAATAGTTGACAATCTAGATATAAGATACGGACCCGTTTGCAAAAGTTCTAAAATTCCTTAGTTTTGAGCGGATTTAATTATGTTTCAGGGGGCAGGAAAAAGAATGTCCGTCCTTATACACATTCGCCGCTCTAAATAAGTGGGGCATAAACGCATCTATTTTCGTAAGGTTTCCATTCTCAGCGTTCCCTTGTATTGTTACTTAAAAGTTGCAAATGCGTTTTCCATCCCTAAAGAGCTAAATTGTTTGCAGAAAAAGTACATAGAAACCTAATAACTACGGGTAATACTCCTGTAACACACGTATAGTTTCGTCTTACTCCTAGCCTGTGACGTCACCTGAGCGTCAGCCAATAAGAGCGTGTTTTCGATCACATGATCAAGTCTTAATATTTTATGATCTTTAAGCTTTAATTACGTAAAAATAAGACATATTTTGTGAGAATATTTACCGTAAATGCGATTTGAATCTTATAAGCACTCTGAATAAGAACCATTTCAACCACATTTTTAACATAGGAAAATAGCCTACTGCGCCTTCCAGAGATGGCGCTGGTACTGCTTCCGCGAGGGCCATCAGTTATCAGACATTTGCGGCAAAATAGGTAGTCAGAAATCACGACTCACTAAGATAATCTAAGGATGGGTTGTCTTGATATCTGTAAATCTCGGATGGAAAAACACAGCCAGTCGTATTGTACGCATCTTATCTTCTGCGGTTTCCCTACATAAGTTGAGATGTTTCTGGAGGCTTAGTAAAAAGGGGAGGGGTGAGTGTAGGATCTGAAAATTGTCATCCCTTCCGTGGGAAAACTGATATCATTTGGATAACTTAGTGGTAGATGCATTTGAAATTCTTAGGGTTTGAAGAAATCTTATTGCATTTGAATACGACGGAAGGAAGTATTTATTGCAAATTTGTGTTAAGGCTAGGAAGTGCAGTTTCGACAGCAAGTACAACGGAAAAGGAAGCGAGGCGCGAACAATAAAGTAAAAAAGAGACTGAAATTTGTGATTTAGGGGGAGCAACATTAACACTGTACGTGTCACGGAGAGTGAAAAGTGAGTCTCAAATCGTAAGAAGTTGGCGTAGTGATCAATACATATCGCGTCCAAGGGTTACAAACGTAACGAACGATCGTCGAGAAGACATCGAGTGAGAGAAGAGAGAAGACAGCCGCAGAAGACGTTGCGGGGCCAGCCACGCGTCAGGAGACGTCGTAGCCAGCTGGGATCGCGCGGGAAGCAGCGAAGCTCTGCGCAACGGAAAAGGAGGGCGGTGGAGGCGCACGAGCGTAGGTGCACGGCGCACGCCGAGAAACCGGAGCGTTACTTTGACCACGGAGTAATGAAACCTAATTAAAGAAAGTTAAGATTCACTTGGAGTGTATTAGAAAATTGTGTAGTGTGAATATAATGTTGCTTAGAAGAGGTAAAGTAAGTCAGATTGTTAAAGTGGATAACTTAAATGATAGTGCAGAGCAAAACATGTTTCAAAAAGAAACATATTTATTAGAAGATAGCGATCTGTTTGCACCTGCAAAGTCTGAGGAAGGATCGGCAGTTAAAATGAGTGATAACAGAAGAAAACCGGGAGTAGGAAATGTTTTTAAAGATTTCAGAATCACCAGAAATCACTGCTAAGCAAACACCCAGGTGGATGTTAGCGATTCTATGACCACACGACATGAATCTAATAAGAATAAGGACTCATAATATGCAAAAATGTTTGTAGTTCTAATGAAGAGTGAAAAGCGAAGATAGGGAAAACTGCTAATAACCAACAACCAATGAAAGTCATTCATGAAACTAACGAAAATACATTGATAAATTAGAGGAATGTGTCAGGGAGATTGACAAAAGATTGACAGAAGAGGATGAGGGAATAAGGGATGTAATAGAGAAACAGAGGGCAGTAGCTAAAGGTTTGTTAGACCGAATAACTTCTGGAGAAAACAAGGCGTAAGGTGGAAATCAAAGAATAGTGGGAACGGAAACAGTAATAAGAAATGTTCCCACAAATGAAAATGAAAGATACGTTAACTGTTTTTCCAACAAAGGAATAGGTGGAAACTGAAGGGGCTCGCGTTTTCGTAGCAGAAAACAAAATAATGGCTGTGACAGAGAAAACATTGACGTTAATTTACATTTTTATGACTGTGGGTAAAATCACGATTTTGACAGAGAGGACATTTGATGGAGCTCAAAATTTCATAATAACAGATGTAATAATAATGCCTACATCTACGTCTACATGGGTACTCTGCAAATCACATTTAAGTGCCTGACAGAGGGTTCATCGGCCCACTTTCATAACAATTCTCTATTATTCGAATCTCGTACAGCGTGCGGGGCGTGGAAAAAACGCTCACCTATATCTTTCCCAGCGAGCTCTGATTTCCCTTATTTTATTATGGTGGCTGTTTCTCCCTATGTAGGTCGGCGTCAACAAAATATTTTCGCATTAGGAGGAGAAGGATGGTGATTGAAATTTCGAACGAAAAATGCCTTTGTTTGAGTGATGTCCATCCCAAATCCTGTATCATTTCAGTGACACTCTCCCCAATTTCGCGATAATACAAAACATTCTGCCCTTCTTTGAACTTTCTCGATGTACTCCGTCAATGCTGTCTGGTAAGGATCCCATACCGCGCATCATTATTCTAAAAGATGACGGACAAACGTAGTGTAGGCAGTCTCTTGAGTAGCTTTGGTACATTTTCTAAGTGTCCTGCCAATAAAACGCAGTCTTTGGTTAGCCTTCCCCACCATAAATACTATGTGCTCCTTCCAATTTAAGGTGTTCGTAATTGTAATTCCTAGATATTTAGTTGAATTTACGGCCTATACATTTGACTGATTTATCGTGTAATTGAAGTTTAACAGATTCCTTTTAGCACTGATGTGGATGACTTCATAGTTTTCGTTATTTAGGGTCAATTGTCAATTTTTGTACCATGCAGATATCTTTTCTAAATCATTTTGCAATTTGTTTTGATCTTCTGATGAATTTACTAGTCGATAAACGACGTCATCATCTGCAAAAAACCTAAGACGGCTGCTCAGAATGTCTCCTAAATCGTTTATGTAGATAAGGAACAGCAAAGGGCCTATAACACGACCTTGAGGAACGCCAGGAAACACTTCTGTTTTACTCGATGACTTTCCGTCAATTAGTACGAACTGTGACCTCTCTGACAGGGAATCACGAATCCAGTCAGGCAACTGAGAATATACTCTATAAGCACGTAATTTTACTACAGGCCGCATGTGTGAAAATCTAGAAATACGGAAGCCTAGAAATACGGAATCAATTTGAAATTCCTTGTCAGTAGCACTTAACACTTTGTGTGGGTAAAGAGCTATCTGTATTTCACAAGAACGGTGCTTTCTAAATCCGTGTTGACTGTGTGTCAACAGACCGTTCTCTTCGTGGTAATGCATAATGATCGAATACAATATATGTTCCAAAATCTTTTGAATATCGAAGTTAATTATAAAGGTATGTAATTTAGTGGATTACTCTTCCTACCTTTCTTGGTGTGACCTGTGCAACTTCTCAGTCTTGGTTGCGGATCTTTCGACGAGCGAACGGTTTTATATGATTGTTAAGTATGGAGCTATTGTATCAGCATACTCTGAAAGGAACCTAACTGGTGTACAGTCTGGACCGGAAGACTTGTTTTTGATTAAGTGGTTAAGTCGAAGAAAATATGGATAATAGCAAAGAGTCAAGGAATGAGAATAAAGACCATTATTAATTTATTGTGAGGGTGGAAGTCGGTAGTATTGAAACAGTAGCGAACATTGCGGTAGCTAGTAAGTTAAGTGCCACTGTAGGCGCAGGATCATGTTAGCGAATAATAGATAGAGAGAACGTACCAATGTTACCAGTACAGGCCTTTGAGGTCGTAGATACCTGTGCAAATGAGACATAGAGAAAAAGTAGTGAGAATTAATGACAAGTTCGTACCAGATCGAGATATCAGTTTTATTATGGGAAAGAATCTATTGGTACACCATTAAGAAGTAGTCAGTTTTGAGAAGTGCAGAGGGAGTGTTGAGGTAAGTAGTATGGAGAATCCAATTAAATTTTCCATTATTGATGTTTCTTATAGAGAAGCAATTAGGTGTTACTACGCGGCGATGATCAGTGAATGTTTCCAATACGAATCCAGTAAATGTGAAATTAATGCAGGAAAGGAAAATAATAATCAGAACTTCAGTGAAATAAATCTAGTAAACTGTGGATGAGAGTTAATGTAAAATCGTAAAAAGAACATTGAAGAATTTCATTTTAAAGTGTCTGAATGTAATTCTAAATAGTACAACCATGATGTGGAAAAGCGGTAATGTATATAATGCTATTGGCAGAATTAAAGTAATATGCAAAACTGTAAAAGGAGGGTTACAGAATTTGTTTTCACAGAAACAGAACGTACTTTCTAAATGTACAAGATTAAGATAAAACGACAAGAACTCGTTCACTGCCAGTCATACGGTACACCTCTTATATCATCTTGTACGGTATCCCAAAAGTAAAATACGACTCTTCTGCAGGCTTAATAAAAAGAGGGTGGGGGGTCTTACAGCCTCCATACTACCTTCGCAAGATGCCGCGTAGAAGAGCATGACTCAGCGGGCAGTCGGCGTACTTTGGACCTTCAGGATGTGGAAAAGGAGTGCCTGATATATTACTTTTCTGACAAATCTGTATTAAATACATTGTCTGACAAATGGTGAAGCATCCAGAAACTTGGTCGGATGTCAATGTAACTTCATGCGTGTACACGCTTGTTCAGGATAGAAGTGGTCGGGGCATCAAAGTGGGTAGTCTTCAATAAGGAGAAGATTTGCTAAATAGAGAAAGTGTAATTCATGGTGCAGAATACAGGGTGTTCCATTGATCGCGACCGGGCCAAATATCTCACGAAATAAGCGTCAAACGAAAAAACTACAAAGAACGAAACTTGTCTACCTTGAAGGGGAAACCAGATGGCGCTATGGTTGGCCCGCTAGATGGCGCTGCCTTAGGTCAAACAGATATCAAGTGGGTTTTTTTAAAATAGGAACCCCCATTTTTATTACATATTCGCCTAGTACGTAAAGAAATATGAATGTTTTAGTTGGACCATTTTTTTCGCTATGTGATAGATGGCGCTATAATAGTCACAAGCATATGGCTCACAATTTTAGACGAACAGTTGGTAACAGGTAGGTTTTTTTAAATTAAAATACAGAACGTAGGTACGTTTGAACATTTTATTTAGGTTGTTCCAATGTGATACATGTACCTTTGTGAACTTATCATTTCTGAGAACGTATGCTGTTACAGCTTGATTACCTGTAAATACCACATTAATGCAATAAATGCTCAAAATGATGTCCGCCACCTCAATGCATTTGGCAATACGTGTAACGACATTCCTCTCAACAGCGAGTAGTTCGCCTACCGTAATCTTCGCACATGCATTGACAATGCGCTCACGCATGTTGTCAGGCGTTGTCGGGGGACCACGGTACAAATATCGTTCAACTTTCACCACAGAAAGAAATCCTGAGATATTAGATCCAATGAACCTGCAGGCCATGGTATGGTGCTTCAACGACCAATCCATCTGTCATGAAATATGCTATTCAATACCACTTCAACCGTACGCGAGCTATGTGCCGAACATCCATCATGTTGCAAGTACATGGCCATTCTGCCATGCAGTGACACATCTTATAGTAACATCGGTAGAACATTACGTAGGAAATAAGCGCACGCTGCACCATTTAGATTGCTATCGATAAAAATGGGGACAATTATCCTTCCTCCCATAATGCCGCACTATACATTAAGCCGCCAAGGTCGCTGATGCTCCACTTGTCGCATCCATCGTGGATTTTCCGTTGCCCAATAGTGCATATTATGCCGGTTTACGTTACGCTGTTGGTGAATGACGCTTCGTCGCTAAATAGAACGCGTGCAAAATATCTGTCATCGTCCCGTAATTTCTCTTGTGCCGAGTGGCAGAACTGTACACGACGTTCAAAGTCATCGCCATGCAATTCCTGGTGCATAGAAATATGGTACAGGTGCAATCGATGTTGACGCAGCATTCTGAACACCGACGTTTTTGAGATTCCCGATTCTCGCGCAATTTGTCTGCTACTGATGTGCGGATTAGCCGCGACAGCAGCTAAAACACCTACTTGGGCATCATCATTTGTTGCAGGTTGTGGTAGACGTTTCACATGTGCTGAACGCTTCCTGTTTTCTTAAATAACGGAACTATCCGGTGAACGTTCCGGACACTTGGATGATGTCGTCCAGGTTACCGAGCAGCATACATAGCACATGCTCGTTGCGCATTTTGGTCACAATAGCCATACATCAACACGATATCGACCTTTTCCGCAATTGGTAAACAGTCCATTTTAACACGGGTAATGTATCTCGAAGCAAATACCGTCCTCACTGGCGGAATGTTACGTGCTAACACGTACTTATACGTTTGTGACTATTACAGTGTCATCTATCACAAAGCGAAAAAACTGGTCCAACTAAAACATTGATATTTCTTTACGTACTACACGAATATGTAATAAAAAATGGGGGTTCCTGTTTAAAAAACGCAGTTGATATCTGGTTGACCTATGGCAGCGCCATCTAGCGGGCCAACCAGAGAGCCATCTGGTTTCCCTCTTCAAGCTAGACGAGTTTCGTTCTTTGTAGTTTTTTCGTTTGATGCTTATTTCGTGAGATATTTGGCCCAGTCACTATCAGTAGACCGCCCTGTATAATAGATTGTAATTTTCAGTATCCTTGCAGGTATTTTCTTGCAGGCGATAGTTTATAGACCATCGATTTTTATTTCTGCTTGTTGCTTTCAACTATTTCCAAGATGGTGAGCAAAGTTTGTCAAGAGATATGGAATATTTTACAGCAAACTATTTGCCTCCTCCCGCGACACTGATATGGAAAAATCTGAGGAAGGTTTTTCAGCACTATGGGGTTTTCCGAACTGTGTTGGAAGCATAGATGGGAAACACGTATCAATGTCCCAAGAATAATGGTTCTGATCACTATTGTTACAAAAATCATTTTTCATTCGTTCTTTTACCGTTGGTGAACCGACTCTACATATTCATATAGGAAGCCACGGCCGACATAACGTCAGTACTGCTATTGAGAAGTCAGCATTCTACTGACAATTCATTGTTGGATTAACAATTCTATGTCCAAAGCCGCCGGCCTCGGTGGTCTCGCGGTTCTAGGCGCGCAGTCCGGAGCCGTGCGACTGCTACGATCGCAGGTTTGAATCCTGCCTCGGGCATGGATGTGTGTGATGTCCTTAGGTTAGTTAGGTTTTAGTAGTTCTAAGTTCTAGGGGACTGATGACCACAACAGTTGAGTCCCATAGTGCTCAGAGCCATTTTTTTTGTCCAAAGCCGCAAACTGGCACTCATGCCCCTATTTCCACGTTATCCTTAGTGACGAAGGCTGTGCACTTCAAATGTACCTAATGAGACCGTGTACAAAAGCTGGAATGATCTCTGATCACAGAAAAGTAAATGTTTTAATGCACAACTCTGTCTAGTACGCCGTATGGTTAGAAGCGCTTTCGGTATATTGGCTATGAAATGGTGTGTAGTGCTGAGAGCCATAGATACAGATGAGTCAACTGCAGATTGCCTAGTTAAAGCAGCTTGCTGTTTGCATAAGTTCATTATAATGAGGAATGATATTGAATGTTTAGCTAATGGTCAAAGTGAAAAAGTCATATGGCCTATGCAAGGGCTGTTAATCGGAGATCACCCATTCTGCAATTGAAGCACGGGAAATGTTTGCTGATTGTTTTGTCGGTAGGACATGATTTCAATAGGCACTGTTTGTAATATTTGTAGGGGGTACCTAATAATAAATAATAAATATATAATAAAATAACTTTGTGAAATAGAAACATATTCGTACTTACTAGTAACATTCAGCTCTTCTGCAATCACGGCCAACATTTCTGCTTTTTTCACCACATTTTTGTTGCGAATGGTCGTACAAATACGTGTACTTTCTCACGTTTTCATCAACCGTTCAATTTCGTCTCCCATTTTGAAAAAACATCTCGACGAACTGATGTAGATCGCACGATACTTTTGTGATTTTGTACAAAAGCGAAGCCTGCGGCCGCGGTCAAAACTGTTTCTCTGCGACAGACCGCCTTTTGTGTGACGATGCTAATGCAGTGTTGCGTCGTACAAACGTATCGCTGGGTGGCGGCGAGTAGAGATCGTTGCCCGCCGCGTTAGACAGCATCCTTTGTAGCAAAGCCTTTAAATCGTATCAATCAGCTGTCAGTGCGGAAGCTGTAGTTACGGCAGCAGGACACAATGAGAGCGTCACAGTAGAATGCAATGAACGCGCTGGGGCAGATAACGAATCCGTAGCAACAGAAAACGTGAACATATTGGTAGGAGAGGAAAGGAGCTCGGGCAACAGTTTAAATGACGGTAAAATTTACGAATGTGAGCTGTTAGGGACTGTAAATTGGTAGGAACAAATCGATGCTCTGTATCAAGAGCTAAAGCGGTGCGAGTGGGAGGATTTCAAAAATACCTACACGACTAGAAAGTTAGGTAGTAGTGAAACAAAAGAAAGAGACGTTGAGAATATTACGTTGCCCGACAGCCAGAAAGAAATAAAAATATTTAGTGCCGCGCAAAGTTCGCGAGCAGCAGTTAGTAAAGAGACGGTAGACTGCGAGGAAATGAACGCCGCGCAAGATACTCAAGCTACCAATAATACTGAGATTAACAGTAACAAATAGAGTCGCAATGAGGAGAATAGAAGAAGATGAAACCCTCAGAGTTGCTGAGGAAGCATTCCCGACTAGCGAATCGCCATCAGAACAAACTGTTGTCAGTAGACTTGAAGAGGTAGTTTCGGACGATCGCTTACGAATTACTGAAGTTCGCGATGACTACACAAAATACGAAGTAAAGGTAGGCGTCATTAGAGCCGTTGAAGATGACAGCTCAGACGAAGAGCCTGCTGTGAAAGAAAAAGAACTAATAATGTTAAGAGAAAACCGTGACCCCGACTATTTAAGACACGACAGAATATCAGACGAGGAAATTAACATGTGTCTAAGAAAAGCGTTTCTATTAGAACCGAACAGTGACCCAGAATGATAAGATATAGAAGATAGTTTGGATGAGGAATATGTTGACCTAGCGGACGTCGAGGAATACGTGACGAAATATCGTTTTGTGCAATCAGATGACGCATTTTCGTAACCAAATCATGATATAAACGCAGAATCAAAAAAGAAAGAACCACCGGACGATGCTGAATACTATCAAAAACGGATTCAAGTAGCGAATGAATTCGAAATCCCAAAACCAAATAAGCCCCTGGCATAGACAGAGCACAAGTACAACAACACTTGGGATGAGATTAGATCTTTTTAAAAAATCAGAAAATGAAATATGAAATTATACTGTGTACGGTACGGTTAATATTACCGTGCTAGTACACGGTAAAACTTTGCCTAATTGGGCTGGCTACCGTTTCCTTTTGAATAATTGCAGTGTACGCTATTGCTAACTGAACCTTGATTCGATTCCCATTTGTTCTGCTACTCCTTCCCTTCAATCGGAATCTTTAGACAAACAAAAAAGTCCGGTACCTTCCCATTACGCACGATCACGGTCAAAGAAGTGTCCCTTCACAGGAGTAACATTATCAGTGTACTGCTAATTTAGAATTAGCCGGATGTGTTATACATGGCTTTTCCCACGACAAGACAATTAGTACTTTTAGGGGAGAGTGTTAATATTATAAGGTCTCCTCAAAAGTTGATCCAATTCTCACTGCCATGAGGCCAAGCAACAAAAGGATCGTCTGCATATCTGAAAAAACAAGCAGGTTTCAAAGTTAACGACTCCAAGGCACGTTCCACGACCTCTTCTACAAACAAATTCCCTTAAAAGTGACAACGGCCTTCCCATCACAACTCCTCTTGTCTGCTCATGGTACTGGTCACTGAATAAAAAGTGTGTGGAAGTCAACACATAACGAAACAGATTCGTTAATTCAACGCCAAACCAAACCTCACTTAACCGTAACGAATCAGAGGAACGCGAGTGGAAAGAGAGAGCACGTCAAAACTTACTAGAACAGCAGTGCCATTCAAACACATCTCTGATCGAAGCTAGAAATCCTCCGAGTTCTTAATGAGATGCTCACACCGACCAACTAGTGAGCTCAACACAGAGCAAGGTGTTTTGCTACACCATATGTCAGAGCATATAGGTGTAAACGCCTCAAAAATTTATTAGCTGATTTAATTTAAATTTTTACATGGTGGGCTAATAATTCTTCAGACAGACATAGGCTAGATATTTTTTTTAATAAAGTGGAAACGTTATTAGCAAAAACCTCGAAGTTTCTTGATTGATTTACTGCACATTTTTACAAATTTTTGTCCATTACTCTAATAAACGTTTGAACGGGCATAGGCTAGATATAGATGAAATGTTGTTTCCAAAATGTCGAAGAGTTCTTGAGTGAATTATGTGAAATTTTTACGCGATGTTCTAATAAACATGAAAACTGTCATCGGCTATCTATCTGTTTCAGAGATTAGGTAATGAAACCCTCGTAACTTCATTAGTCTGTGGAAATTTGAAAGTGCATGGAATTTTCTAATCTGTCAATAAGTAGGCTTATACTACACAGTTACACATGTGCAAGAAGTAGCTTGCCTTGTCATAAATATACGTCCAAGTGATGATAAATGTTATTGCCTTTACACAAAGAAAAGAATTATCTTCTCCACAGTCTTCAGATAGTGACTTACACCCTTAATTTTTATATACGAAATTAGTGAATTTACTCATGACACTTTTGTTGCCTTGCCTGCAGTCACTTTCAGAACTCAAATTAATCATGAAATTAACTAATTTAGTACAATTACAATCTGAATTGCTGGCGTATCCAAGTATCACCACAATAAAATAAAAATAGTGAATCACTGGGGGAGTATGAATGTGAACAGTGGCATATTTAAGTTTACAAAGACAGTGACAAGTTTTTATACATCATTTTATAACTACAATCGAGCTGAAAAATCTTACAAAAAATGATAAGCATAAATCAGGAAAGAAATGGTGCTTCATTTGTAAAGCATTCATTGGGGTGGAAACTATACAAGTTCTCCCCTGAATTAATCCCTTTTACAACGCAATCAGAATTCGTTTACACGACTCCTCTGTGAGACAAAATTCTATTCGAACGGAATCAACTACGACCAGGTACACCACAAACTATGGTTCGAGGAGAACATGGAGCTGTGAGTATCATTTAACAACCCTCCACTGATGCAGAAATACTTTACCCTTTCACCTTGATTCCGGAGGCAGCAGAAAACGTCTCGCTGCGGGCCAGGAGCGGAGAGCGGCGGCAGCTGTGATGTTCTGACGCGTCCCCCAAAACTATGCGGACTGGCGCTCTGATTAATACAACGTCGGAAACTTTCTCATCAGACCCCTACAATTCCGGCAGGTTTTAGTGTGGTCTGGCCAACCAATCTGACTCACAGGTACGACGGTGCGTGCTGGAATTATCGAACATCAGGCGGCCGACTCAGGGCGAGTTAAGTTCACCCTCGTGACACACGATATGTCCGAGATACTATGCAGTTCCACTGTCGGTACAATGGGAAACTAGAATTGGCTGTTAGTTCACCACAAGTTACATACAACAAGTCTCACGCACTAGGGAAAGACCTGAAGTTTTCCACCAGGGGAGGATCAGAAAACGAAGAAAGGCAAAGAATCACAACCAGTTTCCACTTAGCATTAAAAAAAACCGTCTCCAGGTTTAAAAAATCCGCCTCCACGTTGTAAAAACCAATCGAACTGTCCTCCACTCATTGAATCTCCCCTCTTGACTGCTGGTTTGGTAGCCAACCCAGACACAGCATCGGGGTTCCCATGCTGGGGGACCGAGCCTCTGCTTTGCATATCCTGAAGGGAGCCAATCAGCGACTCAAAATCTCTCTTGTCTGAAAAAAGAAGATTTTAAACTAGGGAGGCGTCGTTCTCACAGTAAGCATGGCCATGATCCGAAAAAAAAACGTCTACATAGAAGGGACCACAGTCGTTCATTTACGAAGAGATCTAAACTTTCCAGGCCGACCATTTACAAACTCTGAAAGGAGGCTGTGAACTATATGTTTCTTTTTCCACTCGCTAAAAGAACCTGGCAACTTCCTGGCGTCAGGGGAGTTACAGTCTTGCCTCCACTAAACATGTGCACCAGCTGCTTTGATCGTATCGTCCCAGCTTCTAATATGAGAATGCTTATAGTTTTAAGAACGTCCTGCCGTTTGCACAACAGCTCAGATTACAGAAGTCTCTACTAAATGGCTTGCTTCTCGTACAAAATTTAACAAAACGAAGTTATGAGGTTTTCATTGCCTACCATCGATATGCACGGTGTCCCACATATCGTGCTCCCCCAAAAAAACTTTTTTTTTGGTGAGTTAAATAAAAAATTGTTTCAACCAGAGTTTTTTAACATCACTGGGTAGTTCTTACTGAGGGTATACGTTTTATGTATCTCCACAGATGCAGGAGATACGGGGTAGAGTTTAATTTTTTTAATGTAACATGTAAATTTTATTCAAGAATACACTTAATCTCCCCAAGAGCTACTCAAAACTGTATCACACTGTACCATTTTTATCAATAAAATGTGGATATGCAAACGATAAAGAAAATACCGGTTGTGAAGAAACTGAGCTGTTTACTGCCTTGACTGTATACATTGTGTACCCATTGTGGTGCTGCAGTAGAGATGTGGGTTTTGTTTATGATTTGCGACTCATGTAAACACCGATACACCGTTCCTCCCCCCCCCCCCCCCCCCAACCCCAAGCACCTCATTTGTTGTTGCTTTAGAATACAGTATATGCATACCAGGGAAGTCAAGCATTAGATACTTAGTAACTGCTTGGCAGTAGTACACATTATGAATACAGCTTTTGTTGTGTAAAGGTGTATGATGCACACGCATGACGATAAGGTATAAACGCTGCTGGTCTACGGGGAAAGTACGTTTACAGGAAATAATTCAGAAACTTGCATACATACATTCCCCCCCTCTTCCTGTCACCCCCGCAGCGTCATGACCATGGACGCCTGGCCAGATGAGCTTTAAAATGCGGACTGGGAAACTTTCACCTCTGCTATCACCATTGAATCTCCCCCACATAGTAACATCGATGTGATGGTTGAGCAGGTGACTAAGACAATCGTTTCTGTTGCAGAAAACACGGTCCCTCGCTCTTAAGGGTGCCCTCCGCGAAAAACAGTCCCTTGGTGGTCGCCGGAAGTCGCTGAAGCAACTAAGGAGTGTCGGCGAGCTCTACAGCGGCATAATCGGCACCCTTCCCTGGAGCTCCTCACAGCCTTCAAACGGCTCCATGTCAACTTATCAAACGACGGAAGCAGGAGTGTTGGGAGAGATATGTCTCGACCATTGGGTGCCATATGTCACCTTCCCAAGTCTGGCAAAAGATCAAACGTGCTTTCGGGTACCACACCCCAACAGGTGTTCCCAGTGTTAACATAAAAGGCGACCGACGCAACCGCGATTGCCGAGCACTTTGCAGAGCACTATGTTTGAGCCTCTGCATCAGAGAACTACCCCCCAGCCTTTCGCACTTTCAAACGGCGGCTGGAAGGGAAAGTCCTCTCGTTCACTACACGACACAATGAATCCTATAACTCCCCATTTACAGAGTGGGAGCTAATCAGTGTCCTTGCACATTGCCCTGATACAGCTCCTGGGCCTGATCGGATCCACAGTGAGATGATCAAATATCTCTCGTCTGACTACAAGCGACACCTCCTCATCATCTTCAACTGGATCTGGTGTTATGGCTTCTTTGTATCCCAATGGCGGGAGAGCACCACCATTCCGGTGCTCAAACCTGGTAGAAACCCACTTGATGTGGATAGCTATCAGCCCATCAGCCTCACAAACGTCCTTTGTAATCTGTTGGAATGTATGGTGTTTCGGCAGTTGGGTTTGGTCCTGGAGGCACGTGGCCTACTGGCTCCATGTCAGAGCGGCTTCTGCAAGGGTCATTCTACCATTGATAATCTTGTGTCCCTCGAGTCTGTCATCCGAACAGCCTTCTACAGACGCCAACACCTGGTTGCCATCTTTTTTGATTGATGAAAAGCTTATGACACCACCTGGTGACATCATATCCTTGCCACATTGTATGAGTGGTGTCTCCGAGGGCTGCTCCCGATTTTTATCCGAAATTTCCTTTCGCTTCGTACCTTCCGTGTCCAAGTTGGTGCCTCCCATAGTTCCCCCAATATCCAGGAGAATGGGGTCCTGCAGGTCTCTGTATTGAGTGTCTATTTTTAGTGGCCATTAATGGTCTAGCAGCAGCTGTAGGGACGTCCGTCTCGCCTTCTCTGTGTGCAGACGACTTCTGTGTTTCGTACGGCTCCACCAGTACTGGTGTTATTGAGTGGTACCTACAGGGAGCCATCCACAAGGCGCAGTCACGGGCTCTAGCCCACGGTTTCCAGTTTTCAGACGCAAAGTCGTGTGTTATGCACTTCTGTCGGCGTCGTACCGTTCATTCAGAAACAGAACTTTACCTTAATGACGATCCACTCACTGTGGTGGAGACATATCGATTCTTAGGACTGGTTTTCTACACCTGATTGACTTGGCTTCCTCACCTTCGTCAGCTTAGGCAGAAGTGCTGGCAGCACCTCAATGCCCTCTCCTGCCTGAACAATACCAACTGGGGTGCAGATCGCTCTACGCTGCTGCAGCTCTACAGAGCCCTTGTTCAATCCCGCCTTGACTATGGGAGTCTCAGCGTGCGTTTACTCGACCCAGTGCAGCACTGTGGCGTTCACTTAGCGACAGAAGCACAACAAACTGCGTGCATTAAACAGACTACTAATGTGTGGCAGTCCTCCATGCAGGCCTCTCGCAGGGACTCTGTGGTTCTCTGCCGGCTCGGCATTGGCCACGCTTGGGTGACTCACGGCCACCTCCTGCGCCGTGATGACCCACCTCAGTGTCGGTGCGGCGCCCGGCTGACAGTGGCCCATATCTTAGTGAGCTGTCCTCCTCTGGCTGCCCTACGGCGTACTCTTCAGTTGCCGGGCTTTCCGCCCTTAATTTTAGCTGACAACGCCCCATCGGCTAATTAAGTTTTACGTTTTATACGTGACGGTGGGTTTTATCATTCTATATAAGTTTTAGCACATGTCCTTCGTTCCATTGTGTTCTCCAATCTAATGCTTTTAGGGCGGATGTTTTAATGTGTCGCAGAGTGGCTGACTTTTTCTTTTTATTCTCATGGTCGGCCAGCCACGGTCTTCTGCTCTCTTCTTTTTACCCCTTCTGCCTGCTTCTTGCTTCTTTCTGTGGTTTTCTTTTCTGGTTTTGTTCATAATAGTGTTGGTTGCCTTTCTGTCATTCTTCTGTTTCTTCCTTTCTCCTTTTATTGTGCTATATGTCTCCTTTCATTTGCTTGTGTAATTATTTTACCGAGAACAGGGGACCGATGACGTCGCAGTTTGGTCCCTCCTCCCCTTCCACCCTCTATCAAACCAACCAACCAACCAACATTCCTGCGCGACACGTGCCTTACCTTCATTGTTGACCATCAATCACAACCATCCCATTACTACCACTCTTCACATTTTTTGCCTCTCAATTTAAGCTCTTTATTTGTAATTTGTATTTGTATTATGATCATGATCAGATCTTCACAAGCATAAAATGTGTAACATCTATGATATAAATGCGCTATCCTCCACCCTTTAAGATAGTTCCACATTAGCAAACTTCCACATTCATATGACGATAGCTCTAAATGCTGTGTTTCATTATCCGGTCCATCAAGTCTGACTTCCACAATGGACGCTCGCCAGACTGCACAGCAAGCAGATCGTAGCCTCATCACATCTGCTCCTGCCATCCGGCACAAGTAATGAACTCGCTGCAACATAAGCACTATTGATCGGATATTAGCAGCAGACGGAATAGGCTATTCCCGTCCCGTGCGTAGGCTGCCACAACACAAACGGCTTCGTTTGGAATGGGCGTCGCGATGGGGAAGCAGTGAGTGCTGATGAATGGCATCGCGTTGTGTTTGGCGATAAATCGCGGTTCTGCAGTACTCCGGATGACTGTCGGCGAATATGGCGGTGATCTGGCGACAGGTCTCATTGTTCCATAGTTTTGGAGAGACACAACGGTGTTACTCTTGGCGTCACGGTGTGGGTCGCCATCGGGTCACAGCTGGTAGTGTCTGATGGAACTCTGGCAGCATAACGGTACGTTAAGAAAATCGTGCGACCTCATGTTTTACCACTAATGTGATAGACTCGTGGTGCCGTTTTTCGACTGGACAGTGTTCATCAACAAATGTCAGGTATGTCTATAAATTGACTGAGCGATGTTTAGGTATTCCCGTGGCCGGTCAGATCTCCAGGTCTGTTTCCGACAGAAATGGATGGAAACAGTTTGGACGCCATTTCCGTCCCAGTGCCAGTGCCACATCCAGGATGTGAAGGACTGGTTGCAACAGAAGTGGACCGGCATCCCTCAGGAGACGATACAACGGCCTTACGACACCCTCCGCAAATGGGTCAGCGCGTGCGTCCAGGTCAGAGATGTTCGGCATAATACCCATAAGTGGGCCAATACTGCCAAGTGCTTTGTAAGTTTAACTCGATTTTGTAATTACTGACATAGCATCACGTATCTTCTCAAACCGTCAAGTTTAACTTCGTTTCCTCCTTCCTTTCTGGGTCATTCACACTTTGTCAGGCAGTGTACATCACGAAGGCGCACATTTTATAAAATTTGAAAAAAAAAAAAAATAGAGCGAAAGAATTTCTTTCAGCGTGACACTTGGCTTTCTGTTAGCATAAAATATATCACCATTTATAGTATAGTTCATTTTAGTGTACGCTGTTATCGAGATATTAAAGTATTTGTTTGGAAAACACCGAGCGAGGTGTCGCAAAAGTTGGCGCGCTCGATTCGCATTCGGAAGGACGACGGTTCCAATCCCTGTCCGACCACCCAGGTTTTGGTTCTCCTAAATTGCTCCAGGCAAATGCTGGGATGGTTCCTTTGGAAAGTGCGTCAATTTTTCTCCCCGACCTTCCATAATCCGAGATTGTGCTCCATCTTTACCGATATCGTTGCTGACGGCGCGTTAAACGCCAATCTTCCTTCCTTACTTTCCCTTTTTAGTAACGTTTTACATTGCTCGAATAATGCTGAAATGCCGTTATTTTAGTTCTTTATTACAACTAAATACTATTTTTGTTTACATGTAATAATTATTTATACTGCACATTTTGTTGAATATGCGAATAAACACAACTTTATAGATTTTTAGAAGGCAATACTCTAAGTCTTCCCTTGATCTTTCTCCATACATTAGTCGACAAGGTCGCTTAGGTTGGTTTATCGTGAGTTTTTATTGTGATATTTCAAGACAAAACGCTGAACCACATGAAATGATTCACAGTGCGATGGACGTTCCTGAGTCACCACTGTAATTGTTCACTGTAACGTCACCACCTGTCTCCGATAATGGCCACGGGAGGCCAACAGCAATAATATCGGGCAGTATTTCTGGTGCACGTTCTGAGTTGTGTTTCTTCCTTTCACGTTTGCATGCGTGAAATGAGCGGCTCTGTTTCTCCGAGAGGCATGCATAGCTGTAAACTGAAACAGTTACCAAGCTTCCTTTACGTCTACATAAATTAGTCAAAATACGAGCTACCTCCGCAAATACGGCGTTGCCCATAAAGGCAAGGGCTTTAAACTCACAGCCCAACACCGTAGCAGTCGCTGGGCTACTGCGTTTCCCTTCTAATGGAGCCAAAAGTCGTTGCCAGAAAACTGTTACCTCCGTTTCATTTTGACTAACAATTTTTTGATCACAATTGATTTGATGATTCAGGGAATAATATTTGGTACGGAACTATTTGGTGAGGCTTTGATATCCAAATCCTGGTCCTTCTACAGTTGATGGCAGACGATAGAGGATTTGGGAATGATCTATATCTGCGTCTACGTCTTACTCCACAAGCCATATAACGGTGCGTGGCGGAGGGTACTTCTGGTACTACTAACTGATCCCTCCTCCCCTGTTCCACTCGCGGGTAGGATGATTGTCGCTTAGTCTCAGTATCAGCTGTAACTTTTCGGTCATTTCATGAGATGTATGTGGGAGGAAGTTATATGTTATCCGATTCTTCCCCGAAAGTGCTCTCTCGAAATTTCGATAGTAAACCTCTGTGTGGTGCACAACGGCTCTCTCGTAGTTCGTTGAGCATGTCTGTAACGCTCACGCGCGGAAAACGATCTTGCGGCGAAACGCGCCTCACTTCGTTGGAACTACTCAATCTCTTTTATGTCCTACCTGGAAAGGGTAGTGATGAACAATAATCAAGAATCGGTCCAAGTAGCACCATGTAAGCAGCTTCTTTTATGGATAAGTTATATTTCCTTAAGATTCTTCCTACGAATTTCAGTCTGGCTTCTGCTTTTTTTTTTATATGCTCATTACACTTAAGGTCACTCTGGATAGTTACTCCTAGATATTTTGCGGTAGACGCAATTTCCAACAATTTGTTATCAATAGCGTAACTGTACAGTAGTGGATTTCTGTTCCTATGTATGCGCAATATGTTACATTTATTTACGTGCAGGGTCAACTGCAGAGCCAGCGCCATTCATCAGTCGTCTGCAGATCATACCGGAAATCGATGCTGCTTCTGGCGTTGCTACTTTCTTGTAAACAACTGCATCATCTGTGAATAGTCTTAAAGAGCTTCCGACGCTTTGTACTTGATCGTATATAAACATTGCAAACAGTCTGTTACACTTCACTGGGGTACTCCGGAAATTATGTTTACATCTGTCGATTTTCTCCCGTTACGATTGACGTGTTGAGTTCTATTTGTAAGGAAGTCTCGTATTCAGTCATAAATCTAATCCAATATTCGTTAACACGATTTTTTTCCCTAGACGGCAGTGCGGGACGGTGTTAAATTCCCACCTGAGTTCAAGGAACAAGGCATCTTCCTGAGCGCCGTCGTCTACAGTGCTATGATTCTCATGCAGGAACAGAGAGAGCTGAGTTTCGAAAGATCTCTGTTTATGGAATCCACTCTGTTTTTTAGAGAGGAGATTTTCGTTCTCTAAAAACTTTATAATTCTTGAGCACAAAACATGGTCCATAATTCTTCAACAGATTGGCGTCAACGATATAGATTTATATTACGTGCATCCGTCCTATAACCCTTCTTGGAAAAGAGAATGACCTGAGCTTTTCTCTAGGCTCTAGGTACCCTTCATTGCTCCAGCGATCTACGGTAAACTGCTGGCAGAAGGGGAGCAAGTTCTTTCCCAAAATTTTTGTAGAATTTTATACATATCTCACCTGGTCCTGATGCCTTTCCACTGCTAAGCGACTGCAGTAGCTTTCCTACTTTGCGATCGGATATCTCGTTATCTGCCATTTCGACGTTCGTACGATGACTGAAAGTAAGGACTGTGTTGCGATCTTCCGCGGTGAAACAATTCCGGAAGACCGAATTCAGTATTATGGCCTTCTCTCTGTTATCTTCCGTTTCGGTGCCAATATGGTCACTGAATAAGTGAACAGACGATTTCGAACCGCCGACTGATTTTACATATGAACAAAACTTCGTAGGATTTTTACTCACATCTGTTTACAAAATTTTACTTTCGAAGTCATTGAACGCTTTTTTCGTTGCTCTCTTTATGCCCATTTTCGCTTCGTTCAGCCTGTGTCTATCAGATAGGTTTTGACTTCGCTTGAATCTGTAATGAAGCCCTTTTTGCTTTCTTAGTAGTTTTCCAAAACGGCTCTTAAACCACTATGAGTCTTTCCCATCCCGTAAGACTTTGATAGGAACAATTTTTTGTAAGGCATCCTGAGCAACGCTTTTGAATTTTTTCCATTTGTGCTCCACACATTCGTCCTCAGCAATGAATATTTGATGCTGAATACTCGGAAACTCTCTAATTTGCATCCTGTCAGTCTTGCTAAGCAAAAATATTTTCCTATCTTCTCAACATTTCTTGTAAAACCCGTGGTCATACTTGCTATCATAGCCTTATGATCACTGATACCGTCCTCTATGTTAACTGATTAAACAAGTTCAGATCTGTTTGTTGCTTGGAGGTCTAAGATGTTACCTTCATGAGTTGACTTTTTAGTTATCTGCTCGAAGTAATTTTCGAATAAGACATTCAGAACATGTCACATGAATCCCACTCTCTGGCACCAGTTTTGATATCATGAATCCCACTCTAGACCTGTCAGACTGAAGGCACTCCTTACTAGATCGGCATGGCAAAGAAAATTACTAATAATATTCTACAATTTGTCTCTGCAGCGCTCTACCGCTACAGCTCCCGACCCAGGAGGTCTATAAAAGCGTCCGATTACCATTTTTGACAGGCCTTTGATGTTTAACTTCTCCCAGATTAATTCACATACGGAATTTGTAATAACCTCGCAAGATATTATCGAATTCGTCACTGCAATAAATATGCCGTCACCATTGGCGACTAACCTATCCTTATTACAAATATTCCAGCCTGCTGTTCAGTTCTGGTTTCGACCAAATTTCTGTTCCTAATGCTATCTGAACATCGTAATCTTCGATAAGCGATACTACTTTTGGGACCTCTCCTCGGATGCTCCTGCACCCTACTAATATCATATTAACCTTTTCTATAATCGATCAGCGAGGACACGTGTTCTCAGAGAACGTATTGACTGGTGTAACTTCGATTATGACAGGTAATTCGTCTCTGAGCCAAAGTGGGTGTTCCTCTAACCTAAAAACTTCCATGTGCATGCTACCTGTACTCTGCTACCCCAGTATCCGCTTCCTGCGTGTAGTGCACGCATCACCTATTAAGGGGAACCCTACAATTCACCACCCGATGGTGGAGGTCGAGAAATTCGCATTCGATATCAACGCAGGGTCATCTAAGATTTTGGTTCAGACCTTCATCTCTGCTCAAAACCTAAAGCCAGCGATCGACCCTAGGTACGATTCTACATACATTCAGCTTTGCCTGCATCTCACATGCATTGCTAGCTGTCTTCAACAAATCAGCCATTCGCCGAAAGGAACTGAGGATAGCCACAGAAACGCCCACGTTCAGGATCTTGTTCAAAGAATTAATGCTGCCATTTCTACTATTCGAACGGTATCTGAAGTAAGTGATCGTTCGACACGCTAATTAGTCTGCTTTGCTTATTTTCATTCGCTTCTGTCGTGTGATATATTTTGGGGTAACTCTTCCCATTCTAAAAGGATATTTTTGGCTCAGAAACGAGCATTTCGGGCAGTAAGTAGTATAAGTTCGGGAACCTCTTGTCGACCCTTGTTCGCTAGTCTGGGTATTTTAACATTGCCCTCTCAATATATATATATATATATATATATATATATATATATATATATATATATATATATATATATATATATTACTGTTGTTTCTTGTTAACAATATCAGCTTATTGCCAACAATTAGCAGCTTTCACTCGGTTTATACTCGGCAGAAATCCAATATGCATTTGGATCGCACTTCCTTAACTCTTGTGCAGAAAGGTGTTCAGTATATTATTGCCTCCATTTTCAATAACCCACCGTAAGAATTCAAACATTTTAGCAGTAATCCACGCGCTTTCAAATTTAAACTGAAGATCAGTCCATCTGTTCTGCTGAGGAGTTCTTGGAAAAATTAAGCTGAGTCTTAGGTTATATTGTTGATTGCGTTTACTTAAACTTATGACTTCATCGTTTTTGAATTCAGAAATCTTATTTTATCTGTTATTCTTTTATGTTGTAGTTTCATGTATTGACACATTCCGTGGCCTTGGAGATTTGCTCCTCAATTTGGTCCTACGGAACTAGACGTGTAAATAAATAAACCCAGATAGCACATGTCATTTGAGCTGACATGTGTGCTGGTTGCAGTCTGTTGCACCCAGCCAGTGAACGCTAGAACATGATTGCCTACCACACACTCCTGAGTGAAAACGAACCGGTCTGATGTTGCATATCATACGACACAGTGACAACCAGGTCACCAGTTCTCACCACACCTTTGAGCAGCACCAAGAAGCCTGTCTACTGTGACCAAGCAGCCTCCAGCTGTTTACAGACATCAGCCAATTCTCCTTGTGTCCACTCATAACTAGCTCAGTCGCTATCCATATCGAACTGTGTAAAAAACAGAATAAGATCTCAAAAATGCAAACAAAACACTGAGGAGTAACTACAAAAATACAAACAGACCCCCACAAAAGAGAAAATTATCCGACTGTGGAGCTTCTGAGGTGAAAAGCTCAAGTTGCTATATAAATACTAACTCGCTGAACACAGCTGCACAGCACGCAGGGAGACAACAAGCATCAATTTCATGCCGCTAGCGAAGATAACAATACACTATTATTTATAAGGTTCCACTTATTGGTCCGATTGTCGTACGAGTTAGTGGTTAGAATTGTTCAGCGACTCTGCACCAGAGACAGTTTTAACTTGCTGTGATCGACAGTGAATAAAGTTACTATTCACCCTCTAATAATTTCATAGTCCGTTTACAATAAGATTGATGATTGATTTTCGTTTCGCATTTGTGACAGTATTAATATGAATGGAGGAAAAGTTGCTATATAATCCTCAGGGCAAGTTGCCTCTTACTGCTGTTAGTTTTATAGAAACTCTGAATAGTGAAATCTAGCTGCCAGAAAGAATGCAGATTCATAGTTCTAATTTTTTAACTTCCCTGACTCAGGTGTATAAAGTCTAGGAGAAAGAGAATTTCATATAATGCTCGGCATGGTTATGTCTTTTTCAGGTTGAGAACTACTTCGTTATACCTTTCTCTTGCATATTGTAACTATGTCTTTCAGTAAAAGTACAGTGTAACGCAAATCTGAACAATGAAGGAAAAAAACTAATATCTTTATCTTCAGCAAATGACAAAAACTGTAAATAGTTTCCCAAAATCCTCTAACCGTCTAGTGGTTGTCAATGAGCACTTAAAAGAGGTCTTTTTGCCGCCTACTCAACATGGTGGAATAACGAATAGTAACGTCATACGTTAAATTATTCGCTACAGGAAAGCTTTTCAGTTTGTGATTCTGCCTGTGTTGCTCTGGTGTTTGACAGCGAAGTTGTGTGCATAGTTTGTAAGTGCTTCACCATAGAAGACACCACCAAAGCACCGCACGTAACCTTTAACACAGCATGATCGATGAATTTCAAACCATTCTACCACTCTGCAGTGATACCAGGGATCCGATATTTCTCTACATTAAGATGTGAGAGCCACCCAGGACAATGATGTGTATTTCGTTACTGGGGAGAACGGTATTCATAATGGGTGTTTGTGGCGATAGCGGATCAGAGGGCATCACAAAATGTAACTGTGTGATCCAAAACTGTTGTAACGGCGACCAGAACAGTAGCACGGTTGTAGTGATGGAAACGCGACGGGACCCGCGGAGGTTTCGCGAACAACAACACAACAGGAGAGGACGGACACGACCAGCGAAGGACCTTACAACACAACATGGACGGACAACAGAGTTACGAAAACAAAACAAGATAACCACCTCCACTCGTAAAGAAAATACCCTGTCTAATTCGAGGCGATACGTCCTGAGATGTACACAAGGTTAGACTGACAGGCTGAGCTTATTTTTTTTTCCTTTATTGTGATTTCATTCCCCTGCCCCATGTGGGCAGGGGAGGGCTGTCAGCGGCACAATCCGCCGCTCTTCAGCCTAGTGACATGACAACTTAAAATAAGAATAAATGTTACATACATAAGGCGATAAAGGGGAACTTAAAACAGAATAATGGGAGAAAATGGAGGTAAAAAATAGACTAACACGGAAACGTTCATGGAGGACAGTTAAAAAAGTCACCAGAAAGTTAACAAAACACAGATGGCGATTCTTCAAAACTCAGAGAAAACACTGAATGGACATGCACAGGTAAAAGTAGGCTACAGTAGTAAAAACACTCCGGAACAACACACTTAAAACCCACTTGGAGCACACATGATGAAGAATAAAACTGCCAGGCGGGACCTGCCGAGGGGAAGGGCAGAGAGGATGGAAAAGGTGGGGAGAGCAAGGGGCAGCAGGAGAAGCGGCGGTATGAAGAGAGGAGGGGCATCAGTGGGTACACGAAGAAGCAGGAGACATGAGAGGCAGGAGATGAAGAGGGAAGACGGGGCAGTAGGGAGTGCAGAGGCACTGAATGGAGGCACAAGAGATGGAGGGGGAGTAGGAGAGGTAAGCCGCTCAGGAGGAGGGAGGGGGATGAGATATAGCCCTGAGGAGGAGGCAGGAAGATAGTTTAGAGTTGGTAGGAAGGGTAGATGTCAGGGCAAAGCTCATCATCTGGGAGTGGTAGATGGTGGAAGTTGTGTTGGGAAAGGAGATGGAGGGTGTGGAGATGGAGAGAGGGTTGAACACAACAGAAAGACACGGCAACTGTTTGGGGGTGGAGAGGAAGGGAGATACCAGGGGCTGAGGAGGATCAAGGCTTCGGACAATATATAGTGTGTGGACGTGTTCAAGGAAAAGGAGAAGGTCGGGGAAGGGGATGAGGTCGTAGAGGATGCACATGGGGGACGGAAGGCGGATGCAGAAGGCAAGGTGGAGTGCATGGCGTTCGAGGATTTTGGAGGGCTTCATAGAACTGGGGAGGGGCGGAAATCCAAGCTATGCTGGCATAACAAAGGATGGGGCCGGTCAAGGATTTGTACGTGTGAAGGATGGTGGAAGGATGTAGACCTCATGTGCAGCCAGACAGGAGTTTCAGGAGGCAGAGGCGGTTGTGAGCTTTGTTTTGGATGGTCAGGAGATGAGGAGTTCAGGCAAGGTGGTGGTCGAGTGTGAGGCCAAGATATTTGAGGGTAGGAGTGAGGTGGACAGGCTGAGCGACAGGCAGGCGCTTAAGTACTCCATCGGGGACGCCGCTATTGGCCACTGCAACCACGTGTTCCACTGTGGCGCCCTCACTCTAAATTCGGGCCAGGAGGCGCTCGCCGCCACAGCTTACGGCGCTCTGGTACAGAGACCTCTATGGGCCTTCGTGAGGATTCAAATTCCGCGGCGCGCGGTACCAGAAAAACAGCACCTCCTCGAACCTCGACTGGGCTAGAATCGACCGTGTTAAACTACTCGAACTCACAATACTCCGATCCGTCTCCCCTAACTTTTAAGTCCTCTGAAGGCAGAAATACTCTACTTTTTCAGTTTGGCTGAATATTACATTCACACATGCAAGTAATTACCCAAAAACTATAACAATACGAATGATCACCGATTAGCCCATATCAAACATATTGCCACTGACAAAATATTCTCCTAAACAAACTGAACGGGTCGCGAAGTGGAAATTTGTGGTAAGGACTATGGGACTAAACTGCTGAGGTCATCGGTCCCTAAGCTTACGCACTACTTAATCTAACTTAAACTAACTTATGCTAAGGACAACACACACACACACACACATGCCCGAGGGAGGACTCGAGCCTCCGATGGAGGAGAGCCGCGCGAACCGCGACAAGACGCCCAAGACCGCACAGCTATCGCCCGCACGAAGTGTTTCTACCTATTATTGCAATGGCGGTTAACACAAAGCGCGCATAATTCATCGGCAGAGTACAATAATTCCTACGAGATTAAATGTAGAACAAAACATGAAGATTCAGGTAAAAACTTACAAACTACATAAATAAACAACGATTGACAATTAATAGCAAACGAAAAGCAACCAAAACTGTTTAACTCGTATCTCATTAATATTAGTAACTATTGTTTGCAAAAATGACTGTGTCGGAAATTAATAGGTTTGCAAAGTTATTATGATTATGAAAAAAGTAACTAAATGAATGACACCAAGTTTTAACTACTGTTCTGAAGGTTACTGAAAATAAAGCTGAATAGTATTAAAATATGACAATTAACAGTTACGTAAAATGAAGAAAAGTTGTTATTGTTCTATATTATGATTTTTTACATCACTATCTGAACGATTTAGTTCACGATATCTCTTAGTCAATGTTCCTTCAATAGCTGCTGCTGCCGGCGAATCATCGACATTGCCACGTTAGTACATGACCCTTGAGCATGTAATCCAATAACTGGTGTCGTCTTGCAGATCTCCTTGATCAAAAATGGTTCTATTGGCTCTGAGCACTATGGGACTTAATATCTGCGGTCATCAGTCCCCTAGAACTTAGAACGAATCAAACCTAACTAACCTAAGGACACCACACACATCCATGCCAGAGGTAGGGTTCGAACCTGCGACCGGAGCGGTCGCTCGATTCCAGACTGAAGTGCCTAGAACCGCTCGGCCACATCATCCGGCGACCTCCTTCATCGTGAGCGCCAGTTGTGAATGTAACAGGTACGGTTAGTATTTGCAGAATTAATTCCAATCTGCGTATCTGCATGCAACAACGAAAATGAAAGACATTTCTTTTCCACTAATGCGTGACGTACTCTGACGTCATAATTTTTGTTACACACTTTAGTCATAGTTTTCAGATTTATGGTTTACTGTCGTGGCGCGGCACTTTCCACAGTATATCCGTCCACATTACCAAAGTAAATCAAGTCTATTGTAATGTAAATCATTAGTCTGTTATTTAAATAGAACAATAAGTGTTGTGTGCAGTTGTCTACGTAATCACTTCAATCACTCGGCAATCAGCACATCGTACATTCACAGTTAAACATCTTCGTATCAGTATACGACACGAAAATGTGTTACCATATTTTCTGTTTCATTCTGTCTGTGGTATGCACTAAACAGTTTGTGCTGTCTACAAATGCCGCGCGGATTAGCCGAGCGGTGTAGGGCGCTGCAGTCCTGGACTGTGCGTCTGGTCCCGACGGAGGTTCGAATCCTCCCTCGGGCATGGGTGTATGTGTTTGTCCTTAGGACAATTTAGGTTAAGTAGTGTGTAAGCTTAGATTGAATACCTTAGCAGTTAAGTCCCATAAGATTTCACACGCATTTTTTGTCTACAAATCCAAAACAGTATCTTCACGGCGTGCACACAGCTTACCGGTCTGCATATCAAACTTCTATTCTTAATGAATAAAACGCAGTTCGGCAAATGATCAATGTGACGTGTTTAGTCGTTAGTTTTAATTCGCGGTACACACCGAGATCATACATGTAGAATTGTCCAAACACTGACTTTCTCAACGGCCACGAACGCAATATGTGGCAGTACACGCGTGGTATTGTCTTCTTCTCGCTCTCCACTCCTTGTTGATGCTTTCTCTGTCGGCCTCTCGACATGATCCTACTGTTAATGTATACGGGGAAGGAAGAGGGGAGAAGGTTGTAACATATGCCTCGTGACGACCATATGCAGGAGGTCGAGCGGTCACGACTTGAGGGTGGGCATCCAGGGCTGCCGTTAAATGACAAAACAGGAAATTAGGTGCAGTAAAGAGGATATATTTCACTGTATGGTGTACAAGGGGCGCGCCTAGGGTCGAAAGTTACCAGGTTTAGGCCAGTCTATCAGGTCGAACAATTAATTGAAATGGGCAACGGAAGGGGAAGCGGTTCATGTTAACTTATGTTGGTGCCCGGTTGTGAAAAGCAGAGCAAGAGGCTCTGCCTTCCAAAAAGATGTCTGTTCTGCTCGAGGTCTGGACTACAAGAGAGAGAGGCAACTGTGTTCCACACCGCAGAATGCTCCAGCGACAGAACTGCCTCGGTTTTGAAAGACAGGCAACTCGTCTCACGTAGGCACACCGTAAGTTGTTCTGGGAGAAAACTTGTAAGGATTTCACTGGACCTTTGAAATAAATTTTTTAAACCAATTCCCTAAAACATTCTTTGACTGGCTGCCACTATGTACATTCCTTCCCCTTTCCAGAGAAGTGGTGCCAGACATTGTTTACAAAACGGCATCACTCACCCCCTAAAAAGACGCTTTGCCCTATTAGGGGCCTAAGACTATGGGAGGGATCTGTTACAATACTTCATTTGGTGTATGTAAGTGAGAGGGGACTTACATGCAGTTACGTTTATCAAATTTCATGGATTAAGGAAATAGTAAAATATTAAATATCCGAATTACAATGCAATATCTCCTGTAATAGTTGGAATCATCACTATCCATATAATCAGATCTTAAAACATACGAGGTTAAAATCATACCAGAAAGCTTCACAAAAGAGGAATAAACTATTTTGGTTTTGTGTGAGGTTCAGGAAAAAATCTGTTCTTACTCTGCAGTTGCAGTAAAACTCATTGTCATAGGGAGTAAATGGTGGCCGAACTGAATCAGCGCCGATCTTTTAATTATTTACAGGCGTTGTTTGTATTATTTGGCAAATATTAACCTCATTGCTAGATAGTGGAACTAATACCAAAAATAAAATGCATCAACAACACGACAGAATGCTCAGTTCAAGGATAATCGAAGTATTTGGGTAAAAAACGTAATAAATCAGTTTAATGAATTCCTTAACATCTGACTTGGGTAGGAAGTGGGTGAAGCACATTTAAAAAGAGTGATAACAAACGTAAAATTGTGATATATCCTCCACATATTAGTTACGAGTAATAGTTGCACAAAGTTTCACAGGCTACAAAATATTAACACATTTCAGTAGAATGGAGGATGCGGTTAGCAAGCTGAAGGGCTGAGGTTCCATAAATCACATGAAAAATTCTAACCACATTAACTCATGTTAAAATACAAGGTACAAAAGATTTCTTGTAAAATACTGGAATTATAAATGAATTCAGGGGATAACAAAGGCTACACGTCAAAACGCATGAATACCCAGTACCTAAATACTACGTTCTCACTTTAAAGTATCTTAAATTAGTTAATAGAGCATACTGGAATACATACGAACACACAGTAAGGGATGAAGACAGTGAAATATTACACCTAGGTCAAAACTAGTCAGTAGTTCCAAATGGAAAAATTGTAGCATAAAGCAGGCTGAGCATCTGTTGTGTTGTCACTACCTTCACTTGTATACATCATTTAACATTATCCTCGTCCTATTCATAAAACTTCACATAAAAATATGCACTGAGTTCATAATCAGATCATAAAATACGAAAAGATTCACAGCTAGAATGCGGTTCTGTGCGACAGAAGCGCACCCACTGGTTGTAAACAGACTTCTGACTGACGGGAGAAGAGCACATGGCTTGCCCGGGGGGGAAGGGAGAGATATGTATGTGACGTCGACAAACTTAAATGGCGCTTCTCTCTAGTTGGGTGATGGAAGGGGGGGGGGGATTATCTGCAGCGTAACGCACGTTTTGCTGGAGGGTAAAGAGTGGAGAAGTATGCGCAAGGGATGAGGAATGGCGAGAGGTGGGAGGGGAGGTGGGGGTGATACATTCAGCGAACGTGTGCTTGCTAAGGTGATCTCGGAGCAAACGTTTTTTGAAGTACAGCTAAATCCAAGTTCGTAGAAACTACTAACTGGTGCAGGGTATACAACATGTTATTCAACAGTTCGAAGATAACTCCTGAGTTGGACCGATGGTTCCGAAATGGTGGAAGGCCGACAACAACAGCAACAAGAGCGAGTACCAAGTAATATGTCATTGTGTTAACACACAGAGGAAGACGTTAGAACTCTGATAGTGGGCGTCGTGGTGACAGGTGGTAGAACAGAGTGCACGTGGTCAGGCTTGAGTACCTGTAAGCACAAATTAATCTTGTTAGCTCCCGCTGGTGGTTATGTTACAAAAGAGAAGTATTATAGTGGATGAAAAAATAGTAAGTAATTATCTGAGGTTGTAGTGGCGGGTGAATAGTCGATGGTTAACAGACTCGTGTGCACTATGTCACTGGGTAATTTAAACTGCCGATTCCAAAGAACTGCAGGGGTATAACTTTGTAGCAAGAGGGTAGTGAGGGAAGGAGGGGTGTATGGTCATGCTGCCAGGTCATGAAACTCCAGGGTAGCTAGACATATTGGCCATCTATCCCAAGCAGCCCACCAACGACAAACCGGTAGGGTGCTCACGTTAAAGAAGAAGGAATTGGGTATAATCGGGAACAAGTTCAGGTAACGGGTTTCAGGATAAGGCTGATTCAGCAGTGATATATCCACTAGCCACAGGGTTTTTTCTCCCCTCCTCCCTCTGGGGGAAGGCAATATGTCTGAGTAGCAGTGGCTACCAACCAGGGTGCAGACGAAGGCGAGCCACGTCGTGATGTGTCAATGATGGATAGATGAAAGAGATAGGTAGGCGATCAATTTATGAAAGCAAAAACTGAAAGAATAACCCGAGCAGCTGGGCACTCTGCGGGCAGTAACCGCATCGTGTAATGCACATGGCCCTGGAGGAGGGAGGTACAAAGTAATGGTTGAGGTTAGATAGAATAGACGAGCGACTCAGAGCGATGATAGTTATCTAGTGCAAAAGGGAGGAACTGCGCTCCGTTTCCACAGGGATGATTACGTCTCGTGGGGGTTAACCATGAAGTAACAGGGTGAGCTGCAAAAAAAGAAGGGGGCCAACTACTGCGACATTGTACAATGAAAACTTTTATTCATTTGGGTGGAAGTCTCTTGATAACTATATTTCCAGCAAGATAACTCATTACTGCGCTTGAGTGATGACGTCACGTCTTGGGTGCCAATCATCAACAATCTAGTGCTTATTTCAGTGGGTGCTTCAATCTTACCACGTCATGGGTGTGACTGTTTGGATAAATAAACGGGTTTCTCTCAATTCCTAAACACACGGGGGAACACTGTATCCAAATAGTAGCACTGCCGATCTCCGTGCTCGCTCGTAACGTCTTCACTTCATCACTAAATTACTTTGTAAGAAGTAGGGTGAACAATAAATAAACTTGTGTTCATCTGGGTGAATTCTTAAATGTGCAAAACGCACATGCGGTGCGAACTACAATTCTTCACTTACTTGGGCGAAACCCAATTACTTTTGTGCTATCGCAAAATCTGTTTCGCTTACCACTCTACAGCGAGAGGGTGGCGCACTTCTCCTCAACTTCAGGGGCGCATTCGACTCTTCTCTATTGAGCATCTTATATAACTTGGGTGCTTCACTTTCTTCTAAACATACCAGTCAACCTCTGGGCACTAACATGACGCATAATGGGATTCCGGAATCGCGAACTCACAAAATCGTGTATCACGCCTGAAGGGGTATCTTACGTAATGGGAGTGTTGCTATAGTGCAACATATCTAGAATCCAAGGCTGCGGTGGATACGTAATGGTGAAACCATCTAAGAATTTGGAAAGGGGAGGGTAGTAGGTTCTTAAGACGCATCAGACTAGACGGAAGGTGGTATGATGGTATTATACTTCGGAGGAGGCTCGGAAATGCAAAACACCAGGAAACTAAATTTCGGTGCACGGGAAGACACCCCATAACGGCCAGCTTTGTTATTGCGAAGCTTTTCCGCTGCGCGTTCCATCAGTTGGATGTCGCTTGCTTCCAAACTACCCTCGGAATTATAGTCTAGTGAGAGGCATGAGAATGAAAAACTCGCAATCATTTTTTAATATTAAGTAGCTTGAAAGGAAACATGGAAATAAATGCTTCTAAAATGACAGTAGACTTAGCTCATCTGAAAAGCAGTGGAGCATTAGTTCCATACGTTAGATGAAAATACGAAGTATCACAATCTATTGAACAATAAAAGACAAATAGAATAGACACCGCAAGGAGTGGCTCCACATTCTAAGTTTGACAACAAAACGAAATGTTCAATGACGTACATACGTAAAAAGTAACACTGTAGAAAAACTTTTGTAGGGTAAACTTGACGCATTCTTTCGAAGGGCAAAACAGAATCCTTGTGAATAAAAGAGCTCTCCAAGTGAAATAAAGTACAACACCAAAATTCTGCACTAAAGCAGAATAACGCAAGTAGCTTAATTCACCACACCACAAGGACCTATACAGTAGTTGAGAGAGGGTACCATTAAACACTTCAAATTCTTCAAAATATCTAAACTTTTCAGATAATACAAAGAGGTATGGACTTGGGCCATCATTCTCCTAAAACTATGAACAGTTACTTAAAACCACATAATATTAATACTCTATACAATACTCTCAGAATACCGTCACTCAAAAAAATATGCAATAAATGACTTATAAATCAAATGAAAATTAGACTTAATTTATGATAGACCAGACAAAGAAGAGGGACAGAAGTGGTACCATTTGGGGGCGTGACTGGCTTATCGCAACGCGACATCTGTGCTAGTCCATGTGTTTGCGCCTCTGGGTCTCTGATTATAGTAAGTGTTCACTTGGTACATAGGTCGCAATTTAGACGACTCAAAGAACATTGTCTGAACTGGAAACTCGCTGCATGGTAAAGTAAATCATGGCTAACGGTTCTGCACTGACCTCTTGCGTGGCAGCATAAAACAGATTATTTAACATCACTCACAACAACACACACAGGAACGCTTGCCTGTACTTCATTATCTTCAACCACATGCCCACAGGACCTCGTACCTGCTCACAAATAACCTCAATAAAACAACGTATTACATATCTTCATATCAACAAAACTTCGCTGCCCTCTGGGGCATAACAGATGGAAGTCATCTATCCTTTCTTATCAACTTACAGGAGCAGAACAGATCAATTCTCTTTCATCATTGTAACTCTTATTACGGTTCATCACATAATAAATCGTAGCTTCGTGCATTGAGTTAACCAATCAAGAAACTACCATCTATGAAAATCAGAAGGCATGGACAGAAAAATTATAAATGGTCGGGAATGAGGATGCAGAGAGACAAGAAAGAAAAGAAAGAGAGCGTAGAAGAAGTTCATTCCTTAGTGCACCAACAATTTCGGAAACCTTGCAGATGCGGTATGATGGCACAGGGCGTTACAGAGCCCTTAAAGCGATCACGTCTGTGGACCAATTAGAAGGAACCTACTTTCATGACAGAGCGGAGAAATGAGGCTTATAGGAAAGATGAAAGAAAAAATAGTTGATCATGACACGAAAACGAAGCGGAACGGCTGGGAGACTCTGTGGTTGCCAATAACATTGCGCAAGCTGCACATCCCTGGAGCTGAAAGCTCTCAAAAATGTACCTCAAAAAACTTCTCATCACGACAACAAAACATGATATACCTGAACGACAACAGAGAGGATAAAAAATGTATGTCAGTACACATGAAGTGTATTTTCAAACTGACATCCACCTAACATACAAATGGTTCAAATGGTTCTGAGCACTATGAGACTTAACATCTGAGGTCATCAGTCCCCTAGACCTTAGAACTACTTAAACCTGACTAACCTAAGGACATCACACACATCCATGCCCGAGGCAGGATTCGACCCTGCGACCGCAGCAGTCGCGGGGTTCCGGATTGAGGCGCGTAGAACCGCTAAGGCACCGCGGCCGGCCACGTAACATACATCTGAGCGGCTTATCTAGGCATTCATCATACCTCATAGTCATTACACTTACAAAAATTTAAAGTTCAAATCGTTCTTGTAAATAAAGTCACATTCAAACAAAAGGCAAAAACTGTATAAGGCGCAAAATCTATGCTATTATTTACTGATCTCTAAGTTCTCCTCTGGATAAATGGCTGCACGACCTCAGCGCATATCAACACTCACAGTGCTGCACAGACATTGGCGGCGGCGGTGCGGCGGCCGAGGGCTGCGCGCACGCGGTACCCGCATAGCAGCGGCGTGGGCGGTAGGGCGGCTGGCGTTGATACCAGGACCCAAACGCAGATGGCAGCGGGGAGCTGACCGGCTGCGAACGGGAGGCGGCAGGAGGGCGGCGGCAGGCGCGCCGCGGCACGGGAGGGAAGGGACGTCGGGCCGACAGTGAGCAGCGAGCCACGGCAACAGCAAGGACGCTTCGCGCGCTTTTCTTTCGCGCCGTGGTGCCCGGTTCAGAGGTAGCGGGAGGTGACCGAGAAGACGGAACGACTGCGACCGTCAAATGGGACCGGAGCACACGTTGTGCATAAGCGCATCTCAGTGGACTCGGCGAGCATGTGTAGGAGCGGCGCTCCAAGAGGCAGGCAGTATACTTTGCCCAGAGCGCTGGTATGTGCATACACAGTGTCTGACGCCGCGTCGCAGCCGTCACGCTGCAGCATTCAGGCTCGGCTCGTACGGGAATAACAGCGGTGAATATTGACCTACCACGCAACGTCAAACATGAACCTAAAGCAAACGGCCGCCCTATGGACCGAACAGAGGGAACGAATCCCACCTCTGACACCAAAGTTAATATATACGGGCAGGGAAGGGGGGAGAAGGTTGTTACATATGCCTCATGACGACAGTGTGGGCGGTCAGGTCTTGAGAGTGGGCATCCAGGGCTGTCGTTAAATGACCAAACAGGAAATTAGGTACAATAAAGAGGATATATTTCAATGTACGGTGTACAACGGGCATGCCTAGGGTCAGAATTTACCAGGTTTAGGCCAGTCTAGGAGATTGAACAATTAATTGAAATGGGCAGCGGAAGGGGAAGATGTCTCTTCTGCTCGAGGTCTGGATTACAAGAAAGAGAGGCAACTGTGTTCCGCACCGCAGAACACTCCAGCGTCTAGACATGTGACCTGTATCCCACGCACGCTATTGGGTAAAACCAATGGCGTGAATTCGCTAGCAGTTTCAGCAGACGTCTCAGTGCGTCTCTTGTCAGCAGTTTTATCTGAACAAAATTGCCTCGGTTTTGAAAGACAGCCAACTCGTGTCACGTAGGCACAGCGTCAGTTGCTCTGGGAGAAAACTTGTAAGGATTTCACTGGATCTTTGAAATTAATTTTTTAAACCAATTCCCTAAAATATTCCTTGACTGGCTGCCACCATGTACACTAAATCGCTCATAATCCTCGCTTCACATAACACTTTCAAAAATTCTGTTTACGTCTACACTACTGGCCATTAAAATTGCTACACTAAGAAGAACTGCACGTGATAAACGGGTATTCATTGGACAAATATATTATACTAGAACTGACAAGTAATTACATTTTCACGTAATTTGGGTGCGCTAGATCCTGAGAAATCAGTACCCAGAACAACCATCTCTGGCCGTAATAACGGTCTTGATACGCCTGGACATTGAGTCAAACAGAGCTTGGATGGCGTGTACAGGTACAGCTGCCCATGCAGCTTCAACACGATATCACAGTTCATAAAGAATAGTGACTGGCGTATTGTGACGAGTCAGTTGCTCGGCCACCATTGACCAGACGTTTTCAATTGATGAGAGATCTGGAGAATGTGCTGGCGAGGGCAGCAGTCGGACATTTTCTGTATCCAGAAAGGCCCATACAGGACCTGCAACATGCCGTCGTGCATTATCCTGCTGAAATGTAGGATTTCTAAGGGATCGAATGAAGGGTAGAGCCACGGGTCGTAACACATCTGAAATGTAACGTCACTGTGCAAGGTGCCGTCAATGCGAACAAGAGATGACCGAGACTTGTAACCAACGGCACCCCATACCATCACGCCAGTATGGCGATGACGAATACACATGCCCAATACGCGTTCACCTCGCCAAACACGGATGCGACCATCATGATGCTGTAAACAGAACCCGGATTCATCCGAAAAAATGGCGGTTTGCCATTCGTGCACCCAGGTTCGTCGTTGAGTACACCATCGCAGGCGCTCCTCTCTGAGATGCAGTGTCAGGGGTAAACGCAGCCATGGTCTTCGACCTGATAGTCCATGCTGCTAAAACGTCGTCGAACTGTTCGTGCAGATGGCTGTTGTCTTGCAAACGTCCCCCATCTGTTGACGCAGGGATCGAGAGGTGGCTGCACGATCCATTACAGCTATGGGGATAAGATGCCTGTCATCTCGACTGCTAGTGATATGAGGCCGTTGGGATCCAGCACGGCGTTCCGTATTACCCTTCTGAACCCACCGATTCCATATTCTGCTAACAGTCATTGGATCTCGACCAATGCGAGCAGCAATGTCGTGATACGATAAACTGTAATCGCGATAGGCTACAATCCGACCTTTGTAAAAGTCGGAAACTTGATGGTACGCATTTCTCCTCCTTACACGAGTCATCACAACAAAGTTTCACCAGACAACGCCGGTCAACTGCTGTTTGTGTATGAAAAATCGGTTGGAAACTTTCCTCACGTCAGCACGTTTTATGCGTCGCCACCGGCGCCAACCTTGTGTGAATGCACTGTAAAGTTTATCATTTGCATATCACAGCATCTTCTTCCCGTCGGTTAAATTTCGCGTCTGTAGCACGACATCTTCGTGGTGTAGCAATTTTAATGGCCATTAGTGTATTTACAGTTGTACACAGAATCACAATTTCATGTTACTCTTCATTTTTGTAGCCACATTGTCCGTAGTTGCTTTATAATTCCTGAGGATATTGTTTTTCCTTCGTTACAACTACAAGAAAATGTGTTTTTTTTTTTTTTTCATCAGAGGCGTTTGGATTTATAGAGGTGAAGCATCATCAGTGGTCTGTAATTAAATGTATTTACAATTTGATTTGTTTTTAAGCTCGAAAAGCAATTCGTTAACAATTAGTTGCATTTTACTTACGGTGATTCCTGCTAGCTTTCCCACCTACATCAGGAAATGCCGTGTGTTAGCTCGGTTCGATATCTTTCTTCATTAGACTTCAATACTTGTACTCTGATCTTCCTTTACTCTGCAGAACTATGCATTTCTTACGTTTTACACAGCACACTGTTTCGTACACCACTGTTTACTGTGTGTTTTTATACTTCTGTGTATTGTCTTTTGTAGTGTTGCCAACGTAACAGTGCCACTAGTTTATCTTTGACCTATAATCTTTTTATTTACCTGTATGTTTGTTATTCTATTTAATTATGTTGCTGTGTATTTGTGTGTTGTGTAGGAGCAGTGAACGAATAGTGATGGAGTGGTTTTTAGCCTTTTTTCAGTCGGGCTGGGAGGGAGAAGTGAAGATGAGTGGACATAGTGCATAGTGGTGCGAGGGAGACTGAGCTGGAGAAAAAGTGAAGAGCAGGCAAGAAAAGAAGCGAAATGAAAGTGTGTGTGTCTGTGTGTGTGTGTGTGGGTGTGTGTGGGTGTGGGTGGGTGGGTGGGTGGGTGGGTGGGTGGTTGGGTGGGTGGGTGGGTGAGTGGGTGGGTGGTTGGGTGGGTGTGTGGGTGAGTTGGTGGGTGGGTGGGTGAGTGGGGGAGCGGTGGAGGGTGAAAGATGGAAAAGGTTCTTTCTGTTTTCATGTGATTTTTTTCAATTATTTCATATAGTGTCTGGTTTCCAATATGTATTTATTCATTGAGCAATTGTTTATTTTTGTTAATGCTTAGTGTATGTGAAAATTTTCTTGGAAAGAGAGGAGGTGTCTGTCTTTGCTCATTCTTAAGAGGTTCATATCTTTTTCGATACCGCTTAGTCTGTGGTAGATGATCTGCAAATGTTTAAAAGTTTATACCGTATTTCATTGCTCTCATGTGTTCTTTATATCTTGTTTCGAATGTCCTGCCAATCATTCCAATGCATATTTTTTCACAGTCTCTGCAACTGAGCTGATACATACTAGATTAATTGTATATTTCTGGTTTTCATTTCCGTTTTGTTTGTTTTGTAAGCAATGTTTATGTGTTGTGTTTTGAATATGTTACCTATTTTGTGTTTCAAATTGTTTTTGTAGATCACAGTATGCAATTATTTGGTGGTCGTGTAGGTTAAATGTATTGGTGTGGAATGGTTAGTTATTTCATTATTTGAGTCTCTATTTTGCTGTTTAGTTGGTGTGCCATTGTTTCTTTGTGTCCTTTGTTTTATAATGGCCAGCTCTTTTAGGTAATCACAAGTGTTTAGGGGGATCCTGTTTGGTCCGTTTAACATGTATATGGTTGCAGTCTGTTTCTGATTCTGCGGACGGTTTGAGGTTGCAGTTGAGACAGTGTTACTTTTTGTTTGTTTTCCTTCATTACAGATTACTGATGATGCTCTACCTGAGTAAAGCGAAAATCGTCTGGTGAAAAAAAAAGAAAAAACACACTCATTTTCTTGTAGTGGTAGCGACGGAACGAAAATACCCTCAGGAATCATATTACTTTTTCCAAAGAAAATGAATAGAAAAAACACGTTAACAAATAAGAAAGTATATAACATCAAGAATTAAATTTACAAAACTCATTCTTAAATAACCTTTTCAATGTATGATGAAAATAAAGCAGGAAGCAAGTAAAAGTAATTACAGTGAAAAGGAAAAACAAGTATGTCAACCTGTAGTGATATCTTCACAAGTGGTATCAGTCTGCGCATTTTCTTTTGCCATTATTAAAGTGGAATCGAGTTGCAAGAGCTTGGGCATCGTTAGTGAAAGTATCGCGGTGCTTCTAGAACAAGATGGGCGCCAGTAGCCCGACGGGACAAAAGAGCCTGGATGGCTTGAGGTAGGCAGATTTTGGTGCTGGCCAACACAATTATCGCAGCTATTTGTGGGGCGGCGCCGTGCCCAGTTACCAATCACGGGCACGCATCCCGCCACGGCAGTGGCGCCCCGGCGCTACCTCGTGTGTCACGCGTCTCGAGCTACTCACTGATGACCAACACATTAGCCTTATTTACTTCTTTACTCGACAACTCCTAGGTGCAAAACACAATATACAGAAACTAAAGGTGCCATTCAACACATCTTAATGTAAAAAAACGGATCCTATCGCCGTCTACATTTAAAGAATTCACTACAAAAGAAAGAAAAGGAAACAGGACCCGGCAACGGCCCTGTTGGCGTGTGTCCAGGTCGGCTTCTCGTTAACTTAAAAACTACGTATAGTCCCCTGAATTACATCAGGCTTGAACGTTAGTTTCTGCACGTTGAGCTATCTCCTCTTTTCACTTCTCGTACCCGGAACACCCCAACTTTCCGGAGGGCACGAGAATAACGAACCCAAGTAATTGGAAAAACATGTTCTACATTTCACGTGTCCCCGCAAGATACCATGTTGCTCTTGCAGTACGTACCAGACGTCTATGATGTTCTTGTCATCGGTGCAGATACAGATAATATGTCGCCATCCCTTTTACCCAGTTTACGGCGTTTTTCCTAGCGGTGGGAAAGTGTACTTTGCCCGGGAACAGTAGGTCGTCTGCTTTGATCGCTGTGTGCGCCGTACGCAGTAAAGGGGCCAGCATTTTCCTCGTTAGAAGTCAACAGTCGATTGCCGTGCAACAAACCAAACGATGCTCGTCAGAGTCGATGACCGCGCAGTGGGGGCATATCGGCGTGTCGACCAGATGAATAGAGTGCATTCGGGAATTTGCCGTTCACCACTACATACCGCAATGCGCGTAGCTTTGTAGGGAGACAGGGAAGGTGGACCGTGCGACTGCTACGGTCGCAGGTTCGAATCCTGCCCCGGGCATGGATGTGTGTGATGTCCTTAGGTTAGTTATGTTTAAGTAGTTCTAAGTTCTAGGGGACTAATGACCACAGCAGTTGAGTCCCATAGTGCTCAGAGCCATTTGAACCATTTTTGAAGGTGGACCGCTCTCCATATTCTCTGCCACTGTATCGTCGGGTACTTCTTTTCAGTCACATTGCAAGGTTGTTGCTCAAGAAAGCTTAGATATATGTCTTTCGTTGTGGGCAGCCTGGTCCCCGCAAACTGTCCTGAACGTAACTGTAATCGACGAAGAAGTCCCGAAGGTGTGCGAGCGGTGCCGTGATGTTGCCTACATTGACTGGTGGACAGAGTGAATGAGGAGCCACTTCGTTGATCACAGTGCTCATTAAGGTGACGTGCTCGTCTTTTCAATAGCGTTGCATCGTACTAAGGAATAGCGGACGCGCCCTGTTCTTCACCTTTACGAGTCCGATGCCTCCTCCTCTCAGTGGCAGCGTCAAGGTTTCGTAGCGGATTTTGAAGAGAAGATCGGCACTTGCGAAATGCCCGAAGGCCGACTGTAGTCTTGACTCGATCGTGGTGGACAACGGCAGTATGTGTGTCAAGTGACTTATTTTCGGCGCCAAGTAGACGTTGGCATAAGGTGCGCGCTGGAACATATCTAAGGAGCGCAGTGCATGTTGACGTACCAATGCGCGAATGTCGCAGTAGCCGTCTATAATTGTCCGCCGCTGTAGTCGTATGTTTCCATTGAATACCACCCCCAAACACTTGAGTGTGGGGACCTCGGTAATGGGCGCTGCTGTCCCTGGTGGTAGCCCTCTGCCCACTTCCATACCTCGGGTCTTTGGTAGGTTGATGACACTACCCGCCACCCCTCCTTGCTGCCGAACCAGTTCCAGCGCCGCCTGGATTTCGTCTTCTGGATTGACCCAAAGAACGACGTCTTCGGCGTATGCGCCGCATTGGAAGGATGCGGTCCGTAGTTGGACACCTTCAAGTCGTCGTCGGAGGCCGTACAGGGCAGGTTCAAGAGCGACTGCAAATAAGATGGCCGAAAGGGGGCAACCTTGCAGCACTGCGCGCTGGGTGGTGAAAGGTTCGGAGCTAACACCGTTCACCAAGGCTCTCGAGTTTGCGCCATTAATCAACCTCACGATCGTGTCCACAAACTAGAGGGGGATTCCCATCCGTTTCATCAGTCCTCGGAGGAACACATAGTCCACTCGGTCGAAAGCGTGATCGAAATCCACAGCCACGAGGGCTCCTCGTAGCCGACATGCCGACATCAACCCAAAGACATCCCTGTATGCCCCTAGCTCTGTGTGTAAATTGGTCTTTCCACCTAGACACGTTTGATCTACAAGTATTTTGCCCTTTAACGCCGCTTGAAGGCGAGCACGAACGATATGTGTCAAGATTTTGTAGTCTCCATTCAATAATGTCAAAGGCCGGTATTCTTGTGGTCTACGACCACCACTTGCTTTTGGAACATGTATCATGATACCCTCTGTGTACTCGATAGGCACGCGTACGGTAGGTGTTAAGAGTTCACTGTTCATCTGTACCAACGTCGGCCCCATCAGGGGAGAGAAGGTGAGGAAGAACTCAGAGGGAGCCCATCCGGCCCAGGAGATTTGTTTAACGCACCACACTTAAGGGCAGTGTCCCGATCATCTACAGTGATTTCAGCCATAAGGCCGTCCACTTCAGTTGGATACTCGTCCGCTGGCATTTCGCGAAGCACGTCTGTCAGTCCTGCACTGCCCAGTTGGTCCTCCGCATAGAAACTGCGGTAGTGACGAGCAAAAGCACGTGCAATATCGTTCTGTAACGTGGCCCGCGATCCATCGGCCATTTCGACATCCCGTATAAGTGTGGGTCGCCGCTGCTTCTTTCTCTCAGTATATAGTGGAACGATGGCCGTTCGTTGTGTAACCCGTCGAGCATCCTCGCATGTACTTCCTTCTTCACTGCCGTTAGACGCAGCAGTGGTGCTTTGATACGTTGGACAGCCTGCTCACGGTCGGCAGACGGTGGTTGCTTCGCCAACTCACGTAGGGCTGTGAAATAAAATTCGGAAGTCACTTGTTGCCAATGTGACTTATCTTGACCATATCGTGTGAACGTTCTGCTAAAGCCGGTTTGACGCAGCTGATCCTCCATTTAAGCGTTGAATCGTACGAATGTTGACGCCGTTGACATTGTCGCCATGTGACTTCAACCTCCCGTAAACAGTTTTCGTCCTGCACGTGGGTAACGTTGAGCTTCCATGGGCCCCTACTGTCGTGGCAGAGCGATGGTGCAGATGTAAGCCTGGTGGTCTGTAAAGGCCGTAGGCCACACCTCAGCCCAATCGTCGCCTTGCGTAGCCCACGTGACACATACACCCCGTCGAGTTGACTAGCTGAGTGGCTTGTGAAGTACGTATTTCCGCGGCTGTCGCCGTGCGTCATTTCCCAGGTGTCATGCAGTGCAAGATCCCGGACCAGCGTCTGTAACGCCGAGCAAGGAACGAAGTGTGGTTGTTGGTCCTCTGGCCGCAGAACGCAGTTGAAGTCGGCGCCGACAATATAATTCTCCTCACGCCCTCGAAATAGCGGCGACACTTACCCTGTGTAAAAGGTTGTGCGTTCGTGTCTCTTGGTCGAACCAGACGGTGCGTAAACATTCACCAAACGTATATCCCCTACAGTCAGAGCAACACCACGGGTCGATGGTAAGTATTCCACATCTTCCGCCACTATTCCTTCTCGTAACAGTATGGCTGTGCCACCGCTACCGTCGTAACCTGTTAAACGATAGACGTCATAACCGTAAAACTCAACTGGAGCATCGTTTTGTATCTCCTGCAGAAAAACTGTGTCGACGTCCGCAGCATATCTTGCATCATTTGTATATTTACTGAGGTGCTAATACCATTTATGTTAACTGTGCCAATACGGAAGACGTGTGACAATTTATCGGTTGTGCACTGCTGGGAGTTTATGCATCTACAGATCGGCCGTCGACGGAGCTTTCTTCCTAGACCGGGAACACACGACACGTCCTCATTGGCCGCCATGGGCAAGGTTCCCTCCCGACTCGTTTTCGGTGGGAGGCAACGATTAAAAGTCGTCCTCTTGCATCTCATCAGTTTGTTCCATTTCTTGTGCCCAATCTCCTAATGCATTGGTGAGGACACTCGCTCTTGACAGGAGTTCATCTGCAGGTGGGACCTCATACTGTTGCATATCTGTATCCGACGCGTCTCGTAAATGTGGCAGCTTCTCCACGGTTTGTAGCACCGACGCTGTGGATGTGACGTCGTCCTGGCCTGGTGGTGGAAACGAATCTGGATCGTTCCCACTGTCTTGTTCATCGCCTCGGTTGTGTTGCTCGTCTTCTGTGGACAGCCGTCTCTTCTTTCGTTTCTTCGACAGCTGTTTTCGTGGTGGAGCTTCCACGCCTGCTGAGGGGTGCTGTTCAGTGCGATCCTCTTGCGGATCCGCTTCCATATCTGATGATGTGCTCGACTGGAGCGTAGTAGGACCGTGTCTGCGCAGCTGTTGTGGGGCGTCTGGCTGGTGGTGTGACAAAGCCATTTGCGCCGTCAGTGACGTGGGATCGGGGACGATACTCGCAGAGGCTACGGCCAACGGCTTGTCATGCGCGTTGCCCACGTCGTTCCGTAGCGCTTCCACGTACGCAATAGCCAGCGACGTCATCTGATGTGGCGGTTGCTGGGTGTCTTGTTTGTAATCGAATGACCTTCGTGTCGCCACAGTCGTCAGTTAACCTAAGGGATAAGAGTTGTGTGGTAGTGGTAATGTCTTAGGGGACCAAAGTGCTCTCATCGGTCCAAGGAGAGTCGTGCGTGTTATCTGCCCGTGAGCAGCGTAACTCTGTTCTGTGTGATATCCTGTTCTTTTACCTTTTATTAATCTACTTTCTGAGGCAGAACAGCTCATAATTTGCCTAAACGAGTGTGGAAAACTGTCGAAATCCCACTCCCAGGATGGCCGCTGTACCAGACCATCTGTTGTTGATCTGCAGCGCTAGAGCGATCAAGGTCCGTTTCACCTGCCTGTATCGAAAGGTAGTGCTCTGCGCGATTAGCTATATTACTCAGCCACGGTATTATTGCAGTTTGCCTCTTCATCTACATCTACATCTACATCTACATCTACATGGTTACTCTGCAATTCATACTAAAGTGCCTGGCAGATGGTTCATCGAACCATTTTCATACTACTTCTCTACCATTCCACTCTCGAATGGCGCGTGGGAAAAAAGGAACACCTAAATCTTTCCGTTCGAGTTCTGATTTCTCTTATTTTATTATGATGATCATTTCTCCCTACGTAGGTGGGTGTCACTATTGCGCGATTGTACACAACGAGCTACCCTTCTCTGCACTTTTTCGACGTCCTCCATCAATCGTGCCTGGTAAGGATCCCACAACGAGCAGAAATATTCCAGCAGAGGAAGGACAAGTGTAATGTAGGCTTTCTCTTTAGCAGGTATGTCGCATCTTCTAAGTGTTCTGCCACCAAAGGGCAGAGTTTGTTTCACCTTTCCCACAATATTATCTATGTGGTATTTGCTTGTAATTGTATTTAGTCGAATTGACAGCCCTTAGATTTGTGCAATTTATCATATACCCAATATTTATAGGATTTCTTTTAGAACCCATGTGGATGACCTCCCACTTTTCTTTGTTTAGTACCAATTGCCACTTTTCGGACTACACAGAAATTCTCTCTAGATCATTTTGTAATTGGAGTTGATCGTCTGATGATTTTACTAGACGGTAAATTACATCGTCATCTGTAAACAATCTAAGGAGGCTACTCAGATTATCACCAACATCATTTAAGTAAATCAGGAACAGCAGAGAGCCTATGCCACTACCTTGCGGAACGCCATATATCACTTCCGTTCTACTCGATGATTTACCATCCATCACTACGAACTGTGACTTCTCTGGGAGGTAATCACGAATCCAGTCACACAATTGAGACGATACTCTATATGCACGCAATTTGATCGATAGTCGCCTGTGAGGAACGGTATCAAAAGCCTTCTGGAAATCTATGGAATCAATCTGAGATCCTTTGTAGACAGCACTCATTACTTCATGGGAATACTTAAAGCGTTGCACAGGAACGATATTTTCTGAATCGATGTTGGTTATGTATCAATATGTTATTTTCTTCAAGGTGATTCATAATGTTCCAGTACATTGTATTCTCCAAAATACTACTGCAAATTGAGGTCAGTGATTTGAGTCTATAAATCAATGGGTGTACCCGTGGTCTAGGGATAGCGTGTTTATTTCATACTCCAAACGTCTTCGGTCCCGTGTTCAATACCCGCCACTGCCTACATTTTGATAAATAATCCGCATTGGCGGCCGAAGACTTCCGGCATAAGAAGTCAGCCTCATTCTGCCAACGGCCTTATCAAAGAGGGTGGAGGAGCGGATAGAGGTTCAGGGCACTCTCTTGTCCTAGGGGTGGGAAATTGCCCCTAAAGGCGGAAAAATCAGCAATGATCAACGACATGAGGATGCAGAAGGCAATGGAAACCACTGCATTAAAGACACGTAACGTGTATCCACAGGACACGTGGCCTGTAGTTGAAGAAGTGTCATGATGATCTCTCCATTGGCAAAAGATTTCGGAATAGTCCCCCATTCGGATCTCCAGGAGGGGACTGCCAAGGGGGAGGTTACCATGAGAAAAAGATTGAATAATCAACGAAAGGATAACGTTCTACGAGTCGGGGCGTGGAATGTCAGAAGCTTGAACGTGGTAGGGAACTAGAAAATCTGAAAAGGGAGACGCAAAGGGTCAATCTAGATATAATAGGGGTCAGTGAAGTGAAGTGGAAGGAAGACAAGGATTTCTGGTCAGATGAGTATCGGGTAATATCAACAGCAGCAGTAAATGATATAACAGGTGTAGGATTCGTTATGAATAGGAAAGTAGGACAGAGGGTGTGTTACTGTGAACAGTTCAGTGACCGGGTTGTTCTAATCAGAATCGATAGCAGACCAACACCGACAACGATAGTTCAGGTATACATGCCGACGTCGCAACCTGAAGATGAACAGATAGAGAAAGTGTATGAGGATATTGAAAGGGTAATGCAGTATGTAAAGGGGGACGAAAATCTAATAGTAATGGGCGACTGGAATGCAGTTGTAGGGGAAGGAGTAGAAGAAAAGGTTACAGAAGAATATGGGCTTGGGACAAGGAATGAAAGAGGAGAAAGACTAATTGAGTTCTGTAACAAGTTTCAGTTAGTAATAGCGAATACCCTGTTCAAGAATCACAAGAAGAGGAGGAATACTTGGAAAAGGCCGGGAGATACGGGAAGATTTCAATTAGATTACATCATGGTCAGGCAGAGATTCCGAAATCAGATACTGGATTGTAAGACGTACCCAGGAGCAGATATAGACTCAGATCACAATATAGTAGTGAGGAAGAGTAGGCTGAAGTTCAAGACATTAGTCAGGAAGAATCAGTACGATAAGCAGTGGGATACGGAAGTTCTAAGGAATGACGAGATACGTTTGAAGTTCTCTAACGCTATAGATACAGCAATAAGGAATAGTGCAGTAGACAACACAGTTGAAGAGGAATGGACGTCTCTAAAAAGGGCCATAACAGAAGTTGGGAAGGAAAACATAGGTACAAAGAAGGTAGCTGCGAAGAAACCATGGGTAACAGAGGAAATACTTCAGTTGATTGATGAAAGGAGGAAGTACAAACATGTTCCGGGAAAATCAGGAATACAGAAATGCAAGTCGCTGAGGAATGAAATAAATAGGAAGTGCAGGGAAGCTAAAACGAAATGGCTGCAGGGAAAATGTGAAGACATCGAAAAAGATATGATTGTCGGAAGGACAGACTCTGCATACAGGAAAGTCAAAAGAACCTTTGGTGACATTAAAAGCAACGGTGGTAACATTAAGAGTGCAACGGGAATTCCACTGTTAAATGCAGAGGAGAGAGCAGATAGGTGGAAAGAATACATTGAACGCCTCTATGAGTGTGAAGATTTGTCTGACGTGATAGAAGAAGAAATAGGAGTCGATTTAGAAGAGATAGGGGATCCAGTATTAGAATCGAAATTTAAAAGAGCTTTGGAGGACTTACGGTCAAATAAGGCAGAAGGGATAGATAACATTCCATCAGAATTTCTAAAATCATTAGGTGGAGTGGCAACAAAACGACTATTCACGTTGGTGTGTAGAATATATGAGTCTGGCGACATACCATCTGACTTTCGGAAAAGCATCATCCACACAATTCCGAAGACGGCAAGAGCTGACAAGTGCGAGAATTATCGCACAATCAGCTTAACAGCTCATGCATCGATGCTGCTTACAAGAATAATATACAGAATAATGGAAAAGAAAATTGAGAATGCGCTAGTTGACGATCAGTTTGGCTTTAGGAAAAGTAAAGGCACGAGAGAGGCAATTCTGACGTTACGGCTAATAATGGAAGCAAGGCTAAAGAAAAATTAAGAAACGTTCATAGGATTTGTCGACCTGGAATAAGCGTTCGACAATATAAAATGGTGCAAGCTCCTCAAGATTCTGAAAAAAGTAGGGGTAAGCACTAGGGAGAGACGGGTCATATCCAATATGTACAACAACCAAGAGGGAATAATAAGAGTGGACGATCAAGAACGAAGTGCTCGTATTAAGAAGGAAGTAAGACAAGGCTGTAGCCTTTCGCCCCTACTCTTCAATCTGTACATCGAGGAAGCAATGATGGAAATAAAAGAAAGGTTCAGGAGTGGAATTAAAATACAAGATGAAAGGATATCAACGATACGATTCGCTGATGACATTGCTATCCTGAGTGAAAGTGAAGTAGAATTAAATGATCTGCTGAACGGAATGAACAGTCTAATGAGTACACAGTATGGTTTGAGAGTAAATCGGAGAAAGACGAAGGTAATGAGAAGTAGTGGAAATGAGAACAGCGAGAAACTTAACATCAGGATTGATGGACACGAAGTCAATGAAGTTAAGGAATTCTGCTACCTAGGCAGTAAAATAACCAATGATGGATGGAGCAAGGATGACATCAAAAGCAGACTCGCTATGGCAATAAAGGCATTTCTGGCCAAAAGGAGTCTACTAATATCAAATACCGGCCTTAATTTGAGGAAGAAATTTCTGAGGATGTACGTCTGGAGTACAGCATTGTATGGTAGTGAAACATGGACTGTGGGGAAACCGGAACAGAAGAGAATCGAAGCATTTGAGATGTGGTGCTATAGATGAATGTTGAAAATTAGGTGGACTGATAAGGTAAGGAATGAGGAGGTTCTACTCAGAATCAGAGAGGAAAGGAATATGTGGAATACACTGATAAGGAGAAGGGACAGGATGATAGGACATCTGCTAAGACATGAGGGAATGACTTCCATGGTACTAGAGGGAGCTGTAGAGGGCAAAAACTGTAGAGGAAGACAGAGATTGGAATACGTCAAGCAAATAATTGAGGAAGTAGGTTGCAAGTGCTACTCTGAGATGAAGAGGTTAGCACAGGAAAGGAATTCGTGGCGGGCTGCATCAAACCAGTCAGTAGACTGATGACAAAAAAAAAAAAAAAAAAAATCAATGGGTTACTCTTAATTCCTTTCTTGAATATTGGTGTGCTCTGTGCTCTGGTACCGAGCGCCGATGGTTTCGAGTCCGCGCCAGACGGCATGGATCTCGATTACCACTAGAGGTCTCCCGAGCCGTTCTGCCGTCAGTAGTGGGTGCGCGCGCGCTCCTGGCTCGCGTATAATGTGAGGGCGCCACGGTGGAGCACCTGGCCCCAGCGGCCAATAGCAACCTACTCTGTCAGGTATTTAAGCTCCTGCTTCTCGCTCAGCATCCTACCAACTCTAACCCCTTCTTCCTGCCTCCTCCTCTGGGCTCCCTTTCCTCCCCCTCCCTCCTCCTGAGCGGCTTCCTCCTTCTACTCCACCTCCATCTCTTATGCCCCCTTCCAGTGCCTCTGCACTCCCTCCTACCCTGTCTTCCCTCTTCCTCTCCCGCCCCACGTGTCGCCTGCCTCTTCATGAACCCACTGATGCCCCTCCTCTCTTCATCCCGCCGCTTCCCCAGCTGCCCCTTGCTCTCCCCTCCTTTTCCATACTCACTGACCTTTTCCCTCGGCAGGTCCCACCTGGCAGTTTTATTGTTCATCGTGTGTGCTCCAAGTGGGTTTTAAGTGTGTTGTTCCAGAGTGTTTTTACTACTGTGGCCGACTTTTAACCTGTGCCTGGGCATTCAGAGTCTTCTCTGTGTTTTAAGAATCGCCAGTTCTGTTTTTTAACTTTCTGGTGACTTTTTTAACTGTCCCCCATGAACGTCTCCATGTCAGTGTATCTTTTAGCTCCATTTTCTCCCCTCACTCTGTTTTATGTTCCCCTTTTTTATCTCCTTATGTATGTATCATTTTATTCTTGTTTTAGTTGTAGTGTCACTTGGCGGAAGAGCAGTGGATTGTGCTGCTGACAGCCCTCCCCTGCCCATATGGGGCAGGGGAATAAAATCACAATAAAGAAAAGAAGAAAAACTCAGCAGGTAGTGTGATATTCTCGTTTGTTTATATACATCTTGCCTACAGACAGCGTGGTTATTTGGTTTCCGTGTACATGTGGACGTTGTGGATTCGTGAGGTTTCGCTTGTGACCCCATTGGTATTCGCATGTTGTTGTTCGTTAGGTCTTGCTTGGTCGTCCATAGTTGTTCGTGTGCGACTTTCCCCGTTCATTTTGTCTGTTCACAGGCCGCTCCCGTTTGGTCCCTCCCCGCTTTTGTTCTCGGCAGCCCCAATACCATTCCGGTCACGGTTGCATTTTGGCGACGAGGTAAACGGTGGTAGTTGTTAGCAGGGAGGCGAAGTTGGTCTGTCTTCTGGAGCAACAGCAGCAGCTCATACAGCAGCAGCAGCTCCAGTCAGTCATCTTACAACAGCTGCTGCAGTAGCTAACGGACAAAGTCGATGCCCGGGACGCATTACCACAACAGCTTCCGAGTCCTTTGGTGTACGATGCTTTCCCACGTCTGACGTCGTTCCCTCCATTTAATGACGCTAAAGAAGACTGGGAATCATACTTACGTCGGCTGATACAACATTTCACGGATTTTTAAGTCACAGACGACTCCTTGCAGAGGTTGTTGTTTTTGTCTTGGGCCTCTCCGAACACGTTCTTTCTTCTCCTCAAGTTGGCACTGTTGTCCGATCCTGTGGTACTCTCTTTCCAGGAGATATGCCTTTTGCTGATGAACTGTTATTCCCAACGCTACCATGTGGTCGGCTCTCGGCTGGAGTTTCACCAGTAACCTAAACAGACTGGTCAATCGTATCATTCCTGGGTCACAGGCCTGCAGGGTCTCAGCCGCCGATGCGATTTTATGTGCACCAATCGGCAGTTTAAGGCTTCGTATGTGAACTCTGTGATCCGGAATATGGTAGTGCAGCTGGCTCCCAATCCTGAGGTCCGCACTGCGGCGTTGAAACTCGATAACCCCTCGTTGGAAGAGATTCTCCGCATTGCACACTCATTTAAAATTGCTCAGGCGGCTAATGAGCGTCTTAAGGCGCGGCCGCAAGTGCAGTCTTGTACCATGTGAAGCAAGGAGGGGATGCTGTTTGGTGACCAGTATCCTCTTCCCACAACACAACTATACACATGTATTAACAGGGTTCTTTATTCATATGAACTAGAAGCTAATTATCTTAAAACAAGTTGTTGTGGTACAAGCTCTTCCGTAATAGTCCACTTGAGCCTCAATGCAGATGAAGTACGAGTCCCACTAATAACACTACACTCTCGTAGTTGGTAATATAAACTGACAGACGCTAACTACAGTAGTAGCTGAGCTGACTGTGACTGCGACTAACTTTGTCTGGGACTGGGATGACCGTCTCTGACTGACTCACTAGGTCCTCCTGTCGTCGACGGAGATCTAAATACTGGTGGTCAAGAGGGCGTTGTCAGCGCATTGCTTGCGAGTCTGTGTTTGGCCTGTCTCCTGATGGGCACGCTTGATTCAGCGCCTATTATCGACATTCTTGCAACCCCTTTGCTATCTGGTGTACTGGCGACAGCTTATGCCAGCACAATAAACATAAATACCTATTGGCAAAGCCACCACTACAATATGGAACATGCAAGTGTTGCATTGTTATACACTGAAGTGCCAAAGAAACTGGTATAAGCATGTATATTCAAATACAGAGATATGTAAACAGGCAGAATATGGTGCTGTGTTCGGGAACGCCTATATAAGACAAAAAGTGTTTGGAGCAGTTGTTAGATTTTTTACTGCTGCTACTACAGCAAGTTATCAAGATTTAAGTGAGTTTGAACTTGGTGTTATAGTTGGCGCACGAGTGATGGGACACAGCATCTCCGAGGTAGCGACGAAGTGCGGATTTTCCCGTACCACCATTTCGCAAGTGTACAGTGAATATCAGGAATCCGGTAAAACATCAAATCTCTGACATCACTGCGGCCGGAAGAAGATCCTGCAAGAATGGGACCAGTGACGACTGAAGAGAATTGTCCAACGTGACAGATGTCCAACCCTTCAGCAAATTGCTGCAGATTTCGATGCTGAGCCATCAACAAGTGTCAGCGTTCAAAGCATTAAATGAAACATCACTGATATGTGCTTTCGGACCCGAAGGCCCACTTGTGTACTCTTGATGACTGCACAAAAGAAAGCTTCACGGCTGGGCAAGTCAGCACCGACATTTGACTTTTGATGACTGGAAACGTGCTGCCTGGTTAGACGAGTCTCGTTTCAAATTGTATAGTGTACAGGCATGGAGACATCCTCATGAATCCATGGACCCTGTATGTCACCAGGGGACTTTTCAAGCTGGTGAAGGCTCTGTAATGGTATGGGGCGTGTGCAGTTGGAGTAATATGAGACCCTCATACGTCTAGATGCGACTGACAGGTGACACGTACGTAAGCATCCTGTCTGATCACCTGCATCCATTCATGTCCATTGTGCATTCCGACGGACTTGGGTGATTCCAGCAGGACAATGTGACAACCCACACGTCCAGAATTGCTACAGAATGACTCCAGGAACACTCTTCTGAGTTTAAATACTTCAGCTGGCCACCAAACGCCCCAGATAAGAACATTATTGAGCATATATGGGATGCTTTGCAATGTGCTCTTCAGAAGAGATCACCGCCCCCTCGTGTCGGTATATTGGACACACTCCTGGCGCGGTGGATTTCGGAATATTAAATTTGCCTAACGATTTCCGAAATGGAATGTCATATGCGTCTATCTCCAACTAAGAGAGTTGCCTAGAAAGAAACGCACCGCATTTTGTCTTCGCAATTCTTTATTGAACATGGAATTACGCACACGAAAGGATGGTGTTTTATCTACACGCCCTATTTTTGCACGTTATCTCCATCCTGTTCTGTAGGCTTCCTCCAACACGGAACAAGGGCGTGTATGCCCTGTCGGTACCAATCATTGTCCTGGAGGCGGAGCCAGTGCTTCATTGTGTGAATCACTTCATCATCGTGCTCAAAATATCTTCCACGAATGGCATCCCTTAATGGCCGAAACAAGTGGAAGCTCGTTGCAACGTGTCAGGTGTGACAGCCGTGGATGGTCTCCCCGACCGCTGCATATCGTGGAGCTCCGCCGAACCGCCTTCTCGTGACCTCATCCTCCGTGCCCAATTTACTATGACAAAACTGCACGAATATTGATGTGTAAAGGCATTCTTCAGATTCCGTAAAACGAATTTTTTACTAGCAGTTTACAAATCCACTAATTAAAATGGAAAATAAAAGGTTGTGTTCAGCGGCTTTTACCGAGATTGGAACTGAAATCTCATACAGCACCAGCATCGCAACACGTAAGGGAACCACTGAGCTAACGGCAAACTGGCGGCAACAGGCGGACTATGGTCATTGCGGTATTGTCTGAGCCTCAAAACGCAACATTAAACGCACAAACAGGTGTTACTTATGTGAAGAACGCCGTTCTTAGAGTCCAGAAATTAAATATACTTTCTAAGTGTCTCGTCTTACAGTGGATTATATCGTATGAGTCTTCGATGAGGTAAACGAATGTCAAGTGAATGTAGCGAGGTAATGGCGGGCTACACCCGGAAGTAAATGCACTATCACACTATTGACAAAAAAATGGCTCTGAGCACTTGGGACTCAACTTCTGAGGTCATTGTCCCCTAGAACTTAAGCTAGTTAAATCTAACTAACGTAAGGTCATCACACACGCCCATGCCCGAGGCAGGATTCGAACCTACGACCGTAGCGCAGTGTTGACAAATACTTGCTACGACGCTGTCAATTCTCGGCGCTCTTACGAGGCAGCTCTTTAGTGAAATGCTTCTCGTCATTGTCCGATACTGTTCTTGAGAGGGGAGACGCGCGCGCACGTTTGGTTTTTATGCGGCGTTCTCCCCTGATAGTTTCTCAAGTCACATTGTGGGCTGTGTATACATTTGAGGCATTAATCCATATTAATACAAGTTTCAGCTTCCGGCGTGGAAGAAGGCTGTTGACGCCGACATTATATCATTTGAACGTAGGGAAAGCAAAACGGATGATTCAGTGTTTCTTATTCAGCATAAAGCATGTGAGATAAATACATACGAAGTAAAAATACATCGGAAACTTGTTTGAATTGAATGTAATGTAAGATATCAAACGCTTTGCACCTCGATGTCGATTGTGTCCACGTGAAATCTTGTGCAACATTCATACAGAATGTCTTGTTTGACCCCTTAACGATGAGCAGATTCCAAATGCATGTCTCTGCATGAAAGTAGTTGTTTGAACCATTCTTGCGTTGTTACTTGTGTTTTTTTGCTTGGAATTCATGAATCAGACCACTATGCCTAGCCCCTTCGATGGTTAGGTCTCAAAACTAAACCGTTTTTTATCCAATGGCATAATTTATTTAGACAGCATCAGCACAAGTCTATCAAACAAAGCCTTCCATTTACTGTTGCAACACTCTAACCAGCAGCTGACCCAAGAGTAATACACGGTCTTGGTCCGAAATTAGCAGCTCTCTGCTACTGTGAAAAAGTCCGTACTGCATTTTCGATTCCGCAGCTCCAGTTTATCTGGTAACGCTGCGTTAAACCAACAGAAGTAGTTGCAGAGTTGTGCCAGCATATCTGTTCTGCCATTGTCAACTTCATGTATCTCACTTCGCCTGTAGCGTTGATCACGAGGGGCCGAAGTAAATGAGTGTATTCTGCATGACGTAACATTCAGTATTCCCTTCCTTCATAGCCACTCTTAATGTGCATCGATACCAAATAGGGATGTGAAAACACTTGCGAATGAGAGACTGACAATAATAATCGTAACAAGAACAAGCAAACAATGAATGAAGTTTATTGCAATTCAGACCGAGAATGGCTGTGAAAATAAAAATCCGTAAAAATAGGTTGATCGTTGAGTTGTCACAATGCAAATATGTTTTTAGCATTTTGTTACTGAATTTAGTTCTGGATGTTTGCAGAGAAAAAGAAAAAGTCGGTACTTCTCGCTAGTGTAATTTAATGTGAACCAGCAACTACCCTTTCCTTAGAACACGACTCAAGCAGGTCCCAAGTAGCTACCAAGGCACTGCTGCATTATGTTCCCTGACATTGCTCTGATGACGGTTAATGCAGATAGCTCCGATTGTGAAATACAAAACGTATTGCAGGTTAGTTCCTAGAATCTTAATATTAAATTTGCAATGTATATGGCACATAAACGTGACGACTGTCCAGATTACTCATCAATACAAAAAGACAATATTATGAAATTGAGCAGGATTACTCAACATGAATTTTGAAATTGGGTGACTGACCGCACTGGTGCTAAACGTCGTCAAGAATATACGAAGTCCCAATCGCTCTAAAAATATGAAGATCGTCTTCGACAGCTCGCAGCTTTCACATTGCTGTCTCCACCCTACTCCAGACAGCACTCGATGGAGCTGCACCAAGTTGCCGATGTAATGGAAGGCCTTCAAACCGACAAGAGACCACATATTGAAAAATACAAGCGAATTCTCCTGCAGCGTAAGCTTATTGTAACTAATCAAAATATGATTGGAGAGCAACATTGTCCTATTCAAAAAAAGTAAAATGTTACACACTCTTGACGTCAAACGGACATTAACTACGTCCTGCCTTGTGTCCTACTCATCTATAATATATGGTGTACTATCAAAATGATTATATATAATGTATGCTAATGTAATGCATTGATACCAAATGGTGGGTTCACAACACTATTGATGCGAAAATAAAACAGAAGTTCCCAAAAGTGCAGTTGTGCATTTTCGTACGTTTTAACCTCCAGATCCACCATACATAATGCATACTAACAAACTTGGTCATTGTAGATTCGGATGACGGGAAAGCCCTGCCATGCGTTATCTATATGTCTACTGAAAGCAAGCGACATTTCATAATAGCAGGAAGCCTGTCATATACTTTCAGATAAGGATTGTTGAACCTCAGATATATATGATATTAGCATCCTTACCCCATCAAAAAGGATTTCTTGTTATTGCATTTTACATACATTTTACTACTGAAGGCCTCGGGCTTCTTGCTTCCCACTTAGCAAACAATGGTTACCACTCTCACTGTCGCATGTTATACCCTGATTCCTTCAGCATCATCTGATTTAATTCCAACTACAGTTCGTTATCCTTAGACACATGCCCATATTTCAAAAACTGTAAGTATCATCTCTACGTAATGTGCACTCTGGGGTTACTCAAGAAGCTTTTCGAATAGAAGCGAAAATCGTTTAGCGGATGAGAATTTTATTTCGTGTTACACCTCAGAACAAAAGAATGAAAATAACAGAAAAGCAGCAGGCTCATCATACTGAGCGTGGGCACGGTCAACGCAGCGCCCTGAATTTGGCCATATTCCTCCGAATTTACTTCCTGATTGCCCAAAGGCGCTGTCACTACAAAAATATCAGCATATTTACACGGGAATTACTATCCACATGTAATTGCTAGAATACCTTTCTACGTCAGGTATCAGGTATCTGTTATCAGACGCTCGATCTGAGCTGTTAATTTTTATTGAACCAACCTGCTGTGTTAAGGATGAGTTTATTACTTTGGTATAATGTATGAAAACCCACTTTCCTCACTTATCGTATCCTAAATAGTCGACGATTGGGTTGAGAGCTAGTTAAATAGTATGCAGGGTGGGTAGAATGGGACTGAATATTGAAACGAAATTATCAGAATCATGGGAAGCCAATGGCGTATCGATAAGCAGCGACAAAGGGAGTTTTCTGAGGTAAAATTCTGTCTCTGACATTGGAGAGACGGGGGCTAGGTTTGTCTGTATTCTTACGTTAAGCTCATTGAGTAGAAAAGCGCGGGTAGATTTAATTGTGTGTTGGGGAGAAGACTGCCAGGAGTTTCAAATTCTTGAACTTCTGGAGCCTTAATTGGCCAGGATGCACACCACCCTCGCCGTAGGCAGGGAGAGAGCGGTAGCGTGGCAAGAGAAAGCCACCTGCCTGGGGACGACTGAAGCAGCCGGATGGACTGAGGAAGTGGCGGAGCAAAATGCTCTCTGCAAAGGGAAAGGAAATGAGTTATTTAAGGCTTTAATGTTCCACCTTACGTGGAAACCTTCTCTTTCAGGGTAGATTTAATTTAATATAATATTTTGGAGGGAACCAAACTGTTTATATGCAGGTAAAAGATAGGCGAATGTGAGAATACTATGTCGCGACCGTGAAGAGTAACTTGAAAGTTAACGGAATTTGATATTTCGTTTGAGTAATTCGGTGAACAGTAAAGTGTTAGAATGCAGTCGTAAAGTAGGTAAGACACAAATAGGATGCATGTGACGAACTGTTATAGCGTAAAGACCTGGCACTCACCACATGGGGCTGATGAAGGAAATGATGAAGAGTGGATGACTGAGTGCTAGGAGCCATTAGTTTATAAGTAGGGATGTGTTGATTTACCATAATTCTTTTTAGTAATAGTCAATTTAAATTTATGATTTTGGTTAGTTTGTTTCAAAATCTGATCTGGAAGTGCAGGAAAATATTATCTCGTGGCTTTAACTAATCGAGCTGCTAACAAAAATTCATGGTAGAAAGTAATGCCCTTAATTTTGATCTGAAAGAATTAGTTTTCAAAGAAGCCATTTGTAGCTTGCATGTGTTTCAATTTGTAATTTGACGAGTTTCTGAAATTCATGGATAAAGGCAAGGTTGCTAATTTAATATGAAAGTATAAGAAGTCTCCTCTTGTGAAATGAGTCAATAGAAATTTACGTGTGAAGCAGATATTTAGAACAACGGGATTTGAAAGATACGTGGGAATAAGTGAGATCGCTTTCCTGAGTTAAACAAAGGGGAAATAGCATAATAGTAATTCGTGTAGACATGCTATGGACACTATACACGAACTATAAGTATTGTGAAAAGTTTTGTGTGTGTGTAAAAAAGTGGTTCAAATGGCTCTGAGCACTATGGGACTTAACATCTGAGGTCATCAGCCCCCTAGAACTTAAAACTACTGAAACCTAACTAACCTAAGGACATCACCCACATCCATGCTCGAGGCAGGATTCGAACCTACCATCGCGCGGTTCCAGCCAGTAGCGCCGGGTTCTTTTTTTTTATTATTATTATTTTTATCTCATTTTGTTCGTTTTCGTTCGTTGTATCTGCTCTGGGCGGACGTCGAAAGACACCCGTTTCAGTTCGTTGGTGATCCATTAACTCAGTTTTTTTTTTTTTTTATTACAGAACGCCGCTAGCCCTCTGACCAAACATGCTGAGCTACCGTGCCAGCTACGCCTAGAACCGCTCGGCCACTCCGACCAGCTGTGTGTGTATTTATATGTCTTTAGGAGGGGAGGTTTTGGATGGTATATTATTTAACAGTGCCGAGATATAATTAGGAAATCAGTCTAAGTAACTTGTGGAGGTTTTTTTTTTTTTTCAATTGCAATAACGTGCCCGCATGAATATGAGGGGAATGTAAATTTCAGAATCGCGACCACGCGAGACTTAGTTAACAGCGAGGCACGTCAATAAGTGAGAGGTGTTTTTGGGATCAGGCAGTGATTGAAGAAGTTACAGAATTTTTCTAGTACTAGTCCGCATGGAGATACGATCATTGCTTTTCCCAAAGGTAATAAGAGTGATAGTGTGTTGCTGTGACGTCATGAATCAAGCATTGTGGGCTATCCTTCATTCTTTCCCGTGGGTGAGAAAAAGGTTATCTTCGTAATAGACCATAGGAAATAGAAATATCTTTATATGTGCTGTAACAAGATCAGCTGCTACGCAATTTAAGCCTGTATGTTACTGGTAATTCCGTTATTATGTTTTGAGAGATGAAAGTAAGACAGAATGAAAAGAAATAGCTTACAGAACAGAGGAGGAGTTATAATGCAGGTCCAGTTACGATTCCGGTTACTTACGCATTTTCTTTGAACACAGTCGGGTGATTAACAGTGTACCAAATTTGGGGTTAATACTATAAAATAAAACGTTTATCCGTTGCACACACATTTGTTTATTTATTTCTTTGAGTAAAGAATTTAATTAGTAGTTGCTATGTGTAAGAATAACGCAGTGACACATTTAATGAGAAAACACAGGGACCATTTAGCTTTAGTAGGTTTCCGGAACACTTTAGGACCTCGCAACTGGTTTGGCCTTTATTTTTCTTTCAGTACCCTACCCATCCTCCCTCGTCTTCTATAATTGCTCGAAGGCGTCTGGGAAGTGATAAGGCTAAATTCCTCGAGAGATTGTGATGATCGTTTATCTCCCACCATTTATTCTCTATATTTTCCCACAGAGTTTCTGAATTCCTTGACCCAGGTGGTAACGACCTCGTAACCTCCGCTCACATATTTTCAGTGGTGTTCAGGTCTGGTGTTTTTGCACGAAAGGAGGAAGCTTTATTCTTTTCTGACCTTGGAACCGGTTCTGGACGGCTCTGATATTATGAATCGGGCTATGGTACTGTAAAGAAATGATTATCCATTAACTTAGAAATTCAATACTTCTGATACTATGAATACTTAATTTCCATACTGTGAAAAATTCGTCAACTACAATGGCTGTGTAGCCTAAGGTACATGTTTATAAATTATTCGGAGGATTGCACATTCCAAAATACTTTGCTGATAGCTGTTGACGAAAACCTACGTTGACAGCCGGCCGCGGTGGTCTCGCGGTTCTAGGCGCGCAGTCCGGAACCGCGCGACTGCTACTGTCGCAGGTTCGAATCCTGCCTCGGGCATGGATGTGTGTGATGTCCTTAGGTTAGTTAGGTTTAAGTAGTTCTAAGTTCTAGGGGACTGATGACCACAGCAGTTGAGTCCCATAGTGCTCAGAACCATTTGAACCTACGTTGACAAGAGGAGGGTGCTGTGACGGAGATCGTAATACAGAGCGAATGGTAATACAGTTTAAGACGCCAGTCATTACATTTAGGTAGGCCTTCTTTCAGAATATACCGCCCTCCTATGCTTTGGTAATGATGAGGTGGGGTTTAAGTTGTTCAATACAGTGCAGCAATCTGTTGAACTGTTAGACTCTGTTGCACGGTTGTAAAGCTAATCTGCTTCGCTTATTCAAAACGATTGCTATCATTCACTGTAGAATTCTTTTTCCTATTTTTCCACTGACAAAGATATATAGAAGAAACAAATCTGTTTTATAGCGAGATATTCACTACGGACTTTACAGGTGCTCGTTCGCTCAATGTGTAGCATTTACCGAAGGCGACCGTGGCCGCTGACGTCGCCTGTTCACACCTCGTGTCAACGCGGCCCCGTGCTCGGAGTAAACGCCTACAGTTGAGATAAACAGCTGATTTCAGGAATGTTAACAAAATAAGTCTTCCCTTCATGTTAGTGAGAACTAAATACCACTACGAGTACGTATCTTTATGTAATGCTCATCGCTCAAGAACAATCCGTGTATGCAACGTTGCTGTTATGACTAAGATCGTAAAATCTGTAAATCGTTAAGCCAATTCATATATTTGGATGCACCTAAGGAATTTTAAACATGAAAACAATTTGTTTCTTTGTCATATAATTTTTAATCAAGACAATGAGGGCAGTTTCCAGCTGATATCAAAATTGAATATAAAGGAGGAATAAAGAAAAAGGTATACGAGAAACAAATCTCGCACCCATGAACAACTGTGTACTATCCTGGAAACGTGCTGATGCGGCTATCTCACAATTTCAAAGGATGAGAAAACCATCCTGTCCACTTTTCGAGGACGATACTTACTGACAGAAAGCAAACTTGGGTGAACGGCTTTAGGCTCAGACACCAGGAACCTCAAACTGCGTCACCAGTACGTTCACTTTCCGACTCCTAGCCCCGTCACCACGCACTTCCCATGTCAAAGTGGCTGGCAGAAACGAGCGCGAACGACTTGGGATTAGGTGATACAGACCTCGCCTCTCTTGCTTGACAAATGTGTTTATCATTCGCCCATGCTAGGAGGTTAGAAAATACACTTACGAAAACGTTGAATACATTTTAATTTTACATGTCAACATTACTGCGCAATTATATTCTAAGTTACGGGAAGTGACCTGGAGAAAAAGAGTGTATATCTTGGGGGACATGTTATACACTCCTGGAAATTGAAATAAGAACACCGTGAATTCATTGTCCCAGGAAGGGGAAACTTTATTGACACATTCCTGGGGTCAGATACATCACATGATCACACTGACAGAACCACAGGCACATAGACACAGGCAACAGAGCATGCACAATGTCGGCACTAGTACAGTGTATATTCACCTTTCGCAGCAATGCAGGCTGCTATTCTCCCATGGAGACGATCGTAGAGATGCTGGATGTAGTCCTGTGGAACGGCTTGCCATGCCATTACCACCTGGCGCCTCAGTTGGACCAGTGTTCGTGCTGGACGTGCAGACCGTGTGAGACGACGCGTCATCCAGTCCCAAACATGCTCAATGGGGGACAGATCCGGAGATATTGCTGGCCAGGGTAGTTGACTTATACCTTCTAGAGCACGTTGGGTGGCATGGGATACATGCGGACGTGCACTGTCCTGTTGGAACAGCAAGTTCCCTTGCCGGTCTAGGAATGGTAGAACGATGGGTTCGATGACGGTTTGGATGTACCGTGCACTATTCAGTGTCCCCTCGACGATCACCAGAGGTGTACGGCCAGTGTAGGAGATCGCTCCCCACACCATGATGCCGGGTGTTGGCCCTGTGTGCCTCAGTCGTATGCAGTCCTGATTGTGGCGCTCACCTGCACGGCGCCAAACACGCATACGACCAGCATTGGCACCAAGGCAGAAGCGACTCTCATCGCTGAAGACGACACGTCTCCATTCGTCCCTCCATTCACGCCTCTCGCGACACCACTGGAGGCGGGCTGCACGATGTTGGGGCGTGAGCGGAAGACGGCCTAACGGTGTGCGGGACTGTAGCCCAGCTTCATGGAGACGGTTGCGAATGGTCCTCGCCGATACCACAGGAGCAACAGTGTCCCTAATTTGCTGGGAAGTGGCGGTGCGGTCCCCTACGGCATTGCGTAGGATCCTACGGTCTTGGCGTGCATCCGTGCGTCGCTGCGGTCCGGTCCCAGGTCGACGGGCACGTGCACCTTCCGCCGACCACTGGCGACAACATCGATGTTCTGTGGAGACCTCACGCCCCACGTGTTGAGCAATTCGGCGGTACGTCCACCCGGCCTCCCGCATGCCCACTATACGCCCTCGCTCAAAGTCCGTCAACTGCACATACGGTCCACGTCCACGCTGTCGCGGCATGCTACCAGTGTTAAAGACTGCCATGGAGCTCCGTATACCACGGCAAACTGGCTGACACTGACAAATGCTGCGCAGCTAGCGCCATTCGACGGCCAACACCGCGGTTCCTGGTGTGTCCGCTGTGCCGTGCGTGTGATCATTGCTTGTACAGCCCTCTCGCAGTGTCCGGAGCAAGTATGCTGGGTCTGACACACCGGTGTCAATGTGTTCTTTTTTCCATTTCCAGGAGTGTAGATCGTGATTGTAATGTTAGTAAAGTACTATAAAGTATATTTTATCTTATGCTTAACTTTAAAAGAAAAATCAGCCAAGGCAGTCAACAGTGAAAAGTACAGCATGCCTCCAAGAAACGTACGAATATCGTACAATTTTAATAAAAGGAAATATTCATCAGTTGATTGGGGCAAGAACAAACTAAGAACAACCAAATCAATTTCAGGTTTGTATGTGCTGCTAGCTAAAAGAGAAGAAATGAACCGATAAAGAAATATTTCCTTAGTTGATTTAGGAATGGTTCGAAATGGAAGGTATAATTTTACTATTATAAAAACTTGGCCTGGATTGAGTTGATTAGTTCCAATTTTTGAATACATTGCAGTCCAATAATCAATACATTTGGAATAAAATAGTAATATAACGTCTGGAACGTAAGCGAGGACGTCCTTTGTCTACATATCTGCTTCGAATATAGGGTATTTAAAACAGTAATCCATAAAATTGTAAGCCGGACCGAAACTCGAACTCGGGACCTTTGCCTTTCGCGGGGAAGTGCTCTACCATCTGAGCTACCCAAGCACGACTCACGACCCGTCCCCGCAGTTTCAATTCTGCCACAACCTCGTCTCCTACTTTCTTCACTTCACAGAAGCTCTTGTGCGAACCTTGCAGAGCTAGCACTCCTGGAAGAAAGGATATTGCGGAGGCATGGCTTAGCTACAGCCTGGGAGATGTATCCAGAATGAGATTTTCACTTTGCAGCAAGAGAGGGGAAGAAAACCAATGTGCATTCCGTATGCATACCGGGGGGAGTCATCCCAGATGTGGAAAGGGTCCATCCGGATGCCATGAAGGGTACAGGGTGCACCCATCTTCAGGTGGTCGCTCATGTCGGCACTAATGACGTGTGTCGCTATGGATCGGAGGAAATCCTCTCTGGCTTCCGGCGGCTATCTGATTTGGTGAAAACTGCCAGTCTCGCTAGCGGGATGAAAGCAGAGCTCACCATCTGCAGCATCGTCGACAGGACTGACTGCGGACCTTTGGTAAAGAGCCGAGTGGAGGGTCTGAATCAGAGGCTGAGACGGTTCTGCGACCGTGTGGGCTGCAGATTCCTCGACTTGCGCCATAGTGTGGTGAGGTTTTGGGTTCCGCTGGATAGGTCAGGAGTCCACTACACGCAGCAAGCGACTACACGGGTAGCAGGGGTTGTGTGGAGTGGGCTGGGCGGTTTTTTAGGTTAGATGGCCTCGGACAAGTACAGAAAGGGCAACAGCCTCAAATGGTGCGGGGCAAAGTCAGGACACGCGGGGACCAAGCAGCAATCGGTATTGTAATTGTAAAAAATGTCGAAGCTGCATTGGTAAAGTACTGGAACTTCAAGCGCTGGTAGAAAACACCAAAGTTGAAATCGTTATAGGTACAGAAAGCTGACTGAAGCCAGAGATAAATTCTGCCGAAATTTTTACAAAGGCACAGACGGTGTTTAGAAAGGATAGATTGCATGCAACCGGTGGTGGAGTGTTCGTTGCTGTTAGTAGTAGCTTATCCTGTAGTGAAGTAGAAGTGGATAGTTCCTGTGAATTATTATGGTTGCAGGTTACACTCAACAACCGAGGTAGGTCAATAATTTGCTCCTTTTACCGACCTCCCGACTCAGCAGCATTAGTGGCAGAACAACTGAGAGAAAATTTGGAATACATTTCACATAAAATTTCTCAGCATGTTATAGTCTTAGGTGGAGACTTCAGTTTACCAGATATAGACTGGGACACTCAGATGTTTAGGACGGGTGGTAGTGACAGAGCATCGAGTGACATTATACCGAGTGCACTATCCGAAAATTACCTCGAGCAATTAAACAGAGAACCGACTCGTGGAGATAACATCTTGGACCTACTGATAACAAACAGACCCGAACTTTTCGACTCTGTATGTGCAGAACAGGGAATCAGTGATCATAAGGCCGTTGCAGCATCCCTGAATATGGAAGTTAATAGGAATATAAAAAAGGGAGGAAGGTTTATCTATTTAGCAAGAGTAATAGAAGACAGATTTCAGACTACCTAACAGATCAAAACCAAAATTTCTGTTCCAACACTGACAATGTTGACTGTTTATGGAAAAAGTTCAAGGCAATTGTAAAACGCGTTTTAGACAGGTACGTACCGATTAAAACTGTGAGGGACGGGAAAAACCCACCGTGGTACAACAACAAAGTTAGGAAACTACTGCGAAAGCAAAGAGAGCTTCACTCCAAGTTTAAACGCAGCCAAAACCTCTCAGACAAACAAAAGCTAAACGATGTCAAAGTTAGCGTAAGGAGGGCTATGCGTGAAGCATTCAGTGAATTCGAAAGTAAAATTCTATGTACCGACTTGACAGAAAATCCTAGGAATTTCTGGTCTTACGTTAAATCAGTAAGTGGCTCGAAACAGCATATCCAGACACTTCCGGATGATGATGGCATTGAAACAGAGGATGGCACACGTAAAGCTGAAATACTAAACACCTTTTTCCAAAGCAGTTTCACAGAGGAGGAGCGCACTGCAGTTCCTTCTCTAAATCCTCGCACAAACGAAAAATGGCTGACATCGAAATAAGTGTCCAAGGAATAGAAAAGCAACTGGAATCACTCAACAGAGGAAAGTCCACTGGACCTGACGGGATACCAATTCGATTCTAGGCAGAGTACGCGAAAGAACTTGCCCCCCTTCTAACAGCCGTGTACCGCAAGTCTCTAAAGGAACGGAAGGTTCCAAATGATTGGAAAAGAGCACAGGTAGTCCCAGTCTTCAAGAAGGGTCGTCGAGCAGATGGGCAAACCTATATCTCTGACGTCGATCTGTTGTAGTTTTTTAGAACATGTTTTTTGCTCGAGTATCATGTCGTTTCTGGAAACCCAGAATCTACTCCGTAGGAATCAGCATGGATTCCGGAAACAGCGATCGCGTAAGACCCAACTCGCTTTATTTGTTCATGAGACCCAGAAAATATTAGATTCAGGCTCCCAGGTAGATGCTATTTTCCTTGACTTCCGGAAGGCGTTCGATACAGTTCCGCACTGTCGCCTGATAAACAAAGTAAGAGTCTACAGAATATCAGACCAGTTGTGTGGCTGGATTGGAGAGTTTTTAGCAAACAGAACACAGCATGTTGTTATCAATTGAGAGACGTCTACAGACGTTAAAGTAACCTCTGGCGCGCCACAGGGGAGTGTTATGGGACCATTACTTTTCACAATATACATAAATGACCTAGTAGATAGTGTCGGAAGTTCCATGCGGCTTTTCGCGGATGATGCTGTAGTATACAGAGAAGTTGCAGCATTAGAAAATTGTAGCGAAATGCAGGAAGATCTGCAGCGGATAGGCACTTGATGCAGGGAGTGGAAACTGACCCTTAACATAGACAAATGAAATGTATTGCGAATACATAGAAAGAAGGATCCTTTATTGTATGATTATACGATAGCGGAACAAACACTGGTAGCAGTTACTTCTGTAAAACATCTGGGAGTATGCGTGAGGAACGATCATATAAAGTGGAATGATCATATAAAATTAATTGTTAGTAAGGCGAGTACCAGGTTGAGATTCATTGGGAGAGTCCTTAGAAAATGTAGTCCATCAACAAAGGAGGTGGCTTACAAAACACTCGTTCGACCTATACTTGAGTACTGCTCATCAGTGTGGGATCCGTACCAGATCGGGTTGACGGAGGAGATAGAGAAGATCCAAAGAAGAGCGGCGCGTTTCGTCACAGGGTTATTTGGTAACCGTGATAGCGTTACGGAGATGTTCAGCAAACTCAAGTGGCAGACTTTGCAAGAGGGGCGCTCTGCATCGCGGTGTAGCTTGCTCGCCAGGTTTCGAGAGGGTGCGTTTCTGGATGAGGCATCGAGTATATTGCTTCCCCCTACTTATACCTCCCGAGGAGATCACGAATGTAAAATTAGTGAGATTAGAGCGCGCCCGGAGGCTTTCAGACAGTCGTTCTTCCCGCGAAACATACACGACTGGAACAGGAAAGGGAGGTACTGACAGTGGCACTTAAAGTGCCCTCCGCCACACACCGTTGGGTGGCTTGCGGAAAATAAATGTAAATGCAGAGATAGTGCGCGCTGATATGAAACTTCCTGTGGCTAAGCCATGTCACCGTCCACATCTTTGTCTTTCGTTAAGATACATTGGCTAGAAGCGTTGTACTCGTGGGCGGTGTACCTAACGCAAAAAACATTTGCGTGTTAATACAAATATTCACAAATTCAGGGGTCACATTTACTTATCAGATGAGGGATGCTATAGGGAACTGTTTATATTTATTATTTTGTGCCTGCGACAAATGTAAGTCACTAACAGCATAAACTAATAACTTTATGGAGAAATTTTCGTGTCTCTCCTGAACAGAGGCGTCGCTACAGGAAGAAAATATTTTTTCATCCGAAAAGATTACTCTATTTCAGTCAAAGTCGATATATTCTGCTGCAAAAGCCATATGGTCAATCCTCTGATAGTCGGTAAATGGCTGTTTTATAACAGCTGTCCGACAATATAATCCGACGTCTTTCAGTCTCTACGCAACAGTCTTTCCGCTGCCGAGAAACTGAGCTATCTCTTTCAGACCACGGCAACTGAGGAATGGGTTATCACGTATATTCTCCAAAACACGTCGATCATCTGCTGCAGTAGGCACACGGGGTCGGACACTTCCTCTTTTCCACCCATTATAGCCACTTGCTTGGTATTCTTGCCGGTACTCCACACTTTTCTCCAGCTTCTGATGCCGAGTAGTTGCCATGCTCAATCAGTGAACCCTACTCTCTCGATTCCACTGCGACTGTATTGCGACTGTCGCCCATGTGACGTTACCACGCGTTTTATAAAGAGAACCATTTACAACTCAGTGGAGAAACAAAGACTGACAAAACTAAAGAATATATTTTTTCAGTTATCTGATTTGTGAAGAATCACTATTAAGAAAGAAACGACAATCATTAGGCAAGATATTAAACGATGCTGTCGTTCATTTACGTCAGACCACAAATAAGCAGTAAAAGGGAAATTAAGGTTTCTGCCCCATTTATAACATTTATGTAATCCATTTTACTTATTACTTGAGTAACATGTTGAAAAAGCACTGCGCCCTCTTGACACGGCCACTCGCAGCATGTGACGTCATGAGCAGTGTGCCCAGTCACGTGGTGTTTGTGTTGACGAAACAGGAACGCTGCGGCACCCACTGTGATGTAGAAATAGCAGTCAGTCTTGACCATGATCACATCACTCGACTACCCAAAAACTGACTCCCATTCTCAAATCCAACGAAACTAGTGAAATCTGCGTTACCCGATATATTATCATCACAAAAACACCCTTCCCATACGCTGCCAGACTCGAAAGCATTCATGAAATGAGTTTTTCGAAAAGTATATAAATCACTTCTGCATCTTGTGACGTAAAACGTGGGTATTGTTACGGCCCACAGTGTTGCATTCCAGGACCTGTTTGCCAGCAGACCCTTCTTCAGAAGTGGTCTTTTGTATTTTCGAATCGCTGCTCAAATGATTTGATGCTCCAAAGCAAGTCAGAGCTCTAACTTACGGTGTGACTAACACACGAAATAACGCTTTAGGAAATCTCTGAGGCCGGAAGCAATGAGAAAAGTTCGAAAACATTTCAGTGCGTCATCAAGGAAATTAAAATTAGTGATGGCCGCAAGCAAAACGCTACCTAACGTGACCAGGTATTCTATAAATTACACGTTGGAAGTCGTTCCCAAATGAGCACACTGATGCTTTTGTATCAAGATCACATTTTGTTCTATCAGGAACTAAATTCGACGGAAACTGGCCCAACTTCACGGCACTACACCAAACCCTCCCCACGCTCGCTATGGTCAACTTGCTCCTCTTGACATTATTTTCTTTCATTCGGTCGGGAGTGTATTTCAAATTGAAAGGCTCGTTCAGCACAATTTCCAAATTGCATCACGGTAAACATTACATGTAGGTGTTATTTCTCTTTCCTTGGTGTATAGCCTTTAATAAAAGGGTAATGAGCAGCAGTAAAATGAAGTAAGACTATGCAGAGGGTATTAGGTCAGGAAATGAGATGATGGTAGTCGTAGGCGTAGTTTCCGATGTAAGCAGCAAAATAACTGCTGCGCAGACTGTGCAGCTGGTCCCGGCGGAGGTTCGAGTCCTCCCTCGGGTATGGATATGTGTGTTTGTCCTTAGGATAATTTAGTTTACGTAGTGTGTAAGCTTAGGTTCAAAATGGCTCTGAGCACTATGGGAGTTAACATCTGAGGTCATCAGTCCCATAGAACTTAGAACTACTTAAACATAACTAACCTAAGGACATCACACATATCCATGCCCGAGGCAGGATTCGAATCTGCGACTGTAGCAGTCCCGCGGTTCCGGACTGTAGCGCCTAGAAGCGCACGGCCACCGCGACCGGCGTGTAAGCTTAGGGACTGGTACCTTATTAGTTAAGTCCCATAAGATTTCAGACATTTGAACTTTTTTTCTTTTTTTTCTACGGCAGAAGTAAGAAGGATATGAAATGTTTTCTCGAAATAGAAAGAATAGCGTTACTGAAAAAGAAAAACTGCTTCATCCAAAAATGAATTCAAATATCAAGTCGTCTACTCCGAAAGTATTTCTCTCCGTTCCTGCTGTTATTTGAGGATGTAGGTAATAGTAGGTAAGCATGAACAGTGGTAATACATGGGCTTTAACCATGATACGAGTCGCAGAAGTTGGAATATTACTCAGAGGGTTAACAATTAGGTTTTCTGCTCTTTTTAGACATGTAGGCATACCGCCATATCTGTCATTCGGATTGCATTGTATCCGCATCCGTTCGTGAAGAATTCCTGCTAAGAAAACGGAATGTTCTTGCCACTAACGTAGTCAAGGACTCACAACATCGTACGCCTTTTTTGGCAACTGTGTTGGTATGAGAATGATTTCTGGCTATGGGGCTGTGTTGTATCTGCTACATCCATTCAATATTTTCCTGTCATCTCGATCAAATAATGTGAGTAATTATCACGGAAGGTGTGGTTTTGATTTAGGAAACGTATTTCAGTTCAAAATGATCGCTTCATGCAAAAGGTGGTCGTACTCTCATGTTTCACGTTGCAAGCTGTGTACGTCAGCTACGATTATTGTAAGGGCAGTATTTACTGCTGTGCAAACAAGCCACTGCTACAGTTAAGTGTTCAGTTTATATAACTACAGCTGCTTTTTTCATTAGTTCTAGTTTTTCTGCAAAAGCTTGATCTTATCAATTCCTTCCGCTTGTCCTCTTCTTTTAAGTTCTAATGCCTAAGGGACCAAACTGCTAGAGTCATCAGTCCCTAGACGTAGGAACGGCTTACACTAAATTAAAATAACTTATTCTAAGGACAACACACACATCCATATTCGAGGGAGGACTCGAACCTCCGGCAGAGGCGGCCGGGAAATCTGTGACGCGTCGCCCAGACCGCGCGGCAACTGCTATTCTAAAGGTCACAACTAAGAGACCACTCTTAACCCTCCGTATCATATGGGTTCTGGTAACCTCTCAGGATTTGCGACAGAAGTATTTTTCGCTAATACCAATTTACATCAACAACAAAACAAGACTAAGTCCCTGAAAAGACTATGTCTGGGATCTGGGATCCGAATTTGTGTTGTGTACATCATCCCGGTGTCAAACAAGGCAGTAAGAGTCACTTAAGTAATAAACGAGGTTAATATTGATGTATTAACTATGGCAGCTATGAAGATAAAAACGTATGAATATGAACATCAGTGAAATTTCCCATTGTTCCTTTCTTGATCAGTAGCCTCGCATTACATTCTACTTTGAGAATCCACCATACGAGTTTCACGTGTTGGACTATTAGCCATAATAACATCTGATATTCTAGTCATGTACAACAAATTTCACTGAAGCTCATCACTATATGCACACAATTCATTCAAAGATTTCAGTGGTGTAATGTGCCTTAGGGTTGGCGTCTGGCACCTCAGGTCCACTAGGGCTGATACAAACAGGCTGTGAATAGCAGTGAGGCCCTTCCGATCTATCCAAAGCTTTCTTCATATTGCTACTGTTTTTGGTACTAGGCAGACGTTTCGAAAGCGTTTGGCACGCCTGTGGTCATTCACTCCATTTCAGGACTGGTACTGAAGGACCATGCTCAATTCCCAAAATATTGTCTTTTTATATTGATGAGTAATCTGGACAGTCGTCACGTTCATGTGCCATATACATCGCAAATTTAATATTATGTTTTGTATTTCATAATCGGAGCTATCTGCATGAACCGTCATCAGAGGAATGTCAGGGAACAGAATGCAGCAGTGCCTTGGTACCTACTTGTGGACCTGCCTGAGTTGTGTTCTAAGGAAAGGGTTGTTGCTGGTTCACATTAAATTACACTAGCGAGAAGTACCGACTTTTCCTTTTTCTCTGCAAACATCCAGAACTAAATTCAGTAACAAAATGCTAAGAACATATTTGCATTGTGCCAACTCAACGATCAACCTATTTTTTCGGATTTTTATTTTCACAGCCATTCTGGGTGTGCATTGCAATAAACATTCATTATTTACTTGTTCTTGTTACGATTATTATCGTCAGTCTCTCATTCGCAAGTGTTTTCACATCCCTATTTGGTATCGATGCACATGAAGAGTGGCTATGAAGGAAGGGAATACTGAATGTTACGTCATACAGAATACACTCATTTACTTCGGGTCCTCGTGATCAACGCTACAGGTGAAGTGAGATACATGAAGTTGACAATGGCCGGACAGATATGCTGGCACAACTCTGCAACTACTTCTGTTGGTTTAACGCAGCGTTACCAGATAAACTGGAGCTGCGGAATCGAAAATGTAGTAAGGACTTTTTCACAGTAGCAGAGAGCTGCTAATTTCGGACCAAGACCGTGTATTACTCTTGGGTCAGCTGCTGGTTAGAGTGTTGCAACAGTAAATGGAAGGCTTTGTTTGATAGACTTGTGCTGATGCTGTCTAAATAAATTATGCCATTGGATAAAAAACGGTTTAGTTTTGAGACCTAACCATCGAAGGGGCTAGGCATAGTGGTCTGATTCATGAATTCCAAGCAAAAAAACACAAGTAACAACGCAAGAAGGGTTCAAACAACTACTTTCATGCAGAGACATGCATTTGGAATCTGCTCATCGTTAAGGGGTCAAACAAGAGGGTAACATTACGGAAACAACGATCAGGCTACTAAGTATATAATAGAGTATACAGATTTCAAGGAGGAAACGTATGAAGACGCAGACTTCCTCGTTATCCATATGTGCGGCATATCTTTCGCGTTAACGCTCTACCTCTTCTCACATCTCAAATGAAATGAATGCCATGAGAAATCGTATATTTGTTGAATGCATCTCTTCTTGATTCCATCCCTACCAACTTATTTCTTCATTCTCGTGGTAATCATGACATTCTGTATGAATGCTGCACAAGATTTCACGTGGACACAATCGACATCGAGGTGCAAAGCGTTTGATATCTTACATTACATTCAATTCAAACAAGTTTCCGATGTAAAAATACATCGTATGTATTTATCTCACATGCTTTATGCTGAATAAGAAACACTGAATCATCCGTTTTGCTTTCCCTACGTTCAAATGATATAATGTCGGCGTCAACAGCCTTCTTCCACGCCGGAAGCTGAAACTTGTATTATTCTGGATTAATGCCTCAAATGTATACACAGCCCACAATGTGACTTGAGAAACTATCAGTGGAGAACGCCGCATAAAAACCAAACGTTCGCACGTGTCTCCCCTCTGGAGAACGGTATCGGACAATCACGACAAGCATTTCGCTAAAGAGCTGCCCCGTAAGAGAGCCGATAATTGGCAGCGCCGTAACAAGTCTTTGTCAACACTGTGATCCTGCATTTACTTTCGAGTGTAGCCCGGCATTACCTCGCTAAATTCACTTGACATTCGTTTTCCACATCGAAGACTCATACGATAAAATCAATTGTAGGACGAGACACTTAGAAAGGATATTTAATTTCTGAACTCCAAGATCGACGCTCTTCACATAAGTAACACCAGTTTGTGTGTTTAATGTTGCGTTTTGAGGCTCACGCAATATGGCAATGACTATAGTCCATCTGTTGCCGCCAGTTTCCCTGAGCTCAGTGGTTCCCTTATGTGTTGCGATGCTTGTGCTATATGAGATTGCAGTTCCAGTCTCGATGAAAGCCGCTGAATACAACCTATTATTTTCCATTTTAATTAATGGAGTTTCAAACTGCAAGTAAAAATTCCTTATACGGAATCTGAATAATGCCTTTACCCATCAATCTTCGTGCAATTTCGACTTAGTAAATTATGTTAATATCATGGATGTCTGCTTTAATATTGCCAAGGTGCTTCACTGTAGAATAGTTCCTGAAAAGATTCAAACCGACTGTCAACGATACGAATTTGAGCTTTGTTCGTCATATAGGTCTAACATGTCAGGAGGTCGCTTATGAAGTGCACATGTTGATTAATATAGTTCCTCTCTTCTAATTTTTTGCAATAGCATTTAACTATAGACGATTTCTGACACCAGCGTTAGCAATTCATTTCCGTTCTCTGAAACCTACAAAACGATAAATATTTCTGGTTTAAATACTTGATGAATCCATACATGGAACTTCAAATGTGCAGTGCTCCTTCACTGCTGCAGAGCATACATTGCAAGGTATTCACACAGTTTATCGCGTAGACTTACCATAAGGAATGCAACAAGAACTGTAATACACTTTGCACCGCGGACGCTCACTCTGGCTTGATGAAAACATCCGAATATTTGCCAAAAGTGGCACAAATAATTGACTTTGATAGGAAAAGAAATGAGGTTTGAAGCATTTATAAATTCATCGAATGTAGTGAGGTGGTTCCATTTCATCACAGTCTATAAAATTAATTGCAGGCCATACTCAGTTGTTGCCGAGTAATATAATATAGTACCCACCTACTAATTAGGGCGTCTGTCTCCGTTGCTTTCGAGCGTGAATGGAAATCGTAGAAATCTTCTGTGGGGCAACATTTAATAATAAAGCGTTTTAAATTATCAAAAGCGGTGTGCGGTAGCAGGCGCTTTCGATAAAGGAGGGGGGAGTGCAGTGCCACTGCTGTCGCCACGGCCGCTGCCTGGAGCTTTGCCGCGTACGGCGTCCAGAGGAGGACAGTCTGCAGGAAATCTGTCACGAAATGGTTACTGGATAAAGTTTTAATATCGGTGGGTCATAAAGCGAAATAGATTCAATCTGCGCTACCGTTAAATTCACGTCTTCAGCATTCAGACAGAAGAGGCTATAAAAATATTTTGAGCCAGTTGCTCTCGATCCACAGACATTGTGATCTTTTTTTGAGTCTCATTTTGGTCTATATTGTTCGTTGTATATGTTCGAGGCGGACGTCCCATGACATTCGTTCAGGTTGTTCTTTGAACTGTTCACTCAGTTTTTTTTATTACAGAAGGTAGCTAAACCCTCTGACCGAACACGGTGATCAGAAACAACTCACGCTACCGCTAGACCACAGGCATAAACAGCCTGCGGCTTCTCTACCATAGGACAAAACTTCCTCCGGAAAGTGCCGCAGTCTACAGTGTTGCCAGATTGTGCAGATAACCGGACTTACGGCGCGGACTTAGCCTGTGCAGCGGCCGGCCGCCGGTCGAGTTTTATCTCAAAGAGAGTATATCACCTACAGACGCCATTTTGAAACTGTCATGCAGCTACGCTATCTGTTGGAAGTGACGGGAACTTGGCGCACTGACTCAGGAGACTTCAAATAGTAAATACGTAACGTTTCGCATTCGTAGCATTGTTTTCGGCTGAGAAAAAAATTTTGATGCATTACTTTCTGGGCAACCCTCGTACCATTCCGCGTTCAAAGCCTGTTAATTACTGTCCTGCGGTCATAATCACGTCATCAACCTGTTCACATTCATCACCTGCGCACAAATGACAGATCCACCAATGCATTGCCATTTTATACCGTGTGTGCACGATAGCAGCGTCATCTGTACATGTGCATGTCGCTACCTCATGACTTCTGTCACTTCAGTGTACAATGCTCCCTTGTTTCAAATTAAAATGCTTCAACGTTACATAGCTTAAGAGCTACGAGCGTTGTCCGTATGATGAACAACTGTCCCCTTTCAATATTATCAATAGAGATGTACATTGTGTACTAAAAATATAGGACGTTTCAAAATGTTGATGTCATTTCACAAGGCTGTAAGGCTGTATGTTCTTTCTATATGTATGAAGATAAAAAGATGGGGTATATTTCAACGTACGGACGGACTACAATTTTTTTTTATTTTCGAATGATGTATCCCATTCTGCAAAAGTATATATTTTACATAGATGCACCTACTACCTTATACCACTTTTTACTGTTACGTTTAGGATCAAAGTTTGCAATTACTTTTTACAGATGTTCAATGTACCCACCATCGGAAGCACTACGAACATCCAGATGATAGTCAAACTGGTCCCATGTTTTTGCATGTTTGGAGTTACCTCCTTCACTATAGTTGCTATGCGACGTCGCATTTCACCGAACCTTGTTGGCAGGGGAAGCACTTTCACAAACAGTCACAAAGACCATACTGAGATTAGCCGACCTGGGAATCCAATGGTGCTATTTGAGGCACACACTCTCATTTCGGTCGAGTTACCGTCGAGGCAGCCCATTAATAAAAAATGCGGTGGTCCCCCTTCCTAATGAGAAATGAAGATTATAGTATGTGCTCACAGCTGTGGAGGCATCCCAATTTGTAACATTTTTGATGTTCATGATTCCTGTAAACATCTTTCTCTCGTACAAATGAACGAGTCGTAAATCTTTCCCGTGAAACGGTACAAAACACATGAAGCTCTGGAAAGACTCTCAGGTGCAAAACTACGGTATGTGGTGGCTTTCTTCCCCATACAATTACATCATGGAGGTACGCTTGTGCACCTGAATGGCACGTAGTAACATCATTGAACACTAAACGGGGAATTTTTTTTTATCTTCTATCTTCACACTCAGAACGAATGAACAAAACTGCACACACTGGTATTTATCAGCTTGTTGAAGGGATTATAGCAACTTAATCCTGTATAGTCTGAAGTAAAAACGTCGCCTCAGAACACGCCAGACAGACACGTGAGGAATGGCTGATCCTCGGCTGGCACGACGAGTAGACTTGTGTAGACTACGTGCGAAACTCTGCGAGTCCATGCGCCCGTGCTGCGAGGCCTACATCACAGGTTTCGAACACCTTCTCTGATGACAGTCGCTGTCTGATTTTGTTCTTACTTCTTGCTTTATGCTTTACTAAGCATAATTAACATGTTTTCACACTCTGTTCGTGTCCTTACTTTCTTGTGTTTTGTGTTGTCATCACAGCGCCAGGACAGTGTTTCCATCTGGGTGTACTCTATCTCTCCTTAAGACCTGTAACCGCTGTGTTAAGCTCGCTAATATTTAGATGCCTTATTCATCTCCTGACGATGAGCATTTCTGATTATGGTCTGGTGGATGATGTTTACATTTAGTGCCTGCGCTTACATTACTATGAGATTACTGCTACTGGGGTTTAAACAAATGAAACATATTTGAAGAGAGCAGTGAAATACGTTTCAGATACTCTCACACACAATTCACTAGGTAGCTCTTTAATATTATTGTATGAAGAACTGAGACTTTGTTAAAACTTAGAAGGAAATTGTAAAACATAACTGTAACCCTGTACTGTAATTCGTACAAACTTTCCTGGTTGAAAGTGAGTTATGTTACATCAGAATCATCTTCTATTAGGCAGAATTAAGATTATTATGAAAAAAGCAGCTTTCATTCGAAGCAATCGATTTAGAATAGATCAAGTGGTTGCAGTCGATCTCGAATTAACGGAAAGAGTGGCAATTTGTATATAATTACATCACACTGTGACTTCCGTTGTTCTCCCTGCTGTATTGCAGTGTTGGAACTTCAGAGAGGTAGAGTGAGGGTGGGGAGGGGACAGCTGCGTGATGTGCCTTGCCATTCCGTACATACTTTTTACTGAATTTCACAACCACGCCCTTTTACAAAGGAATCTCTCGCTTTCTAGCAGTTTGTTCTGTTCTTCGTCTTGGAGAGAGCTTGTGATTGATTGACTCGAATATCTCTTCCGCTTCTTGAAACTCCTCCTTCCATTAGCTTCTGGTAGAATTTCTTGTTATTTTAGCGGTTGTTCTTCTCACTGCCACATAGATTACAGGTCTTCTTGTTTCTTCCGTGTCAGCTACACCCTCTACGTTTTCGTTCCTGTCTCAGCTGCATCTCCACGCTCTGTTTTCTTCTTTTGTTACTTTTATCCAATTGTTCCAATTCTACTTTTATCATGATCTCACTTTTTCCTACTTGTTTTAATAGTAAGGTTCGTTGCAAGTTCAACCTTGAATCTCTACAAAACTTTCTTGTCAATATAATGTGCGTTAATGTTATTTTCTTTTCAACTTCTGTAGATTTACTTTCTTTGAGATAATGGTCACAAGCAATTCCAACTTTTTGTTCTGACTCTTGTAGCGCTCTAGACTCGCATTGGGGAGGTCGACAGTTCAAACACGCGTCCGGCAAATGCCGCGATAGTCCCTTTGAAAGAGTACTGGCGATTGCCTTCCCTATCCTTGATATTTTCCGAGCGTATGCTCCGTCTCTAATTATCTCGCTGTCGCTGGGACGTTACACCCAACCTCCGTTCCTTCCTACTCTCTTCTTGTGCTGATAATCTGCCTGTGGTTATTGTTTCGGTAAACTGTATGGTGTAGCTGTCTTTATTATTGCTAGAGTGTTTTCTGATTTGTCTTCGTTTCAAGGTGGATGGTGATGATTGTTATTTTGTGTCTCCTGTACAGACCTACTAGCCTCTCTCCATTCGGTTGCATGTGAACTGCATACTTCGGATTCCACCTCATTGTGTTGCTAAGTGAACTGCGGACTCAGCCTACTCATCTGTTATCGACTAATCCAATAATCACCCCTCGATACTCGCTGTCGAAACTTCTGACCTGCGGGCAGTCATTTACTCACGTCCGATAAACACGTCGTTCTGTTGATCCACTCACTTTTAATTATTTTTATTTACTCACTAATCACGTAGGTGTTTCACATTCCCACTTCATCATGTCTTATATGGGGTATCAGAGCCCATCGATTCTACAAAGGAGGCAATCGATTCAGCCACAGAAGTTGGCAATTAAGAGTTCAGTAGCGGCCGCTAGAGGAAGACACAGTGGCTAGCGCCGTCCAATCGCTGGACGCTGAAGTACGACGCCTCTGCGGGAAGCGCCACCACACAACTACAAACCAAGTGTGTAATGAGACCACCAATCCCGCTCCAAGAGACAGTCGAGAACGCGATGCAAAGGCGAGCATATCGGTGCGAGCACGCGGCCTCGCATGGGCCGCCGGTGCTTGCGACGATTCCTATAGGATCTCAACCTGGAGACACAAGCCAATCGATCGCAGTAGAAGACACGAAACGACAAGCCAGGAACCGCGACGCCGGTGCGTCCAGTTAATGTGAAACGACATGGATACAAGGTCTGACGAAGACCACACACGTGAGCCAGCTTCCGACCCCGACACGACTGCTTCCTAGCGACTGACATCGATGCGGATGGGCGCAAAAGGAGAATCTCCCAAAACTTCGATGACATCAGCAAACGTCAACTACCAGTTCCGATACCCAATGAATTCGACCCTCTTCAGACAGAGTCGTAACAAATAGAAATCACAGCACAGCTGACAACTTGTGAGCCCTGTATTCCCCTGCAGCACCTATGACACACTTCTCTAAATCCAACTGTGCATTGAAATCAACTATCAAGATTTTTAATCTCCTTTTATTTGCTTCTGCTGCTACCTTATCCAGCGCTTTTTGTGACTGTTCTATTCCTGCAATTTCCGTTCCACTTTTATCTTTCGACTGCGTATGCGCGTTATCAAGGATCAGGTCTGCTTCTTTTCTTCAACATTAGGTACGACAGCCTCTCGTTTACATGCTCATGTTCAGTACTGCTAGCCAAGTACTTTCTGTCTGAATATAACTTCCTGCAGTGCTAGACTGCCAGTTCCATATTACTTCATACTGTCCGTCACTTGTTTTCATTTCACAACTTTAATCGTGGTATGTGTTCTAATGGTTCCCAATGAAAGATACATTTTGTTCTTGTTGTCACTGATGTTCGATTCAGTGTGGCTGCTGGGATATTGGGGTCTCTCCCCTCTAACACGACGCAGGCTCCACAGAATCCAGCAGCCAGCTCACATCGACCTATGTCGCCGGGGTTTATTTAACTCCTGATGTAAATTACTGACTTCATATGTTTTATAGCTGCTTCCTAAGCCGAAGTAGTAACTCAAGTACTTTAGTAGCGGCAGTGGGATTAAAACTGAGGTAGCGAAATCCAAATGATAAATTTAGCGGACACTTTTTGCAGTCGCTCCTCTGGAGCCGATTCCTGTCATCACGTACTTTGTATAGAAACGCAGTTTCTCCACCGTAAATCCCGTGTTGAATGAAGTTCAGGTTCACAATGAAGAAAATTCCTCCATCTTCTCTGTCGTTGACATTCTAACCTTATTTCGCCATCGAAGCCGTTTATTTTCTTCATCTGTCAACCTATTCAGGGTCCTTACTGCGCGAACACAGCCATAAATCTTTTCCTTTTTTTGTTTTCTGTTTTTAAGATGAGTCGCATTTAACCTTCTCCTTTCACAACCGCCCTTGGAACAGACAACAGCTAAAGTTATGTCCAAATATGCAAGGATCGCCGATGACATTGTAATTCTGTCAGAGACAGCAAAGGACTTGGAAGAGCAGTTGAACGGAATGGATAGTGTCTTGAAAGGAGGATATGAGATGAATATCAACAAAAGAAAACGAGGATAATGGAATGTAGCCGAATTAAGTCGGGTGATGCTGAGGGAATTAGAGTAGGAAATGAGACACTTAAAGTAGTAAAGGAGTTTTGCTATTTGGGGAGCAAAATAACTGTTGATGGTCGAAGTAGAGAGGATATAAAATGTAGACTGGCAATAGCAAGGAAAGCGTTTCTGAAGAAGAGAAATTTGTTAACATCGAGTATAGATTTAAGTGTCAGGAAGTCGTTTCTGAAAGTATTTGTATGGAGTGTAGCCATGTATGGAAATGAAACATGGACGATACGTAGTGTGGACAAGAAGAGAATAGAAGCTTTCGAAATGTGGTGCTACAGAAGAATGCTGAAGATTAGATGGGTAGATCACATAACAAATGAGGAGGTATTGGATAGAATTGGGTAGAAGAGGAGTTTGTGGCACAACTTCACTAGAAGAAGGGATCGGTTGGTAGGACATGTTCTGAGGCATCAAGGAATCACCAATTTAATATTGGAGGGCAGCGTGGAGGGTAAAAATCATAGAGAGAGACCAACAGATGAATACACTAAGCAGATTGAGAAGGACGTAGGCTGGAGTACGTACTGGGAGATGAAGATGCTTGCACAGGATAGAGTAGCATGGAGAGCTGCATGAAACCAGTCTCAGGACTGAAGACCACAACAACAAAAATCATTAGCAACCATATTTCCTTCAACGCCACTTACTGAGCTTGTAGGGGCATATAACAAACACTAATACACGTTCAGTCCTATCGTTGCAGTTGTATTGGTGTCCGGATGATACACGGCTGCAGTCCGCCTCTTTAGCTGACTGATGAGTACGTCTGCCTGTCATGCAGAGGGCCCGGGTTCGATACCAGACCGGGTCGCTGATTTTCTCCGCTCGGGCAGTAGGTGTTGCGTTGTCCTCCTCTTCATTTCATTATCACTGACACGCAAGTCGCCCAATATGGCGTCAAGTGCAAAGACTTCCCGCTCAAGGCCGAATTTTGCCGGGTCGAGTCTCCCGGCCATCGAAGTCGTATGATGATTTTTCATTTTGTATATGACGGGTATGACGGGACACTGCGGGAACATATTTTTGCTGTGGAATTATGTACGTGATAATTCTGCCGCTGAAACACAAATGGAAGTTTTGCGTGAACTTCTAACATTCTGCGTGGTGTCTGTTTGTTCTATATCATGTCTCCCTACCACTTTCGCGCAACGACACTCTGAGCGTGTTTTTTAGGGAATTGACTAGTTTGAACCTGGGACCTGTTGCTGGCAAGGAGACGCCAGACCACACATGACATGTAGAGTTCAGAAGAGTTCAGTGAGACTAGCGATGATATAACCAAATACTTAATGATTTCAGCATCAGCTCCACTGCACTCACTGTAAAGGAATCTTAATACTAACTAAATTTAGTGGAAGGGGTTCAAGGCTTTCCTATTTTTAGTTAGCTGGTAAAATAACTTCGAAAAAGCAGTTAAGTTTACCATTGGAAATTTTATTCTACTCACAAAACATTGTTTATAAATTGCACTATTGATAAAAGGAAATGTTTTAATACAGGATGGTAAAAGCCAACTGCGTTCAACAAAAATGTGAACGAATATGCCCTGAATGGGTTTCCAAGCTCTACAATGGATCGAAGGATGACCTATTACATCTATAATCTAGGTTTAAATTAAGTTTCAAAAGAGAGAAAACTATCAAAATTGTCTACAGTGACCCTCAATTATCTTTAATTACTTATCTAACTTGTCGTAAATTATAGTGGCTGATGTGGCTTCTCATTGTGTTTCAGATTTTTTACTTCAAGTGGCAAATGTGAACACCATGAGCTCGAATTGACGATCGACGCTAGTATTACGCAAAAAGGGGGTGTAACAGGTGAGACTTTTGCAGTTCTGAGTGAAGCTTTATGCGCTGTTATGTAGCATCGCGTGCGTTCATTACCTTGTCGGTGTTCCTCTGGGGGTGCCGGGAAGCACAGCTCCGCTCACCTCTCCGCCTCGGAAGCAACTCCCTCCTAACTTCTCCTTACTACAATTTACCGAAGTTGGTTTAAAAAAACTATCTGGCTGTGTTTTCATCTGACCAATCAGAGTCTCAATGTTAACCTTAAGCTCCACCTACAAAAATTCAGTCTATCCAATGAGAAACGTTATACTTTTCGTTGTGGGGCAATGTTTATAAAGTTTGCAACGTAATAGAGACGCGAAAAAGTCTCACGCTAAAACTTGCAGCCGGTGTGGTCCTTTTAGTGTTATCGTAAGATCTATACTGTTCTTCTGGAGGGCTCTTGCTTTTAACATGGGCTGGGGGGTGGTCCTAGCGGGTAGCTGGTGACGTGGGTGTCTGCCCCTTATCGTAGGGCCTTCCAGCTTAACACGGTTCTGCTCTCGGCTTCTGTTCTCGTTTCTCCCCTCGGAACTGTGTCTGTCTCACGGTGGGAAGGTATGACATGCATTTAGGCATTCTTGTGTTAGTCTGTGGTATTCCATTTGCTCACTCGTTACTCGCATTACTTTGGATAATTTAATGTCACGATTTATTCGGAGCTATGTGACATACTACTGGATTTGCTTATCATGTCACGGTTTGCGTGGAAGGTGTTGCTTTTGCCTGACAATTTACAAACTCGTTCACCGACTGTTACTTTAACAGCTTCAATTCAACCCGCACGAGGATATGGACAGTCCCACGTCTCAGGCATGAATGAAATCAGAACAAAAGGATAGTGGGTACGAAGAAATTTGAGGTTCACCTGTAGCGCACAGCTACTGTTTTGTGACCTGTGTTAGATGTTGTGCTCGTTAAAAATGAAACATAATATAAGAATCATATATTAGTGTGCTATATCAATTAACGATACTCTGGAGCTTACGTATTTGGACAGTGGCATAAGGAAAACGTTGCTGTATTTGTTATGTAGATAGTGTAAGCAAGAGGCGAGCGTGATTCAAAAGAAGTTCTGCGTCCGTGTATAAATAAACGGGATACGAAAGCAGATATTACAGCACTTCGCGGTTATCTTCGAGTAACAGCACTGTACGTAACGGGTGAGCAATTTATACATGAAGAGGTCTTCAAAATTTGAAACGTGGTGTTCAGTTGCCAGAACGTGTGCTTTGTAATGCCTTGAGTAGAGCATTTACGAACACTTTTACCTGCAGTACGCTTGTTATTCATATCGAATCCAACACAGTCATAACAAATGTGACCTACCAGTGTCGAACCACGCTGCTATGAGCACTGCTAATAGGTAAAACAGCCGCTGTTAAAATCACACACGGCAGCCCAGCCGCTAAGCGAGCCAGAAGAGAATGAGGTGCTGACAAACCTGTATGGCTATCTGCAGACGTGCTATTTTCAGTAGTCCCTATACCTCTCGAAGGATGTGTAGAAAACATTTACACATCGAACACGACGACGAAAGTGGCTTCGGAGATGTTCAGTTGGATTACGATTCTTCTAGTTGTGTGGCAAGGCGCTTTACCTTGGCGAATAGCCAGTCGTCCTCAGGGAAGAGAATTACCGTGTGCTGGTGAGCGTGATCTCTGTGGATAGATTCTCAAACAGAACAGTCAATAGCATCTGTTCTCTTATTCAATAACTGTGTCAAATGGCACAGAAACCTCCACGTAACCATTACAATGACAACATCGCCCTCTGCTCTTCCAACAATATTACCCTCAGGCGAAAAAGTCTTGGGATAGCAATGTGCACATATACACATGGTGGTGCTGTCGCATACACAAAGTATAAAAGGACAGTGCATTGGATGAACTGTCGTTTGTACTCAGGTGATTCATGTGAAAAGGTGTCCGAAGTGATTCTGGCCACATGACGGGGATTAACAGACTTCGAACGCAGGATGGTAGTTGGAACAAGAGGCATGGCCCATTCCATTTCGGAAATCGTTAGGGAATTCTGTATTCGAAGCTCCACAGTGTCAAGAGAGTGCCGAGAATACCAAATTTCAGGAACTGGCTCTCACCGCTGACAACGCTACGAGAGCAACGGCGTTTGTGTAGAGACAAACAACACTGCGTGAAATAAACGCAGAAATCAATATGCGACGTATGACGAGCATATCCGTTAGGACAGTGCGGAGAAATTTGGCGTTAATGGTCTACGGCAGCAGACGGCTTATGCGAATGCCTTTGCTAACAGCACGACATGGCCTGCATCGCCTCTCCCTGGCTCGTGACCATATCGACTGGGCCCTAGACGACTGAAAAATCGTGGGTTGGTCAGCTGAGTCCCGATTTTCGTTGATACGAGCTGATGGTAGGGATCGAGTGTGACGTAGACCCCACGAAGCCATGGACCCAGAATGTCAAAAAGTCGTTGTAAAAGTTGATGGTGGCTCCACAGTGTTGTGGGGTAGATTTGCATGGAACTGACTCGGTCATTGACTGGAAATAGTTATGTTCACCTACTTGTAGACTATTTGCAGCCATTCATGGACTTCATGTTCGCAAAAAAAAAGTTCAAATATGTGTGAAATCTTATGGGACTTAACTGCTAAGGTCATCAGTCCCTAAGCTTATACACTAATTAACCTAAATTATCCTAAGGACAAACACACACCCATGCCAGAGAGAGGACTCGAACCTCCGCCGGGACCATCCGCATAGTCCGTGACTGTAGCGCCTAAGACCGCTCGGCTAATCCCGAGCGGCTCATGTTCGCAAATAATGATGAAATTTTTATGGATGACACCGGGTCACAATTGCCCGCGATTGGTTTGAAGAACATTTTGGACATATCGAGCGAATGATTTGGCCACCCAGACCACCCGACATGAGTCCCATCGAACACTTATGGCACATAATGGAGAGGTCAGTTCGTGTACAGAATCCTGTACTGGCAACACTTTCGCAGTTATGAATTATGGACGGCTATAGAGGCAGCTTGGCTCAATATTTGTGCAGGGGACTTCCAACGACTCGTGGATTCGATATCACGTCGAGTTGCTGCACTACGCCGTGTAAAAGAAGGTCGGACACGGTATTATGAGACATCTCATTACTTTTGTCACCTCAGTGCAGTGTGCACTGACCTGAATCCATCCTACGAAGCAAAATCACTAGTAATTGAAGAAGTATAGCCATACTCAATTAGCAGTAGCCCGCATTAGATATTTTTGAATGCAGTCCTTTTCGTTGATCGATTGCCTTTATTTCAGGACAAGACAATATCCTGCTGATCTCCACTGTTTTCTTGTGGCAGATATGAATCCGGTTGCTCTCTGGTGCATTTTTTGTGTCTCTACTCTAGTGCAGCACTTCGTATGGCGTTTGCACACCATCTTAATCACGTTCACATTGCATGTCATTTACACTTGGAGCTTCACAGCTCCCATAAAAGGCACTTAACAATGGCGCTATTACTCAATGCACCGTACCCTTCTTCCTCGGAGGCATACAGCAGGTTCACAGATATCGTCATTTCGACAATGACCGATGAGCAACTTTCTTTAAATTTGCGAACATTTCCTCAGCAGTCAACAAAATGCACACAGGCAGCATGCAGATTATTTGTGTACACTACTGTTTGGAAAAAGTGAAACAGCAAGACTGAAAGATGTGGTCACAATGAAATTTATTCCACTGATTAGGGACGTGACACTACACAAGTGCCGGCAGCGGTGGCCGAGCGGTTCTACGCGCTTCAGTCCGGAACCGCGCGACTGCTACAGGCTCTGCACAACTGTGAGTTGCATAACACTGACCTGCCTCGTCACACAAAAGAGGGCAATATTGGCCCTACTTACGTCATGAGATACACACTGACTGCGGCAGAACCGATGTATCTACAGCTCTGATGATTGCTATTCATTCGGCATAATGCGTTGTCTTCTGTGGCTCACTAACTCCTCAGTCCAACCATTAGGCATAATCTGGATAGATATCTTATAGGAATAAATATTTCTTAGTACACAGGGTGTTTTCGTAACAGCCTGTAAAAATTTAACAGGACGTTGATGATGCTCCACTGAACAATTTGAGGTAGAGAACCTGGGGTTGGAGTAGTCAGCTTAAGAAAATAATAGGAATAAAATCACATTACGGAGTAGTTTTTTATTTACATTCTCTATATTTTCGCTCGCTCTTACGGAAACACGCTGTATGTCGGGCACTGTATCAAATGCATGATGAAAATAAAAGTTCTAAGAATGAAATATAATGTACGGAACAAAACGGTCCTGCCAAACTTTAAGAAGTCTTTCACAACGAATGGAATTAAAAACTACTTGTTTGCACATGGATCTGAAAATTCTTTATTTCCATGTCAGAAGTCATCTCATACAATTCTTCATATTACATTAATCATGGGAAACACACAGAAACAGAACACGCCACAAGAAACTGTTTGTTTCGTGTAATGATCATAATGTCCCCTGTTAGCGTTGATAAATGCACAAACGTGACGTATCACTGAACTCCGAATAAGCTGATGTATCCTAGGAGTACTGTATACGGTTTCACAACTCTTGCGAACACAAGCACGAAGAATCTCTGCATCTTGTACTGAGGTCCGATATAGGAGGCTTTCAAATACACGAACAAATAAAACTGAAAGGAGTTAAGCTCCGAGGAAAGTGGAGTATTCTATTTTATTATTAATGTTGTTGTCTACAGTCCGAAAAATGGTTTGGTGTAGTTCTACACGCTGGTCTATCCTGTGCAAATCTCTTCATCTCCGCGTAACTGCTGCAACCTATATCCACTTGCAAACTTTTACTGTACCCAAGCGTTGGTCTTCTACAGCGCTTCATTATTCTGTGGACGTATTTGTGCAGACGGCTCGGTAGTATCTGCTGCAACATCATCTGTTTGCCAGCGTGTCACTGCGTCAGCTTCCATTACAGCAAATCACAAACGACTGAGATTCTGATGGGCAAGTAAACTTCATCGACAAATAGTGTTTTGAGACTAATAAGGTAGGCAGGAGAATGCTGTTTATTGCCACACCGAGGAACAGGTCATTAGCGACGGAACACAAGCACGGATTGTGAAAGGTTTTAGAAGTAAATCGGTCATGTCATTTACAAAGTAACCATCATGGCATTTTATCTTAAAAATTTAAAGAAACGGAAAACCTAAATCTAGATCATCGGGTGCGGATTTTTACCCCGGTTCTCAAGAAAGCGGGCCTGCATTTATGTAGTGGAGAGGATGTCGTTATCAGGAGAAAGAAAACTGGCGTTCTACGGATCGGAGCGTGGACTGTCAGATTCCTTAAGCGGGCAGGTAGGTTAGAAAATTTAAAAAGAGAAATGGATAATATAAAGTTAGATATAGTGACTTCTGGTTAGGTGAATACAGGATTATAAATACAGAATCAAATAGAGGTCATGCTGGAGTAGGTTTAATAATGAATAAAAAAAATAGGAGCAGCATAGTGAACGCATTATTGTAGCCAAGATAGACATGAAGCCCACGCCTACCACAGCAGTACAAGTTTATATGTCAACTAGCTCCACAGATGATGGAGAGGTGTAAGAAATGTATGATGCGACAAAATAAATTATTCAGATAGTTAAGGAGAGCCGGCCGCTGTAGCCGAGCAGTTCTAGGCACCTCAGTCTGGAGCCGTGCGACCGCAAAGGTCGCAGGTTCGAATCCTGCCTCGGGCATGGATGTGTGTGATGTCCTTAGGTTAGTTAGGTTTAAGTAGTTCTAAGTTCTAGGAGACTCATGACCTCAATGTTGAGTCCCATAGTGCTCAGAGCCAAGTTAAGGAGACGAAAATTTAAAAGGCATTGGGGACTGGAATTCGATAGTAGGAAAAGGAAGAGAAGGAGAAGTAGTGGGTGAATATGGACAGGGGGGGGGGGGGTAAAGAATCAGAGAAGAAGCCGTCTGGTAGAATTATGCGCAGAGCATAACTTAATCATAGCTAACGACTGGTTTAAGAATCATTCCTGTATTCCTGGAAGAGGTCGGGAGACACTGGAAGATTTGAAATAGATTACACAATGGTAAGCAAACGGCCTTGCCGCGGTGGTAACACCGGTTCCCGTCAGATCACCGAAGTTAAGCGCTGTCGCGCTGAGCTACCACTTGGATGGGTGACCATCTGCTCTGCCTGGTGCTGGTGGCAAGCGGGGTGCACTCAGCCCTTGTGAGGCAAACCGAAGAACTACTTGATTGAGCATTAGTGGCTCCGGTCTCGGAAACTGACGTACGGCCAGGAGAGCGTTGTGCTCACCACATGCCCCTCCAAATCCACATCCAGTGACCCTTATGATCTGAGGATGAATTAATAAAAACGTTGAGGGTTGCCGATTACATTGTAATTCTGTCAGAGGCAGCAAGGACCTGGAGGAGCAGTTGAATGGAATGGAATATGTCTTGAAAGGAGGATATAAGATGAACATCGATAAAATCAAAACGAGGATAATGTAATGTAGCCGAATGAAGTCAGGTGATACGGAGGGAATTAGATTAGGAAATGAGACACTTAAAGAAGCAGATGAGTTTTGCTATTTGGGGAGAAAAATAACTGATGACGATCAAACTAGAGAGGATATAAAATGTAGACGGGCTACGACCAGGAAAGCATTTCTGAAGAACAGAAATTTGTTAAGGTCGAGTACAGATTTAAGCGACAAGAAGTCTTTTCTGAAAGTATTTGTATGGAGTGTAGCCATGTATGGAAGTGAAACGTGGACGATAAGTAGTTTAGACAGGAATAGAATAGAAGCTTTCGAAATGTGGTGCTACAGAAGAATGCCGAAGATTAGATGAGTAGATCACGTAACTAATCAGGAGGTACCGAACAGAATTGGAGAGATGAGGAAATTGTGGCGCAACATGACTAAAAGGAAGACCGGTTGGTAGGACACGTTTTGAGGTACCAAGGGATCACAAATTTAGTATTGGAGGGAATCATGGAAGGTAAAAATCGTAGAGATAGACCAAGAGATGAATTCACTACGCAGATTCAGCAGTAGCAACTTACGTTGCAGTAGTTACTCGAAGATGAAGAACCTTACGCAGGATAGAGTAGCATGGAGAGCTGCATCAAACCAATCCCTGTACTGAAGACCACAACAACAACAGTGGGAAACGAGAAGTTGGATTCTTTTATGAGCCATGAGATACAAGGTTTTATCGCATTTGCATTCTGAGGACAATCTGAACAGCAGTGACTACATGAAGTAACTCCAATTGTATTTCAACAGCATAACGCCCGACCGAGTGTCGTGAGGAATATGCAAGTGTCCACTGAAGGACGACGTGTGGCATTACCTCCACGGCCTACATTTTCACCTAATATGTCGTCCACTGAACATATCTGCGACATGATAACAAAGAAACCACTTTTAGGGAAATTTCGAGGCCACCATGGTTTCAGCCCTCACTATAACCTAGGACCAAAACAGATTACGATATACGAGGGTGTCCAATAAGTAATGCAATATATTTTTTTCTGAAAGCAGATTGGTTTTATCAGGATTCCAGTACACAATTTTATTCCCCATTCGTTTGGTTACAAAACGCTATTTTTCAACATAAACTCCGTTCAATGTGACGGATTAACGCCACCTTACTGGGAGAGCCTGTATGTTTGCATAGTACCAACGTCTTGCTGCATCAATAACCTCCACATCATCCACGACTATTTCCCGCGGAGTGCAACCGTAATTGGGCCAAACAGATGGAAGTCTGAAGGTGCGAGATTCGGGCTGTACGGTGGAAAAGGAAGAACATTTCAACGAAATTTTTTGTGAGTTCCTCTCAGATGCGGAGACTTGTGTGGGGCCTTGCGTTGTCATGGCGAAGGAGAAGTCGTGTACATTTTTATGGCGACGAAATTTTAGGCGAGTGTGCCAGCACACAGCAACAGAGACATCCAGTTGAGCATCGCAGTGTGATTATGACCGGTCGATCACCTCGAATGAAGGTGTCCGCACGTTTCAACACTGCAGGAGTTACAACTCTGTGCGGCAGGCCAGCACGCAAGACATCGGAGAGATTGGCGAGACCTTGTTGTGATGATGTCAGAGGTCTCGCCCAACAACTCACCGTGCGTTTGTTCACTTCCTGGTCTCCGTAGACATCCTACGAGCGCCTATGGATATCTGCAATGCTCTTGTTTAGGAAATCGTTCCCTTTACAGCCCCGTACACAAAGTGTATGTCAGTGAGCTCTGCAAAACTGTACTGGAACTGCACCATCGTATTGTACTGTACGTCCGTGAATAGCGCCGAGTAATGAATGGGTCTGTCATTAATTCTTAGCACGTTCTGTAATCAAAAACTAAAAAACTAATCTCCTCACGCACAGGCCACGAAGGCCCAAAGCTACTGACTGTCCGCCGTGTATCCTCATCCCGGAGGCGTCACTGGATGCGGATATGGAGGGGCATGTGGTCAGCACACCGCTCTCCCGGCCGTGTGTCAGTTTCCGAGACCGGGGCCGCTACTTCTCAATCAAGTAGCTCCTCATTTTGCCTCACAAGGGCTGAGTGCACCTTGCTTGCCAACTGCGCTCAGCAGACTGGATGGCCACCCATCCGAGTGCTAGACCAGTCTGACAGCGCTTAACTTCGGTGATCTGACGGGAACCAGTGTTACCACTACGGCAAGGCCGTCGACCCACGTTCTGTAATGGGACAACGTAAATAGGATACAACAGATTCACCTTATGGAAGAGTAAAGTAAGTAAAAAATAGTTCAAATGGCTCTGAGCACTATGGGACTGAACATCTGAGGTCATCAGTCCCCTAGAACTTAGAACTACTTAATCCTAACTAACCTAAGGACATCACATCCATCCATGCCAACAGCAGGATTCGAACCTGCGACCGTAGCGGTCGCGCGGTTCCAGACTGTAGCGCCTAGAACCGCTCGGCCACACGAGCCGGCAAAGTAAGTAAAACCTACATCACGATTTGCTAGTAATCAAGCTCGTCTTCCTTATTTCCTTACAGGAAATAAAGAATGTACATGTAAGTAAACAGCACGGTACATGTTACCTTGTACGCACGTTAGCAGTAAATTACCTGGAAAACAGTAACGGTAGACAAAGCAGTCGACAAGTTAACTTCCATATCTCTTTAAGCTGGCTTCTCTGTCCCCAGATCCCCCAACGTCACATTGTTCAGTGTAGCACTCTCTATGTCCTGCTACATTCTTGCATGCTGTTACGGAAACACCCTGTATAGTGCCTTCACCTATCGGAACTTCATGAAACTATAGGAAAGTATAGAGGCTGAAACGGGACTATTCTGTAGCGGCACTACTGTTTGGGATAGGAAAAGTCAGTTTTGGTGCAATATTGCAGAGCGCGGAAGTTACAGCCAGGCACAGGCCTGTTTACAGAGAGCTACACTCACCAGTAGAGGCCAAAGGGGTGTAGAAGTGCCGGAAAATGTACACGCAGCGGTTTGCGTGGCGAAAGTCACAGGCAGAAGGGGACGTGACGCGGAGCAACGCGTTTAGCAAAACAGAGGCGCACAGATGCATATAAATAGGTGACGGTTGACTAACAAAGCATTCAAGTGTGGCAGCCCTCCTGCACAGCAGGGCGTGCCACACCACCGGCCACATGCAGCAGCAGATGGGGCGCCAGCGTTGCAGTCCACGGCGGGGCGCTGGTTCGACCCTCTGAGGCCAATGCAGGGTCCGCAGCCAGCCAGCGGCGGGTCACGCCACAGCTCGCTACTGTGGGCAGTCGTCTCGACTCCCAACATGCACCGGAGACATCAGGGCCGAAGACCGCAGATTCAGCTGACGGATTGCGGGCACTTGTTCTCGCCGTGACCCGAGCCACGCCGGCAGGCATGCATGGCGCGGGCCACCTTGCTGTCGTCAGTGGGCGGCACTGAGGCAGCGCAGGACGATGGCCGCTGAGTTGGCTGCTGACGTCGACGCGTCTCCGAGGCCGACACACTGTGGGGCGTGGCACGGCTCGCTGCAGCAGCCATTCCGCATCGAGCCGTTTTGCAGACAGCGAAGTGGTGTCCTCAGCATTGCAGCACCTGATGACGCAGGCCAAGGGGAATGCGGCACTGTAGTTGGAAATACTAAATCACTTGCGAAACTCAGATGAGTCTTAATACGGTGCCTTCCACACTAAGCTGGAAATGTGGGTCTCACGGGGAGTGTGCCAGAGATAAGTCCCTGCAGTCGCACTATCCCCTGTGTCCTCAATGGCTCAGTCCCTGCCTGTGTGTCAGCATGATCGGTCAGAGTGTTAGCTACGCTCTCTAACAAAAAACTGAGTGAACGTAAATGGGTGTCATCGGACGTCCACCCCAAACAAATTCAACGAACAATATAGAACAAAATGAGATCAAAAAAAAGTCCGATAGAGCGTCTGCCATGTACGCAGGAGATCCTGGGTTCGAGTACCTGGCGGGGAACACGTTTTCAACTGTCCCCTTTGATATTTGTCGACGCCTGTAGGCAGCTAATAGTATGGTTTTCATTGTAATTTCATTACTTGGCTATGTTCTTGTTTCCTTTGTTCTGTCTGTATTTTGCTTGTTATCTTCCTTTCTTTTATTCAGTTTTCGTGCTCGTAACTTTGTTGCTGAATTTGTCTCTTTCATTTATCATTTCGATACTGATCCTTGCTTGTTTTAGTTCTTTTTCTATTTCTTAAAACCGATAGTTTTTTTATTGAACCGTTTGCTACATCAAAAGTTGTCTTTGTGTCTCTGTTGTTCACTCAATGTATCTCCCCACAGAATGTTAGTAGGCGCTTTCTGATCATGTCATTGAGCCTGTCTGTGTTCATATAATTCTTTGGTTGGTCTCTTCATCCATATGCCACTGCTCCAAACAATTTTCACAGGAATTTACGTTCTATTTTTTCAGTCTTTGTGATCCATGACGCGTAGACAGCTTCTGGTAGTACAACTGTACTGCATTGCCTACGTTTAACCTGTCTTGAACTACACTACTGGCCATTAAAATTGCTACACCAAGAAGAAATGCAGATGATAAACGGGTATTCATTGGACAAATATATTATACTAGAACTGACATGTGATTACATTTTCACGCAATTTGGGTGGATAGATCCTGAGAAATCAGTACCCAGAACAACCACAGCGTCCTTGATACGCCTGGGCATTGAGACAAATAGAGCTTGGATGGCGTGCACAGGTACAGCTGCCCATGCATCTTAAACACGATACCACAGTTCATCAAGAATAGTGACTGGCGTATTGTGATGAGCCATTTGCTCGACCACCATTGACCAGACGTTTTCAATTGGTCAGAGATCTGGAGAATGTGCTGGCCAGGGCAGCAATCGAACATTTTCTGTATCCAGAGAGGCCCATACAGGACCTGCAACATGCGGTCGTGCATTATCCTGCTAAAATGTAGGGTTTCGCAGGGATCAAATGAAGAGTAGAGCCACGGGTCGTAACACTGAAATGTAACGTCCACTATTCAAAGTACCGTCAATGCGAACAAGAGGTGACCGAGACGTGTAACCAATGGCACCCCATACCATCAAGCCGGGTGACGCGCCAGTATAGCGATGACGAACACACGCTTCCAATGTGCGTTCATCGCGATGTCGCCAAACACGGATGCGACCATCATGATTCTGTAAACAGAACCCAGATTCATCCGAAAAAATGACGGTTTGCCATTCGTGCACCCAGGTTCGTCGTTGAGTGCACCATCGCAGGCGCTCCTGTCTGTGATGCAGCGTCAAGGGTAACCGCAGCCATGGTCTCCGAGCTTATAGTCCATGCTGCTGCAAACGTCATCGAACTGCTCGTACAGATGGTTGTTGTCTTGCAAACGTCCCCATCTGTTAACTCGGGGATCGAGACGTGGCTGCACGATCCGTTACAGCCATGCGGATAAGATGCCTGTCATCTCGACTGCTAGTGATACGAGGCCGTTAAGATCCAGCACAGCGTTCCGTATTACATTCCTGAACCCACCGATTCCATATTCTGCTAACATAATTGGATCTCGACCAACGCGAGCAGCAATGTCGCGATACGATAAACCGCAATCGCGATAGGCTACAATCCGACCTTTACCAAAGTCGGAAACGTGATAGTACGCATTTCTCCTCCTTACACGAGGCATCACAACAACGTTTCACCAGGCAACGCCGGTCAACTGTTGTTTGTGTATGAGAAATCGGTTGGAAACTTTCCTCATGTCAGCACGTCGTAGGTGTCATCACCTGCGCCAACCTTGTGTGAATGCTCTGAAAAGCTAATCATTTGCACATCACAGCATCTTCTTCCTGTCGGTTAAATTTCGCGTCTGTAGCACATCATCTTCGTGGTGTAGCAATTTTAATGGCCAGTAGTGTATTTCTTTTATTGTAGTGTGTCCTTGCCAGTTTACATGGTTGGTTGGTTGGCTGGTTGGTTGATTCGGGAGAGGGGACCACACAGAGAGGTCATCGGTCCCATCTTGATAGGGATGTTGTTCTGTCTTTCCATGTATTGCATCTTCTCATACGATATCTGTAAACCCGTTTTCGGAGAGACTTCTTGCACATCTTACCTATTGTTGCTGAGTATTGCCAGATCATCTGCAAATGCCAGACATTCTATAATAGTCTCGTTTATACACTTCCTTCCTAACTGAATTACTTTTACTTTTTCTTCCAATTGTTTGATAATTTTGTTCAAGTCACTGTTGAATAAAAGCGGGTAAAGACCACCACCTTGTCTGACCCTGGTATGTATTCGAATGGGTTTGAAACTTCTCCCATAAATTTTAATGTGGATGTGGTATCTGGAAGTGTCTTTTTATGAGTGTCCTAGTTTTTCTGTCTGTTCCATATTATTCTAACGTGCCTGGCTGAGGAGTCGTAGACCTTCTTAAAGTCGACGAATGTGACTACAGTGTTGTTCGTCTGTCTGACCTTCAGTAGAGTTCGCAGTTTCCAAATTTGTTCAATACAGGACCATTCTTTTCAGAAGCGTGCTAGGTGTTTACCTATCTTTGTATCAGCTTGTGGTTCTAGTCTGTTCAGTGATGCCTTGGAGAAAATTTTGTAGGTGACCGGTAATGATGAGATACCTCTGTAGTTATTAGGATCTGACTCGTCGCCCTTTTTGTGGAGTGGATGAATCAACGCACATTTCCATTCCTGTGAAATTTTCTCTGTATTCCATATTTCTGTAAGATTTTCATGGATTTTTTTGTGATGGTTTGATCTTTGAGTTTCCAGATCTCGAGATAATGCCGTCTTTTGTTGGGGCTCTGTTGTTTCTTAGTTGTTTTATAATGTCTTCTACCTCGGCTTTTGAAGGTCGCTTTGTATCTGGGTTTGGTAGTGTTTTCGTGAATAGGAATTTTTCTTTAGGCTTCTCGCAATTGATGAGTTTATCGAAATAATTTTTTGGAATTTTGCAGTTTTCTTTAGTACTTGTTCCCAGAGATCTTTTGAAGCATTTATTTGGAGGCCGACAATCTTTTGCATCCTCTCTGAAAATTCTTTATAAATTTATAGTGTTATTTCTTTTGAAGTATTCCTCGATTTCATTTAGTTTCTTTTTGTCGTACGTCCTTTTCACTCTTCTAATATCTTTTGAGGCTTGTTTCTAGACTTTGTGGAAAACTTGCCATGTTCCTTTTGTTCTGTTGCTGCTGAACTTCTTCTAGGCCTGGATTCTAAGTACAGTGCCCTGATCGCAAATTGCGCTTCACTGTCTATGTTTTCGTTTCTTCCGGGGATCACCCCAACGCATTTCATTCTGAATTGACTTCACGAGATCTGTTCAATTTCCTGTCGAACATCTATTAATTTGTTCAATAATTTTGTTTTTGCTTATCTTTAAGTATTCTGGTTTCGGCCTTTATTCTGCGTTATCTTTCTGTTTCTTGGGATTAGCCTAATTTTTATTTGTAGCAAGTGATGATCTGACTCGAAGAATCCTTTGCGTGTTGTCTCATTCAGAATTTCGCTTATATTTTTCGTTGCGATGGTCAAACATGTTTTTTTTTTAGCGTTTTCCATGTTGTGAGTGTTTGTTTGGGCTTTTGAAACTGCGTTGACATAATTTTGAAGCAAAAATATTGACAGTAAAGTATGAGAAGTTTCCTATTCATGTTGGTGCGTTCGTGTGCTGTGTATGGGGCTGCGATTTGCTTGTACTTCTTCTCCTTCCCTAGTTGTGCACTGAAATCTCCTCATACAATTTTAACATGGCTTTTTGGTATTTTATTTGGTGTTCCTTCCATGTCTTCCCAAAAGTCTTCGACTTCTTGTGGTTTCTTTCTGTTGTGATGGTTTGTCGGTGCATGTGAATTGATGATTGTGTATCTTTTGTTTCCTGATTTGAAGGTTATTGTAGAGATTCTTTCTGACACTGAATAGAAATCTAGGATGCTGTCTATGACTGATTAGTGAACCACAAATCCTGTGCCAAACATCGTCGGTGTTCGTCTTCTGACAGCAGGTTTTCCTTTGTATATCCTGTAGCATTCTATGTTGACATGGTTTTCGTCTGTGAAATGCGTCTCTTGTATTACGAGGATTTTGTGTGAAATTAGTTCCAGAACATACGTAAGATGTTTGAACTTGCTTATCTTGACCACCGTATTTGTTTAAAGTGCCAATATAGTGTTTCTGAAGATCCTTCATCTTCTCACAATGTCCCTGGTCCCCCAGAATCCGATGACCAGGAATGTCCAGTATTTTTACCGTGACCTGGGATAGTGGATATTTTTCCTGTTGTTCCATAATGATTTTTTTCTAGTTGAGGGTGGTTGTGGTGATCACGTTTGGAGACCACAAATGTTAAGCACTTGATTGTTGAAATCAAGACATATTTGTAGCACACACACCAGTTAAGTGAACAGACGCTGGTCACTCGCCGCTGGACGCTAGAACAGACACTAATGGGTGTAGGCCTAAATTAGTCTGGACTCGCACTCGGGAGGACGACGGTTCAATCCCGCGGCCATCCTGTTTTACGTTTTCCGTCATTTCCCTAAATCGCTCCAGGCAAATGCCGGGATGGTTCCTTTGAGAGGACACGGCCGACTTCCTTTCCCGTCCTTCCCTAATCCGATGGGACCGATGACCTCACTGTCTAGTCTCCTCCCCCAACAACAACCCAACTGCCTAAGTTAGTATTTGGTACAACCTCTACATTTCGCCGAGCGGTCTACGGCTCTGCAGTCATGGACTGTGCGGCTGGTCCCGGCGGAGGTTCGAGTCCTCCCTCGGGCATGAGTGTGTGTGTTTGTCCTTAGGATAGTTTAGGTTAAATAGTGCGTAAGTTTAGGGACCGATGACAGTAGCAGTTCACTCTCATAAGATTTCACACACATTTCCTCTACATTTCATTACCCCGGTACCACTCATATCTGGGGCGCTTTCTTGTATCCGCCACCTGGGAAGGCGCCCGATGGGGATCTAACAACAGTCACACGATTGTATATATATATATACAATGTGGACCATTTTAATGCATCTTATGCAATGACTCGAGACAGAGATGAGATACAGCAAAATGTTTTAGTTAAAATTGTAGGTGGCAAAGAGGGTCACACATTGCTACTAGTGGCTGTGACCCTGAACGTTATTTTGAAGGTGATTTTGAGGTTAAGGTGATTTTTTCAAACTGAGAACCCTAACATTTGATTCAAGATTTGAAAAGAGCGGCAAATTTTACGTATAAAATGATACATTATTCAAGGTCATGGCAAGGTTCAGTGAAGGTCGAATAAGCAAATATGTTTTTAGTTCTAGTACAGATTAACTTAGAACAAAGGAAGGATACAGCGAAATTCAATGTTAGATACAAAATGGAAGTAGCGTCCAGAGTGATGAGAGATGAGGGGACTCATTCAACGACTTTTAAGTCAATGATCTACGTTTCATTTATGTTTTTTCTATCCTGCAAATCCCAGAATAATATTTGTACGCTGTGATGTATTTATTTTTGTCAATAAACACGTTAATTAACATTTAAAATTAATATATCTGTCTGCTCTTTCCAAATCGGACGCCACAAATAGGGGTTTTCACGAAACAAAACTCAACCTTCGAATTACCTTCGATAATTACCTTTAAAATCATGGTAATTTGTACTGATACGTGACCTCTGATGTCTCTTCCAATATGCATCTAACATTGTATTTTGATGTGTCCCTCCTCTATTCCGAGCTAATCCCTACTGGAATTAAAAGCATATTTCCTTATTTCACCTTCATTGAACCTTGCCATGACCTTGCATAACATATCATTTTATACGTAAAATTTGCTCCTCTTTTCAGATCTTAAATCAAATATTGGATTTCCTAGTTTAAAAAATCACTTTAACCTCCAAATCTCCTTTAAAATCACGTTCAAGGTGGTCACGGCCATTAATAACAGTGCGTGACCCATTTTGCCACCTACAAATTTTATCTAAAACATTATTTTGTATCTCATCTCTATCCCGAGTATGGATTAAAATGTTCCCCTTAACCGAGTGCGCAGATTTCCAACAGCATTACGTAAATTACGTCATCTGTCCGAAACCGCGTTAAAACAGAATTACAGACAGCAGCGGCTGCTAATTAATTGGTTTACAATGCTGTTTCTGTGCATGAGGGTCATAAAGTAAATATACCAACTTTCTACGCCACAGAACAGACATTACTAAGGTGTAATGACTGAATTGCCGCAAGAAGAAAATGCCTGTCATTCAGTGTCAATATCAAGTATTCAAGTCGAATGATATGTTAAGAAAGTCAAGGAGCATGGATAGGCCAGAGGAAAGCTGTGGCCATTTACACTCAGTCGCAAAAGACAGTGGGAAGTTTCACAATGAGTACTCGAGAAACACTGACTATGAAACTCAAACATATTTATTAGCAATATATATGCGTAACAACATTAATTACAAAAGAATTATTGTATTATTTCGTTTCCAAAACATAAATAACAGAAAAATTAAGAACAAAACTGAAACATCCTGCACACCCTGCTGCTAGAAAAGTATTCGGCCACTGTCCAGTAAATGTTCATAAGTTGTACGACGAAAACGTCAATACCTTGTGGGTCCACCTTTCATTTTCAATACCTCCTCCAATCTACTAGGCATACTTTCCACAAGTTTTTTCGTTAAATCTGGGTCTATATTTGCCCAGTCTTGGCGCAGTTTCTCTTTCAAAGTCTCCTTCGTATAGATGTTGTCCGCGCGGAGGGTCCGTATCAATTTATCCCACAAATGTTCGATTGGGTTACGGTCTGGTGATTGGGGAGAGGGGTGCAATACTTTCGGGGCCGGCCGCGGTGGTCTCGCGGTTCTAGGCGCGCAGTCCGGAACCGTGCGACTGCTACGGTCGCAGGTTCGAATCCTGCCTCGGGCATGGATGTGTGTGATGTCCTTAGGTTAGTTAGGTTTAAGTAGTTCTAAGTTCTAGGGGACTAATGACCACAGCAGTTGAGTCCCATAGTGCTCAGAGCCATTTGAACCAATACTTTCGGGCAACTGAAGAGCAACCACATTTGTACAATATGTGCGGTATGCTTGGGATCATTATCCTGATAAAAATGAAAGTTGTTCGCAATACCTAGATGTCGTGCACTCTGCTTCAGATGTCCTCGCAGTATGTTCAAATACGCTTCCTTGTTCATCGTATCCTCAATGAACACTAAATCACTTACACCATTGCCGGACATGCATCCCCACACTATGATGCTCCCACCTCCAAACTTTACTCTTGGTTTGAGGTTCCTGGGATTCATCTCTTCATTGGTCTTTCGCCACACGTTTGCCTTTCCGTCGCTTTGCCATAATGTAAATTTACATTCGTCTCAAAATATCACCCGATTCCACCAAGCCTGATCGTATTCGGCGTATGCCCTCGCAAACTGCATACGTTTCTTCTGGTTCACTGCATTTATGAATGGCTGTCGCCGTGCCACTCGACCGTGGTACTGCGATCGTCGTGATACTCTCCGTACGGTTTCGGGATAAACTTTTATACCACGGTCTCCCTCCACCTCACTTGCAATTCGTGTGGCAGATATTTTCGGATTCTGTTGTACCTTTCGCACAATCACACATTCATCTCTCTGTGAAAATGTCCGCGGCCGTCCTGTACTGGAACGGAATTCCAATCGGTCTTCTTTCTCGAACCGTTTAATAATGTCGTGAACTGTACTTTTCTTCATGTTCACTACTGCGGCAATTTCCCTGCAAGTTTTCCCCTTCGCGTGATGATAAACAACAAGTTGCCTTTGCTCGAACGTAGAACACTTCCCTCTGCGTCCCATCGCCGACCTGCACAGGCTCGCGATACGTGTTTACTAATCATCGCTATCGTCCCGCGGAAATGTCGGACACACTGCAGTCGCTTCACGCTCTGTCCGTCTCGGAATGAACTACTCTTTCACGTTGTCCGCCTTTGTCCGAATATTTTTGTTGCACCTTGCCATGCCGTTTTCAGGAAATATTACGTAACAGACACATGTCCAACAACAACTCTTCGTATTTGACGCGTGTTTCACGTTGTGACATCGTACCCAGAGTCCCAAATACATAACAAAGTGCAATTTCTGTATTTGTTCATGCGGCAAACTGCAACATTATGCGCCGTTACGTGCTGTCCGAATACGTTTGCGACTGAGTGTTCTTGTAACGTTTAAAGCGTCGAAACGGCCTTACTTCGTAAATACACATGGTGTGCGCTGTTCTGATGCACCGTGCGTGAGACCTGGTGTGCATTGCTTTAATTGCCTGCGGTACGGTCAGCCTAGTAAACAATGTCATAGTTCAAACGCTGGCCACACCGCTGTGGGCCGCACGACATTAGCGAGTGTACCAAACAAACACTTCCCTTTCGTGTACACTGCTGAGGAGGATACCCGTATAATTCTAGAGAGAGCCCGGAGTACCTCAGACAGAGGCAAATTAACCAGTGCGTGCATTACAAGGTATAACATACCGGTAAGCTGCCTTACAAGCAAATTTCGTCACAGGAAACATGTCCCTGCCTTCCCAGAAATATGTACGCTCTCAGCCTAGTACCGTAGGCGTCCGATACACACAAACCACTGAAAGAAATGAACAGATCTTGAGCACGTCAACAGCTTCAACAGTCACCACGTGTTTTACCAATGCCGCTTACATACAGCAACCACCAAAGTCACACTTTTAACCCTCTATCCACAAGGTGGACTATGAACAGGTCTTGCGCACGTCAACAGCTTCAACAGTCACCACGTGTTTTACCAATGCCGCTTACATACAGCAATCAACAAAGTCACATTTTTAACCCTCTGTCCACAACGTGGACTATGAGCAGGTCTTGCGCACGTCAACAACTTCAACAGTCACCACATGTTTTACCAATGCCGCTTACATACAGCAATCAACAAAGTCACATTTTTAACCCTCTGTCCACAAGGTGGACTGGAAGGACGTAAACAACGAGGTCAGGTGGTGTACCACCCACTGAAATACATTTGTATTTTTAAGCAAATTAAATGTATTACAATTGATATTAAGTAATCAGATCTTTGTATATATTGTTGGGAAAGAGAAACGAAAGAAAAAGCAACGTTTTACTCAAATAGGTAACACGTAACTGTATTGCCAAAAATGTTGAGTGTTACATGTATTATTTTACTAGTGTCAGATTACAGATAGCTAGGTACTTTCTTCGCATCATTAGGCTAGACAATTATACTCCAACAAGGTAGACGATTTATTACAAAATAATTAAAAATAACAAAAAATAAGTTAATATTATTATTATTTTAGTACATGTCAAGACAATTGAAATAAGCCACATTCTTATGTTCACCATACAGGCGTCTATGGTATTTTTAACAAAACGAATAACCTTGTCTATCATTATAATACTTATTTTAATTGAAAAATCCACATCCACGAGGTTTTTTTGGCAGCTTCCCATATTCCGGCTCAGCTTCTTCCTCGCCGTGATAACCCTTGATAGAAAGTCAAAGTTCTCGTGGTAGATGAGAATTATACGCTCTCTTCTTCATAAGCGATTCCGTTAAATCGAGGGAATGTTCTTTAAGGAATTGGTAGCATTCCCTACTAGAGAAACCGTGTGTTTGATTCAATTTTCAAAGTACAAATGTATTCACATCACCAGCATCACCGTAGAAACACCGGCGTGGCCATTTCCGAGTTTTACGCTCGCTGCTCTTATATTGACGCAGTTGGTGGGAAACGTCCACTCCGGATTTTATTATATTATAGAATTAGATTTGTTCACGTTACTGAGAGTATGCATCTATTCGAGGTGAATCATGCTCGGATGGTAAAATAATAACATTTTTGTATTTCTTTAGTGTAAAAGAAAAAAGTGTTTTATCAGGGGCGTAGAGAAAACGAGATGTCACAGCAGATACGTTTAGTCAACTCGTCGGCCAATTCACACGATGTGAGCGGATTGTCTATCGTTATATTTCTGTTTGTGTTTGTTTACATATTCACAAAACCATAGGACATAACTCGTTTGCATGGAAAGGCTTACTAATACTTTGTCTTCTGGTTCCTTCCTAACGTAAGGAATTACATGCACAAAATAAAATGTTTTTGCGTCACATATACTGATAATTTTCAAGCCATACTTGCCAGGATTTTTTGGCATAAACATTTCGGAAGATAATCGTCCTGTGGAGTTTAGTACCGTATTATCTATAATGAAGTACTCAGATAATGCATAATGGCCTTTACAATGAGTGCTAAAAACAGTCCAAAAGTCTCGAAAACACACAAAATTTGTCGTTTTCTTTCCTTTGATCTCGTGTTTTCTTGTCCTCGATCTAAGGGCATGTATAAGAAATTTAGACCGGTTTTTAGATATTGTAAATCGAAAAATCGGGGGTCCGTCAATTTTTAAAACATTGCTTGGAGTTGAAACGGAAAACTCTTTGTGTATCCGCTTCTGTATAACTACGCACAAAGGGCTTAGATCTCAGCATTGTCTATAGGTGTGGTGTATCACTGGACTGAACTGAATCGTCCAGCTATTCATTCGATTTCCTAATTTGTGTATTTTACCAAAACTTGAATCATTTCTTCATCTACAAACAATGAGAATAGATATGCCTCATCCGTCATGCCCTTAGCCATACCCTTAGGTGAAGGAAGGTGTAATACCATACCTTTTGTGCGCGTTTTGGCGTATTTAGAGTTTGGAGATGTGTTCGTTTGTGTTGTTTCCAAATCTTTCCCTAGTTGTAAAATATGTAGCTTCTTCGTCGTTGTCGTCGTCTTCGGGTGGCTGTTCTTCTTCTTCTTCAAGAAATGCTTCCTCAGATTCGAATTAATCGGCAACGGCCTCATCAACAGATGGTACGCCATCTGATGTCCGATCCATATTCATCAAAACTGTTTCATCTTTGTTACGTCTTCCACAGACGGCCCCTGCCAGGCAGACTACACTCCAGACACCCCTGTGTACCGTATAACACACACAAGCACTTGCAGGCGCAACCAAGAGGAAAACAATTCTTCAAAACAGACAGAACTTGCTAGAGTCTAATGCGAACTTTTTCCTGCAGAGGTCGCCTGACAGACACAGGGAAAGTTGGAGAACTCCGCCGGCCTCCGCCGGCTTTATAAGGCCAGCACAGCAGCAGTACAGCCACCCACCTCCGCCTTCTGAAACTCGTATCTGGCCGGACACGGGGATTGCATCCTTCTACCATCCTCCACACCTACAAATCCCTCACCCGTCCTATCCTCTGTTATGCCAGCGTTGCCTGGATCACCACCCCCACCCGCTTTTACCAGACTATCCAAATCCTTGAACGCCATGCGCTCCGCCTTGCCTTCCGTATCCGCCTTCCTTCCCCCACATGGCTCCTGTATGAACTGATCCCCTTCCCCCACCTCCTCCTTTTCCTCCAACATCTCTGCATCCTTTACACTGTCCACAGGCGTGATCCCCCCCACCCTCTGGTTTCCTCCTTCCTCTCCACCCCTTGCCCGTTGCCACGCCTCTCTCTTTGTACCCCTCCCTCTCTCCACCTCCACACCCTCCATCTCCTTCCTCAGGGCAATTTCCAACGCCTCCCCCTCCCGGATGACGAATTTTGCCGTGACATTACCCTTCCTTCCAACTATAACCTGGCCTTGTTCCCCCCCCCCCTCCCCAGGGCCCCCTTTTTCCGCTCCCCTCCTTCTCCCAGACCGGATTTTCCTCTTCCCCCCCCCCTGAGACCCTGCACCCCATACTTGCCTCTTTCCTTCCCACATCCCTCCCTATCTGGCCCTCTCCAGCGGGCCCCCTCCCGCCCATCCCTCCACACTCTTCCTCTCCCTGCCTCCCTTCTTCCGGTCTCCCTCATCTCCTTGCACTTGGCAGATCCTCCGTGTGGATCATCGTCAGTGTGCCACATCAGTGTTGTGTTTAGTGCTGTTTCTCCTGTGCGTCAAGAGGTGTGATTTTATTTGTGTACTGCCACCAGCATCCTAGATGTTTTAAGCTTCAAGCAGTATCAGTATGTGCCACACACTGAGGTGACGGAAGTCATTGGATACCTCTTAATATCGTGTCGGATCTCCTTTTCCCCGGCGGAGTGCAGCAACTCGACGTGCACGGAAGGCCCCTGCACAAATATTGGCCCTTGTTTCCTCTATAGTCGTCCATAATTTCCAAAGTAAACACAGCCCACACCATTATGGAGCGACCACCAGCTTGCACTGTGCCTTGTTGAGAATCTGAGTCCATGGCTCCGTGAGGTCTGCGTCACACTGTAACCCTCCCATTATCTGTTACCAACTGAAATCGGGATTCATCTGATCAGCCTACTTTTTTTTTACAGTCGTCTAGGGTCCAAGCGAAATGGTCCCGAGCCCAAGAGAGACGCTGCAGGCGATGCCACGCTGTTAGCAAAGGCACTAGCGTCGTTCGTCTGCACCTGTAGCCCGTAACTCCAAATTTCGCCGCACTGTTCTAACGGATGTGTTAGTCGTACGTCGCACGTTGATTTCTGCGTTTATTTCATGCATTGTTGTTTGTCTGTCAGCACTGACAACTTAACTCAAACACTACTGCTCTCGGTCGCTAAGTGAAGACCGTCGTTCACTGTGTTCTCCGTGCCAGAAGCGATGCCTGAACTGTGGTATTCTTGGCACACTCCTGGCCCTGTTCATCTAGGAATATTGAATTCCCTAACGATTTCCGAAATGGAATGTTCCGTGCATCTAGCGCGTTCAAAGTCTGTTAATTCCCGCCGTGTGACCATAATCACGTCGAACATCTTTTCATACGAATCACCTGAAGCACTTCCCTTTTGTACTTCGTGTACGTGATGCTACCGGTACCTGTATATGCGCATATCGCTGTCTAATGACTTTTGTCACTTCACTGTATCTGCAACGTGGCTACCTCCGGATGAACTATTTCTCTTTCCTGGGTTTAATGTATCTGGAGTCAACAAGACGATGGATATGGGGCAAGTGCACTTCTTATAAGGATCGTGGAAAAGGGACATCTTATTTACGCTTACGGTACGGCTCTACATTCCCTGATGCAAACCCAAGCAGAATCGCCTCATGAAGAGGAGATATTTTAATTTTGTCCTTAGCTGCCATTGATGTTACCCCAATTGTACCATATTCTCTCATTAAACGGTCATTCGTGAGCGTTGTTGTCACGAAAACAGGGAGATTTCATTTAAGTCAGCACATACAGCAAAATTTCACTTGCCACATCTCGCTTCGTGGGCTGAAAAATTGTTAACTGCACGTGCACTAGTCGCCTAGGATTCTTACCTGTTAAATTGAAACATTTAAGCCCTACACTTTCTAACTGATCTGACAAAAGAAAAAACAACACACAAGCGAAATCGAAACGCAAAGATCCGGTACGACTATGCAGTGACGAAATTGTTTACTTTCATTCAGCATACATTTTCTCTGGTGGATTGCTGGTATCATATCGATACCCTCTGAAGGAAAAGAAAGGTGGAATAATCTTAAATAACAATTAACCTGCAATCAGAAATCCGGTTACTTATTGTACTGTCTGCCATCGGGTTCCCCTAAATGGCAGGCAGCACCGCATAACATCCACGCTATGAAGGAAACAAAGCAACAGCCAAACAGGCGAAGACATCAGGTAAACACGCCGAAGATTCCAGTCAATTAATAGGAACCTTTCCTTGCAGAGGTCGCCGCGACGTATCCGGCCACGGATTCCTACGCCGGGTTTCTGGTGGCTGCAGCTGACTATATAGGGCCGGTCGGTCGAAGACAGACCTGGCTTAGTACGCTGCTAATGGCAACCGCTATAGCAGAGTCTCCGAGAAGATATCACCGAAGCCGCTGTACTGCACCGCCGATCGAAGTACCAGCCTACCGAGAGGAACCACATCTCCGGCTATATCGACGGACGTATACATCTATTGTAAAGCCAGCTATTGTATTGTAGAAGAAGTTACGTTCAATAAAATGTTGGAGAATACAACACTTATTATAAAGTTTGGTACCAGACTGAACATACACAAAACATATACATTCTTGTACTACTTCAGTCCCTTACGTATACACCAGGAGAGGGTGGATTTCATCAGTTTGGTGTGGGAATTCAGCACTAAAAACCTCTCTCGGAGGTGAAAATTATTCATTTGATACAATGACTAAGGAGGGTGAGTTCTCTCCGACTAAGGCGGTTACAGTTAAAGTTGCAGTGGCCAGTGACCTCTTGGCGTCCGACACCACGGTAAAAAAAATCACAAGATTTACTCAACACTATATTTAGGGACTATGCGAATTTGTAAAAGCCAATGCAATAACTTAAAGACATGATTCGAAGATCCACCTGAAATAATTAAACTTTTCACGCAAATGTAAAAGCAGGTAAAGTGAATCACTCCCTGCTCCTGATGGGGCTGATACAACTGGTTTAATCGTGACCCAACATGCAAATCTCAACCCGACTTAATATCTAAATCCACGCTCTATCAGAGCGTGCGTACGCGCCAGCTGCTCAAGTCTGAGTATCACTCTACCGAAATTCAGAAGTCTCTCCCAGACGCTGTGTCCAGGGTCTGTTCATTGTGGAGCTGTGGCAAATGTCCAACCCCTTGCACCCGCTAAAAATTGTGGGCCGCTAAGCCAATCACAGGGCTAAGGAAAGCGCGGCAGTCCGTTGCCCTCAGATTCTTTATGAGCAGAGAAAAGTTCCAGAAGTTCCGGGCAGAATTCTACAGGACCAATCAAAGGGCTCCATTTCAAAATAGCAAGACGGTTCGCTTCTGTCGTTGGTCTTTACTCCTGCCACCCGGGCAAAAAGAAAGCAACCGAATTGGCCCACAGCTATAAGAGAAAGGAAGAAAGTGCCTCTAACTTGAAGCTACGTCACAATGTTCTCATCTCATGTAAGTGATTACACTATCACTTCGTATATGGAAAGTAATAAGTCTGTTAATCCCAGTAACTAAATGGAAAATAAAACAAAACCAAACGTGCAACAGAAAATCATCCTCCAAGCATCAACGTCTGACAGATAAATACACTGTTCAGTCTCATTAATACAAATGACCACCACCTACAGTGAGGTGACATAAGTCAGGGGATCACAATATGCACATCAACAGGTGGTGGTAGTAACGCGTATAAAAGAGCAGTGCATTGGCCGAGTTGTCATTTGCACACAGCTATTCATGTGAAGAGTTTTCCGATGTGATTACGGCCGCACGACGTGAATTAACAGACTTCTAACGCGGCATGATAGTTGGAGTTAGACACATGGGACATTCTAATTCGGAAATCGTTAGGGAAATGAATATTCCAAGATCCACAATGTCGAGAGCGTGACGAGAATACCACCACATTTCGTGTATTACCTCCCACCACGAACAACGCAGTGGCCGAAGGCCTCACTTAACCACCGACATCAGTGGCGTCTCCGTTAAGTTGTCAGTGCTAACAGACAAGCAACACTGTGGGAAATAACGGCAGAAATCAATGTGGGACATATGATGAACGTATCTGTTAGGACACTGTGGTGAAAAGTGGCGTTAATGGGCAATGGTAGCACACGACGGACGCGAGTGCCTTTGTTAACAGCACGGCGTCCCCTGTCCTGGGCTCGTGACCATATCGGGTGGACTCAAGACGACCGGAAAACAGTGGTCTGGTCAGATGAGTAAGGTTTCAGTTGATAAAAGCTGATGGTAGGGTTCGTGTGCGGCGCAGACCCCACAAAGCCATGGACCGATGTTGTAAACAAGGAGCTTTGAAAGCTGATTATGGCTTCAGAATGATGTGGGTTGTGTTCACGATGTATGGACTGTGTGCTATGGTCCAACTGAACCGATCATTGACCATTTGCAGCCTTTCATGGACTTTATGTTTCCAAACGACGATGCAATTTTTATGGATGGCAGTGCGCCATGTTACCGGCCACAATTGTTCGCAATTGTTTTGAAGAACATTCTGGACAGTTTGAGCGAATGATCGGTCACCCAAATCATGCGATATGAATTCCAAAGAACATTTATGGGACATAATCTAGAGGTCACTCCGTGTACAAAACTCTGGACCGACAACACTTTCAGAACTTTGGACGGCTGTAGAGTCATCATGGATCAATATCTCTGGTTTGACTTCCGACGACTTGTTGTGTCCATATCATGTCGAGTTACTGCACTACGATGGGCAAAAGGAGTCTGACACGATAATAGGAGATATCCCATTGATTTTGTCACGTTAGATTATAATCGATGTCAACGTGCGATGACCAGTCACAGACAACAGATGGCAGCAGTTGTAGTGGAGGGTATAGAAAGCGTCTCGTGGAGATGTGGAAAACATTACAGTCGTTGTCGAAATGCGGAAACGGCTAAGTTTGTAAACTGTTCCTGTACTTCCGTCGTTAAAGTATACCGTGCTTGGCAAAATGGCGCTATCCAAAAGTGCCGTTGATGCAACTTTGGTGCAGCACGGCCCATAGATGAAAGGGGTGAACGATGGCTGTAGAGATGAGTATTGGTGAATAGACGTGCAACTGTTGAGCAACCGACCACCCAGATGAACCAAGGGGTTACAGCGAACGTTGCTGCGCATGGGCCACTGCATCATGCGCCTGGTTCACGCACCCAAGCTCACTGCTGAACTTCGAGGACGAAGGCTGGAATCTGCGTACCAATATCACAACTGGACATCCACTGCGTGTTGACAGGTAGCCTTTTCAGATGAATCATGTTTATGCTCCATCAAACAGATGGCAGTTTGCATGTACAGCGTGAGAGGTCCAAAACCAAACGTAAAAGCCAGAGGAGGGAGCGGTATGGCTTACGGAATGTTTTCGTGGCATTCCCCGGGAGATTTCGTCATTTTGGAAGGCCCAGTCGATCAAGACGGGTATGCAACTCTACTTTGGAATCATGTCCACCTCTACACGCAGTCTGTTTTTCCTCAGAAAAATAGCATTTACCAGAAGGTCAGTGACACAGCTGACAGTGCACGTGCGTGGTTCGTAAATCACCAGAATGAGTTTACTGTTCTTCCCTCGCCACCAGACTCCCAAAATTTAAAACGAATTCAGAATCTGTTGAACTGCGTTGGTCGGCCTGTCCGTGTCACGAGGAACCAGGCCACTGGAGGAGGCTGCCCTCCAGAACCTCACTGCCTCTCTTCCTGCATGTCTCGCAGTGGTCCACACTGCAATAGGACTCTTGACAGGTGGTTGCATTATTATAACTGGTCAGTGTATATATCTGTATTTTCTGAAACTTTCTCAGTGTAATAATCGCTTCAGTAGTTCACGAATGTCACTGCGGATAATATTGTGACAGCTGCACAATATTTCAACAAGACATCTCCTCGTTATCTTCAGCTTCTCATGGACGCATTGCTTTTTATTTTTATAAATTTATTTATTTTATTATTTGTTGATTTCGTGGTATAACAGGCCCATCGCAACTTTCCTTGGATGGGTAAAAGAGGTAAGTGTTACTACATTTCCTTATTTGAAATCATAATATACTGACTAAGACTAAGTGGTACCCTGGCCTCATGTGGGTGTAAAAGGCCAATGCCTACAATCTGCGACCTTTTGGGATCGGTCAAGGACGACTTGTTGTTGCGGAAGGCCGAAATGTACAAAATACCTTGTCAGTGTGGTATGGAAAGGAAGGACAAACGACACGTACTGTAAAACAACGCTGCACTGAACATCAACTCGCCTTTTGCAACGAAGCAACTCCTCTATTGCCCAACACTGTATTTCCACTTGATATACTATGGAGTATGATAGAACTATGCTTCTGACTTCAGCTACATCTTTCTGGGACGCCATTACTGAAGAATCCGTTGAAATACGCCTGGCGGTAAATCTGTTGAAAGGTGACAGCAACTACCAGTTGGACAGTGCGTGGAGCCCCTTCTTGTCCATCATTTTTTTCTACCCGAAAACGACAGAATGTGCCAACTGCCGCGGTTCCACCAGCGAGGGCGCTAACGCTGTGACGTGTGGTCCGCCTATCAACTACAGGAATATTCACAGCACCCTGTAAATGGCGGAAAGGAGCAAGTCTCTACCAGTCTTCGATGGCTCACCTGAAGATGACGGGGCAGGCGCTTAGTCGAAATATCGTGCAGTTAATTAAACAACGAACGGTTGCAAGCCCGAAATTTGTTCGAACAGCCAATTCACCGGGAAAATTTTAAAATTCACATCAATCGAATTTACGGTGAGGAAATGGCCTCACATGTTTGAAGTTTCAACAAGCCACGCGGTAAGAGAGGAAAACTATTAACTTCTTTAGGCTTTTTATTGAGATGTCGGGACCGTGGCATAATACCAAAATTTGCCAGAGTGACGTATTTTATTAAGACTGCCGCTGCGCGGAAGATTACTGCGAAGGCTAGTCATACTATAGTCAAAGAGAGGATTTGCTATACAAGACGCATACTCGATGCTGTGTCAGTAGCATTGTACCAGTTGTATCTAAAGGTAGCAGCACATCTCTCTCATGTATCACTGGACTGGGTGATGGAGTGACTTGGGCCAGCTTCGAATGGATACAAAAGGATGTGAGTTTTCGGCAGATGTCAGAATCTGATCCTCTGCTGCCACAGCAGTCGTCGCCACTAGAGGTATCTGCACGACGTTCCGCTGCCAGTTTCACCGAGAAAAATGTGTACGATGCGACGCTTTCTGTATTAAGCAAGGGACCTAATTTTGCACCTACACCGGGAGCTCCGCCTTTAATTAGCTTTTGTGAGCGGTTTTGAAGAAGCAGTACGACTCCTTCCTTCGGATGCTGCAGAAGAAATAAAAAGGGAAACTTGTCTTGCTCTTTTGAAAACTCCTCCTCAACGTAGTAAAGTAACCTCTGAAGAAAGGACTGCACTATGAAATCTACGAGAGGACACAGATGTGGTGGTACCTGTAAACTACCCTCTCTTTCCTACTTGCAGCTATTGTCCACAAGAAGCAAAGTCTTTTCTAATGTTTTCTTTACAATAAACTTTCTGGTTGACTTATCTTCCGATGTAGAGTTCGCTCCAGTTCTTCTTGTCTAGGGGTCTGATTCTTGAAGCTGAAAATGTGACATCTTAGGTCCTCACTATTGGAGTGATCTAAATAAATTTGAAGATTGTTGTTACAGAATTTTTACGTTAATATATTTTGTCATATTTTAGTATATCACACAGTCTTTTGAATTTTCACATTAACAAAGCCGAAATTACAAAGTTCGCACAAAATACAAAAATACGTCCGATCATCTCAGAGGCAACCTTACTACTGACTCGCTCAGAGGAAATAATAATATTCCAAAGGGTTTACAATTTTTCCTGACAAATGAATGACGGCCGTGTTTAATATTTTAATGTTCGGATAATAAGTTGCCGTCTCTTAATCTAAGAATAGAAAATGAATGCAGCTAGCCGCTATCTCTGTGTAATGCTTGTCTGTATAGACGTGTATCTGTTGCCTTTAAGATACCTTCGCCTTCACGCATAAATCTATACAGTAAAGTAAGGCCCTCCCAGTTCTTGGCTGATCCGTGATAAGACAGGCGAAAAATTAGACTAATGGAGGATTATTAGTATTATCTATATTTTCATTCACCCTCTCTCTTTCTCTCCTTTATCTATGTACAGTTTTTAATATAATATTTCATTACCCCCCTCCCCCATGAACCATTGACCTTGCCGTTAGTGGGGAGGCTTGCGTGCCTCAGCGATACAGATGGCCGTACCGTAGGTGCAACCAAAACGGAGGGGTATCTGTTGAGAGGCCAGACAAACATGTGGTTCCTGAAGAGGGGCAGCAGCCTTTTCAGTAGTTGCAGGGGCAACAGTCTGGATGATTGACTGATCAGGCCTTGCAACATTAACCAAAACGGCCTTGCTGTGCTGGTACTGCGAATGGCTGAAAGCAAGGGAAACTACAGCCGTAATTTTTCCCGAGGACATGCAGCTTTACTGTATGATTAAATGATGATGGCGTCTTCTTGGGTAAAATATTCCGGAGGTAAAATAGTCCCCCATTCGGATCTCCGGGCGGGGACTACTCAAGAGGATGTCGTTATCAGGAGAAAGAAAACTGGCGTTCTACGGATCGGAGCGTGGAATGTCAGATCCCTTAATCGGGCCGGTAGGTTAGAAAATTTAAAAAGGGAAATGGATAGGTTAAAGTTAGATATAGTGGGAATTAGTGAAGTTCGGTGGCAGGAGGAACAAGACTTCTGGTCAGGCGACTACAGGGTTATAAACACAAAATCAAATAGGGGTAATGCAGGAGTAGGTTTAATAATGAATAGGAAAATAGGAATGCGGGTAAGCTACTACAAACAGCATAGTGAACGCATTATTGTGGCCAAGATAGATACGAAGCCCACACCTACTACAGTAGTACAAGTTTATATGCCAACTAGCTCTGCAGATGATGAAGAAATTGAAGAAATGTACGATGAAATAAAAGAAATTATTCAGATAGTGAAGCGAGACGAAAATTTAATAGTAATGGGTGACTGGAATTCGAGTGTAGGAAAAGGGAGAGAAGGAAACATAGTAGGTGAATATGGATTGGGGCTAAGAAATTAAAGAGGAAGCCGCCTAGTAGAATTTTGCACGGAGCACAACATAATCATAGCTAACACTTGGTTTAAGAATCATGAAAGAAGGTTGTATACATGGAAGAACCCTGGAGATACTAAAAGGTATCAGATAGATTATATAATGGTAAGACAGAGATTTAGGAACCAGGTTTTAAGTTGTAAGACATTTCCAGGGGCAGATGTGGACTCTGACCACAATCTATTGGTTGTGACCTGTAGATTAAAACTGAAGAAACTGCAAAAATGTGGCAAATTAAGGAGATGGGACCTGGATAAACTGAAAGAACCAGAGGTTGTACAGAGTTTCAGGGAGAGCATAAGGGAACAATTGACAGGAATGGGGGAAAGAAATACAGTAGAAGAAGAATGGGTAGCTCTGAGGGATGAAGTAGTGAAGGCAGCAGAGGATAAAGTAGGTAAAAAGACGAGGGCTAGTAGAAATCCTTGGGTAACAGAAGAAGTATTGAATTTAAATGATGAAAGGAGAAAATATAAAAATGCAGTAAATGAAGCAGGCAAAAAGGAATACAAACGTCTCAAAAATGAGATCGACAGGAAGTGCAAAATGGCTAAACAGGGATGGACAGAGGACAAATGTAAGGATGTAGAAGCTTATCTCACTAGGGGTAAGATAGATACTGCCTACAGGAAAATTAAAGAGACCTTTGGGGAGAAGAGAACCACGTGTATCAAGAGCTCAGATGGAGACCCAGTTCTAAGCAAAGAAGGGAAGGCAGAAAGGTGGAAGGAGTATATAGAAGGTTTATACAAGGGCGATGTACTTGAGGACAATATTATGGAAATGGAAGAGGATGTAGATGAAGACGAAATGGGAGATACGATACTGCGTGAAGAGTTTGACAGAGCACTGAAAGACCTGAGTCGAAACAAAGCCCCCGGAGTAGACAACATTGCATTAGAACTACTGACGGCCTTGGGAGAGCCAGTCATGACAAAACTCTACCAGCTGGTGAGCAAGATGTATGAGACAGGCGAAATATCCTCAGACTTCAAGAAGAATATAATAATTCCAATCCCAAAAAAGCAGTTGCTGACAGATGTGAAAATTACCGAACTATCAGTTTAATAAGTCACAGCTGCAAAATACTAACGCGAATTCTATACAGACGAATGGAAAAACTGGTAGATGCGGACCTTGGGGAGGATCAGTTCGGTTTTCGTAGAAATGTTGGAACACGTGAGGCAATACTGACCTTACGACTTATCTTAGAAGAAAGATTAAGAAAAGGCAAAACCTACGTTTCTAGCATTTGTAGACTTAGAGAAAGCTTTTGACAATGTTGACTGGAATACTCTTTTTCAGATTCTAAAGGTGGAAGGGGTAAAATACAGGGAGCGAAAGACTATTTACAATTTGTACAGGAACCAGATGGCAGTCATAAGAGTAGAGGGGCATGAAAGGGAAGCAGTGGTTGGGAAAGGAGTGAGACAGGGTTGTAGCCTCTCCCCGATTTTATTCAATCTGTATATTGAGCAAGCTGTAAATGAAACAAAAGAAAAATTCGGAGTAGGTATTAAAATTCATGGAGAAGAAGTAAAAACTTTGAGGTTCGCCGATGACATTGTAATTCTGTCAGAGACGGCAAAGGACTTGGAAGAGCAGTTGAACGGAATGGACAGTGTCTTGAAAGGAGGATATAAGATGAACATCAACAAAAGCAAAACGAGGATAATGGAATGTAGTCAAATTAAATCGGGTGATGCTGAGGGAATTAGATTAGGAAATGAGACACTTAAAGTAGTAAAGGAGTTTTGCTATTTAGGAAGTAACATAACTGATGATGGTCGAAGTAGAGAGGATATAAAATGTAGACTGGCAATGGCAAGGAAAGCGTTTCTGAAGAACAGAAATTTGTTAACAGCGAATATAGATTTATGTATCAGGAAGTCGTTTCTGAAAGTATTTGTTTGGAGTGTAGCCATGTATGGAAGTGAAACATGGACGATAACTAGTTTGGACAAGAAGAGAATAGAAGCTTTCGAAATGTGGTGCTACAGAAGAATACTGAAGATAAGGTGGATAGATCACGTAACTAATGAGGAGGTATTGAATAGGATTGGGGAGAAGAGAAGTTTGTGGCACAACTTGACTAGAAGAAGGGATCGGTTGGTAGGACATGTTTTGAGGCATCAAGGGATCACAAATTTAGCATTGGAGGGCAGCGTGGAGGGTAAAAATCGTAGAGGGAGACCGAGAGATGAGTACACTAAGCAGATTCAGAAGGATGTAGGTTGCAGTAGGTACTGGGAGATGAAGCAGCTTGCACTGGATAGAGTAGCATGGAGAGCTGCATGAAACCAGTCTCAGGACTGAAGACAACAACAACATTTCATTACGTGAAATCAGCCAAATAGGATCTTTTGTGGAGTCCCTCATCTTGGTAATCAGCGGCTGGCTTGCTGTAAGAGATCTTTACATTTATTATTACTGTTAAACACTGCAGTCAATCGTTTGGACAATTTTATCCTTTTACGAAAGACTGCGAATTCCAGATATGTACGAAGCCTTTTTGGACGATTTAACACAGACTCAGTGATTGCAGGCTCTCTTCGACACAGCTGAAACTTCCCCACTAATTACAGAGCCAACTTGATCATCAAATGATTCAGAAAAAACTCATTCGTTCATTCACTGCAGAACAAAAAAGTCACAAACCTTATTTATGAAGGAAATTGTGTTTAAATCCATCTCCATTACATGTCCAGGTCTCCGGTGATTCCACGCCTTAATTATTTTCCTTTTACAGTTTCTTTCCCTTCAAACAAACCGCTAGCGGCACAAATGTCAATTGGCTCGCTTTAGCGAGAAGAAAAGCAGAATATGAACCTCTCAGAAACACGTCAATCCCTCAACAGATACTCCAGAAGCTGTCCTAGTTACCACTCTAACAACCATGGAAAATGCATATATGCATCTCTGTTATTTCAAAGAATAAACGCACTAGAAAATACTTTGGCGTCGTCGAGTTGCCGCATATATTACGAGAAAATCAGATCAGATAACTTTTCCAAAGTGAATGAATGTGGATGGTTTGATTGAAAATGATTAATTGGTGCTTGGTAGAGGGTATTTTCTGTGGGGACATTACAATGCCCCTCGCAGCTAGCGAAGTTTGGGAGTCTAATTTTGATTTACCGAACACACTTCGCGAGCCATCTATTAGTGTGGGTAGCCCGGAAGTGATGAGTGTCAGTCCTCCGACTGAAAAAAATAATTATGTTTAAGACAGACGAAGAAAAGAAACATGGAAAACAGAAGAAATGAAGAGACAGCTACCGCGGCAGTATTGCTTTTACGTGCATCAACGTGTTATGTCTGCTGTGCACAACCAAGGAAGATGATCTTTCATGAAACTGTTATCAGGGTCTACCCATTCGGGAACTTTCTTAAGCAGGGAAACCTTGAAAAACCTCTTAAGTCTAGATCCCCAGCCTACGGTTCACAGAAGATAGGAAAGCCTAGAGAAGAGAAAAAATAATTTTGAAATTCATCTCTAAAGGAAAGATAGAGATCGATTTATATAACGATTTGGAGAAGAGTGATTTGTGCCTCTAGCTAAAAGAAAAATTTACAATCAATAACTCAAGTTTTTTTTTACAATCTTGTTCCCAGGACAATATCTTGCGGTGCTAAAGATCCCCCGGATCTTGCATTTCCCCGACGTTCACATTTGTAGTCGGTCTTCTACGCGGCCCACAATGGGAAGAGTAGAAGGGACGGACAGGGATACCAGATCTTACATGCAACATTTATTCCAAAAGAATTAGCAATGACCGAAAGGGAAACTCTTCCTGTAAAAGAACTGGTTAGGTTGCACCGTCCAAGATACTCCTTTTTGAAAACAAAATCCCTATGTTTTCATGCATCCTTTTTCTTACGATGTACTGCAAGGAATTTAGCCATTGACTTATGGTTTCCATTTGTCCATTGACTAATGCTGTTGCCGAAAACATCATAATATTTACTCTAGTTTGAATTTTCTTTTGGACTTCGCATCACCACTTCTGCTTATAAGTCCAAAACCTCTGACACATTTTCTGTCAATGATTTATTTTCTTCGTAATTTAAAGGATTCATGCAACTTGCAGTAGATTTTGGATTCAAATCATTGAATAATGGAAAGAGTGGTTCATTTTATACAAGGACATAATCCATCATTTCCTTGAAAAGCCATATCATTTATCTATACCCATAAAATTTTTATCCTAAATACATATATTTCCTCACTTGATTGCTGTAATGTAAAAGTTATTAGTAGTGAGAAATGTGGAATCACATCTTTCATTTATTCTCTGATTCATCCTGCATTCATACATGCACATATATGGAAATGGATTTTCAAACAAAATTCCAAGGTGAACAAGACCCATTAAATAACTACTAATTCTATGAATATTACTTTCTTTTGACATTCAACAATAAATCAAGAACTCTTAACGTCTAGTTATGACACTTTTTTGAAGTTCAGCATCAATCAGTTTCCCCTCGCGTTTGATGCAAGTCTCTTACAAAGCATATCTGTGTCGTTTATATAGATTCTAACTCTCGCGCCGGCGGCAATTGTTTTGCGCGGGAAATTATCTTTGCGGCGTTAACTGATACTCATGATCACTACTTAACCACAAAACGTCACTTCACACGTTTACATATCTAAGCGTGCACTTGAAATTATATGTGAACATTCACTGGGAACCTCTTTTGATTATGCAGCGTCATTTTCGGGAAATATTTCTTTCTTCTTGAAGGTCATTCAGATCCTTTATAGTTCTTTATGGCATTAGCAATGCTAAAGTTCTATGTTTACCCAAACACAGGTGAAGCCTATCTCCACTATCTTCTTTGCAGCACTCGATAGTAATAGTTAGTCACTATTTCTACAATCTGTGTCACTGATTAATTATTTCAGTTTAAAGTTTTCTAGCACTAAACACACACAGTTTATTGTTACGTTTTTACGAGCGTTCATATCTGTCACTCGCAACACCATTACTCCCTATCTTCTAATCTTCATTAAATTTTTTCAAGTCGTTATGGGAAAGTAACCGTATAATTTTGTTAGATCCCGGGTACGCTAATAGATAAGCCCCAGGGTTCGGAATTTGTAGAATGATGTATGGGCATGTATATAATAACTCCCATTTCTTTATACTCTTCTTTATTAAGGATGATTTGGTATGTCTTTTGACTAGTACCTTCTCTCCGACGTGGTACGCTTGGACCCTCTTGATTAATTTGTCATAATGTTGTTTTCTCTCATCAGCCTTTTGCGTCTTATTTATGATGGTTTGTCTTATTTTTTCTTCCCAAGGAATCTCAGTTTCCTGAGTTTTGGGCATATGCTCAGTCCAGAAGTTTTCTTATTTTGCCTCGAACATCTATTCATGAGGTGTATATCCAGTGGAGGAGTGGGACATGTTGTTGTATATCTGCTCAAATTCTTCCACATAATTTGCCGACGCAGTCTGCTTATTATGGCAATAGGTCCTCATAAATCGATTGAACTCTGTAAACATTCTCTCAACCAAATTGCCTTGTGGGTGGTAAAATGATGTTAATATGTGTTTCACACTGACTTGAGACAAAGCCTGTTTCCATCGGAATCCCGTAAATACAATTACTTTGGCTGTAACCGCCTTTATCGGGTATAGCTTTACGTATTTCGTACACACATCGAGAAATGCCAACACATATTTAACACATCCTCTTGAAGATGGTAACGGTCCACACAGATCGCACGAAATTAATTCTTTTGGTTCTCGGACTAATATAGAGCATAATGGGTGCTTACTCCCTTTTGAATCCGGCTTTGCTTTTTGGCAGATTATGCATTTCTTCAAGATCTCATGCACTCTGCGATTTATGTTGGGAAAATAACAGTACACACTTATCTTGTCTGCACATTTTGTCGCACCGAAATGTCCCCAGGTTAAATGGGTGAACCATACGAGTTCCTCTATTTGCGCCTCAGGTATACAAACACTCCAACGAACTTTGTTTGGCCTTCCACAGCGGAAAAATGATACGCCATTTACCAGCTTGTAATAATTTGCCATCTGATCCGAAGGTTGCTGTTGCTGTTGTAACCTTTGAATGACACTTCCCCATTGAGCAACTCTTTTTTTGTAACTGTGCCTTATGCACACACAAATTGACGTAGTACATCTTATATGGATTTTCCTGCAGCAGCAATACAGGGAATTCTGAGTTATTATTTACTTCAATCTCTTTGGTCAAACCCTGTGGTGACCTTGATAGAGCGTCAGCAATAATGTTTTGCTGTCGCGAGACATGCACGATCTTAAATTGGTATTGTTGCAGAGCGAAAGTCTATCTAGCCAGTTTGGGGTGTAACAGTTTGCACGTTTGTAAAAACGTTAATGATTGATGATCGCAATATACGATAGTCTCTGACCCATATAGATAATAATAAATTTTTTTAAATCCCAAGATGACCGCAAGAGCCTCTAATTCTGTCGTCGTTTAAGTTCGTTCACAGTTGGACAAAACACGACTAGCAAACGCAATAGGACACAAGGTGAGTTGCCCATTTATCTTGCGTACTTGAAAAACGCACGCTCCAATACCCACATCCGAAGAATCTGTTGACAAGTAAAATTCTTCTTGCATGTCCGGATAGTACAAAAGCGGTGCATTTACTAATTGCTACTTTATCTCTTCGAATGCTTCTTGACACTCTAATGTCCAGAGCCAGGGCACATCCTTCTTCAACAGACTACTTAGAGCTGCTGCGTTCATTGCCTGATTTGTTATGAATCTTCTAAAAAATGAGGCAAGGCCCATAATCCCTTTTAATTGCCTCCTATTCCTGGGTGTTGGAAACTTACTAGTCGCAATTACCTTCTGCTTGGTTGGTAAAATTCCCTTTGCGTCAATTATATGCCCCAGGAACTTGATTCTGTTTACTGCAAAATGCGATTTCTGTAGGTTGGCTGTTATTCCCATGGTTTTGAACACGTACAACACTCGTTTCAGTAAGGTAATATGCTCCTCCCAAGTTTTCGATACAATAAGCAAATCATCAACAAACACTGTTATCATGCTTCTGAGTTCTGGGCCTAGTGCATAATCTAGAGCTGCTATAAAGATTTCAGCACTAATGTTGACTCCGAAAGGGACTACGGTAAATTGGTAACTTCTTCCGGAATAAATGAAAGCCGTATACTTCCTTGATGACTCACCCAGGTTGACTTGCCAATAAGAACACCGCAAATCAATGCTCGTCAAATATTGGATATCCTGGAACCGTTGTATAAGTTCGTCTATGTTTTCCGGATGTGTCCTCACTGGAATTATGATTTTATTTATTTCTCTGGCTTCGAGTACCAGTCTAACAGTCCCATTTGCTTTTGACACGACTAACAATGGGGAGCAGTATGGGCTTGTAGAGGGTTCGATCAAACCACATTTCAACATGCGATCTATTTCCTTTTGAACTTGAGCCTTTAACCTCCAGGGAACAGGATTGAAATTTCTACAATACGTTTCGTGCGGCTTAACGTAGAGATGGCATATGTATCTCTTAATAACTCCTGGCCTTTCAACGAAAACGTTTTCATACGTTAATAATAATTCATTGAGCTGCTTCTTCTGATCTTCGATAATGCAGTCGGATTCATTTAACTTGTCTAACACTAACTGACTGAAAACTTCTTTGACTTGTAACTCATTAATTACGTGCTCTTTAGAATTTTGGGCCGTCCTGATTATTTGCACACTAATCCCACAATTATATTTTCTCGTAAGGCTTTTTTTTTCAACAACTCCAAATCAATTTCTTGTTTATTAACATTCAACCAAATTTTTCCTGTTTTAAAATCTATTCTGCATCCGTATTGACGTAGGCTGTCGACTCCGATAATGCAATATACCACAAAATTTTTCTCAACAAGGAATGTGCTTAATATTGCTACATTTCCGAATTCCGCAGCAAGTAGTGACTGCACCTTTAAATTAGCCGATCGAGCCCCAACGGCGCCTATTATTCTGCAATGTTGGACTGGAAATATTGGTACTCGTCTTATATTTCTGATCCTGTTGAATAGTGCCTCCGAAATAACTTTTGTGGTTGCAACTGTGTCTAAAACCGTCACTGATCTTGTGGTTCTATGTCCTCGGTCAGTTCATCTGCCAGTACTCGTCCATCATTATACGTTAGCATGGGTTCACATATCCTGTTGCCCCTCGACCAACTGTTGACCGCTCCCCCGGGGCACGAGTGGGTCCTTACAAGTTTGTTAGACTTTGATTTGTCTGCTGGTTGACATCATCAGTCACTTCGGTAATTACTGGTTGATTCGTACATGTACGTCCCCATTGATGTTGGCTATTTGAATTCATTGCTCCCGGTTGATTCCACTTTCTATTATTGTTTTTATTCCAGGCTTGGAACCCCCACCGGGTTGTATCTTTTCCCGTTCCTGTTGTTCCTTGAATAGCCCCTCGCAAGACTCTTGCCGGGATTACTACTGAGATTTTTAGGGGTTCCCCCATTATTTAACGATCTCTGTTAATTCCTTCTAAGTGTCGATTTATTGCCATTGGTATAACCCACACTTCTACCTTACCTACCGTTTGGCGGAGGTTCTATCGCCCTATATTGGAATCTGTTATCACGGGTTTTCTGGTTGTTCTCGTCGATAATATCTATATGGTCTAACGTCGTGAGGAACGACTCCAAGTCTTTGTCGTTGCCGTAAATCAATTGATTCCGGATGCTAGTTGGTAGTCTTGCCTTAAGTATGTTTATTATGTCTGGCAAGGGCATAGGTCTGTCCCAGTATTTCGTTTTATTTATATATTTTTCGAAATACCTTCTAAGGCTTCCTTTCGAAAAGGAGAAAGGCTCTGGGTAGAGCACCTCCTGCCTCAGGCGTTCCTGTACCCCTTCTGACCAGAACTTCGCTAAAAACGCCTTCTCAAAATCGCCATATGTCGGTCAAACAGAAGTCATGTCCGAGGCCCAGATCGCCCCAGAACCTTGTATATATCCTGTAACAAAACTGATCTTCTGCCACTCCGACCAATTTCTGGGTAGCACTCCTCTGAAACTTCGAATAAAAATAATTGGATGGACCCCACTTTTGTCAGGGTTCAAAATCTAGAATTGCCGATGCTTTATCATTTTTTCTTCGGCATGGCAAAGGCTTTTGTAATCTCCGTTAGATAAGAATTCACGCGAACAACCAGCTTGTGGCAATTTAATGTTTGAATTACTTTCACAAGTCGGTAGTGTGCGAATGGGCAGTAACTCGCTCTATAGTCGCCCTGTATTCATTTGTTCTGAGCTTTGTTGTGAAGCGCACATCGACTCTTCTATCGTTTGTTTCCAATGCTCCAAATCAGCACCTAACTGCTGTCGCATCTCCTCAAGTCCTTTCGCAAACAAGTTCTCTTCCTGTTTGCCAGATAAACTCTGGAATGCTGCCTTAACAGTTTGCTCAACGTTTTCATACATTAACCTTTTGTTTTCTAATGTGATTTCGGATAATTTACCCGTTAATACGTTAATTTGGTGGGCTATAACGTCTTGACAATCTGTCAGATGTTCAACGTTTTCCTTTAGGTTAGAATGTGTACGTGCCATTTCAGGAAGTTACGCAATTGCACATGACATGGCGTCTTGCTTTTGTACTAATTGCGGAAACATTTCCACTTGTTCCCGTACGGTATCTATCTTAATAGCCACATACTCCTTCATTTCGAGACGTACGCGGTGAGTAGATTCCTCACATTGCGCTTTCACCAATTCTATTTGTGCAGTTAATTTTCGTTCCGTCTCTTCGGCCTCATCTTTGACTTCCTTGGTCTTCGCCTCTATCCGCTGCTCTAATTCGGAAAAACTGTCTTGTAACTGCTGCTTAATCTCAGTCTGGACTAATTTCATCTCTTCTTGAGTTTGAGTGACTGTCACTAACTGTGCTTTAATATCGGTTTTCAGATTTTCCTGCCCTTCAGTAACTGAGCCTAATTTCGTATTCAAATCATTTTGCCCTTCAGTAACTGAGGCAAATTTCGCATTAATGTCAGTTTTCAAAGTATTCATGCTCTCGGTTATCATCTGCATCTGTCTCATGATAATTACCAATGGATCTAATCCCCGCTGTGTACTTGCTGTTACACCTCCAGCCGTGTCTACAGGGCGTTCTGTTGCGCTATCTGTAGCCATCGGTCCTACAACACTTCTTACTGCTTCATTATTATCAGTGCTAACAGCTGAAGGCTGATGCGTGCTGCTTTGCCCTGCTTGACTCATCCTAAACATTGAACCATATAAATGTTCTACTGTCACTCTATGTAACTCCCTTCACACAACAGTACTTCTGTGTCTACTTTCTTAATGTACATATACAGATAAATGCAACTGGGACAGGTCAATCAAAACACTTCCTATATCTAACATGAACACAATTAATCAATGTTCAAATATCAAATGAAACTAAACAGAAAAGCGTATACTACAACTGTACTAGCAAGCATAATAATAAAAATAATAACATCTGGCCTTTTCTCTGCTCGCAGCTTGCTGTCTTTCTGGTTTATTTGTAGATCCAATTATATCACCTGCGAGTCTTTCCTCCCTTTTCCAGGCGTCAGTTAGGTTAGCTCGTCGTAGTTGACATGAAACAGAGAACAAATTTATTTTAGCAACCTCCAAAAACGTGTCCTGTCACGGATTGGCATTTTAACATTTTAATGTTCGGATAATAAGTTACCGTCTCTTTATCTAAGAATAGATGATGAATGCAGCTGGCCGCTATCTCTGTGTAATGTCTTGTCTGTATAGACGTGTATCTGTTGCCTTTAAGATCCCTTCATCTTCACACATAAATCTATACAGTAAAAAAGGCCCTCCCAGTTCTTCGCTGATCCGTGATGAGACAGTCGAAAAATTAGACTAATGGAGGATTATTAGTATTATCTCTATTTTCATTCACTCTCTGTCTTTCTCTCCTTTATCTATGTACAGTTTTTAATATAATATTTCATTACGTGAAATCAGCCAAACAACAGTACTTCTGTGTCTACTTTCTTAATCTTTGGTGGAGTCCTTCGTCTTGGTAATCAGCGGCTGGGTTGCTGTAAGAGATCTTTACATTTATTATTACTGTTAAACACTGCAGTCAGTCGGGATAATCAATCGTTTGGACAATTTTATCCTTTTACGAAAGATTGCGAATTTCAGATGTGTACGAAGCCTTTTTGGACGATTTAACACAGACTCAGTGATTGCAGGCTCTCTTCGACACAGCTGAAACTTCCCCACTAATTACAGGGCCAACGTCATCATCAAATGATACAGAAAAAACTCATTCGTTCATTCACTGCAGAACAAAAATGTCACAAACCTTATTTATGAAGGAAATTGTGTATTAAATCCATTACATGTCCAGATCTCCGGTGATTTCACGCCTTAATTATTTTCCTTTTACAGTTTCTTTCTCTTCAAACAAACCGCTAGCGGCACAAATGTTAATTGGCTCGCTTTAGCGAGAAGGAAGGCAGAATATGTACCTCTCAGAAACACGTCAATCCCTCAACAGATACTCCAGAAGCTGTCCTAGTTACCACTCTAACAACCACGGAGAATGCATATATGCATCTCTGTTATTTCAAAGAATAAACGCACTAGAAAATACTTTGGCGTCGTCGAGCTGTCGCCGCATATACACTACTGGAAATGGAAAAAAGAACACATTGACACCGGTGTGTCAGACCCACCATACTTGCTCCGGACACTGCGAGAGGGCTGTACAAGCAATGATGACACGCACGGCACACCGGACACACCAGGATCCGCGGTGTTGGCCGTCGAATGGCGCTAGCTGCGCAGCATTTGTGCACCGCCGCCGTCAGTGTCAGCCAGTTTGCCGTGGCATACGGAGCTCCATCACAGTCTTTAACGCTGGTAGCATGCCGCGACAGCGTGGACGTGAACCGTATGTGCAGTTGACGGACTTTGAGCGAGGGCGTATAGTGGGCATGCGGGAGGCCGGGTGGACGTACCGCCGAATTCCTCAACACGTGGGGCGTGGGGTCTCCACAGTACATCGATGTTGTCGCCAGTGGTCGGCGGAAGGTGCACGTGCCCGTAGACCTAGGACCGGACCGCAGCGACGCACGGATGCACGCCTAGACCGTAGGATCCTACGCAGTGACGTAGGGGACCGCACCGCCACTTCCCAACAAATTAGGGACACTGTTGCTCCTGGGGTATCGGCGAGGACCATTCGCAACCGTCTCCATGAAGCTGGGCTACGGTCCCGCACACCGTTAGGCCGTCTTCCGCTCACGCCCCAACATCGTGCAGCCCGCCTCCAGTGGTGTCGCGACAGGCGTGAATGGAGGGACGAATGGAGACGTGTCGTCTTCAGCGATGAGAGTCGCTTCTGCATTGGTGCCAATGATGGTCGTATGCGTCTTTGGCGCCGTGCACGTGAGCGCCACAATCAGGATTGCATACGACCGAGGCACACAGGGCCAACACCCGGCATCATGGTGTGGGGAGCGATCTCCTACACTGGCCGTACACCTCTGGTGATCGTCGAGGGGACACTGAATAGTGCACGGTACATCCAAACCGTCATCGAACCCATCGTTCTACCATTCCTAGACCGGCAAGGGAACTTGCTGTTCCAACAGGACAATGCACGTCCGCATGTATCCCGTGCCACCCAACGTGCTCTAGAAGGTGTAAGTCAACTACCCTGGCCAGCAAGATCTCCGGATCTGTCCCCCATTGAGCATGTTTGGGACTGGATGAAGCGTCGTCTCACGCGGTCTGCACGTCCAGCACGAACGCTGGTCCAACTGAGGCGCCAGGTGGAAATGGCATGGCAAGCCGTTCCACAGGACTACATCCAGCATCTCTACGATCGTCTCCATGGGAGAATAGCAGCCTGCATTGCTGCGAAAGGTGGATATACACTGTACTAGTGCCGACATTGTGCATGCTCTGCTGCCTGTGTCTATGTGCCTGTGGTTCTGTCAGTGTGATCATGTGATGTATCTGACCCCAGGAGTGTGTCAATGAAGTTTCCCCTTCCTGGGACAATGAATTCACGGTGTTCTTATTTCAATTTCCAGGAGTGTATTACGAGAAGATCAGATAAGATAACTTTTCCAAAGTGAATGAATATGGATGGTTTGATTGAAAATGATTAATTGGTGCGTGGTAGAGGGTATTTTCTGTGGGGACATTAAACGTGGTGGCCGTACGGTTCTAAGCACTTCAGTCCGGAACCGCGAGACCGCTACGGTCGCTGGTTCGAATCCTGCCTCGGGCATGGATGTGGGTGAAGTCCTTAGGTTAGTTAGGTTTAAGTAGTTCTAAGTTCTAGGGGACTGGTGACCTGATCTGTTAAGTCCCATAGTGCTCAGAGCCATTTGAACCATAATAATGTAACAGAAACTAATAGAAATTCATTTGTCAACCATAATAATGTAACAGAAACTAATAGAAATTCATTTGTCAAATGGTTCAAATGGCTCTCAGCACTATGGGACTTAACATCTGAGGTCATCAGTCCCCTAGAACTTAGAACTACTTAAACCTAACTAACCTAAGGGCATCACACACATCTATGCCCAAGGCAGGATTCGAGCCTGCGACCGTAGCGGTAGCGCGGTTCCAGACTGAAGCACCTAGAACCGCTACATTATTACTTTCGGTTATTATTTTATAAATGAAGCCAGAAATAAACGTACTAAACAGTACAGTATTGCGTATTTAATAATATAAATTTTAAATGTGCCAATAGTTCGTAATTTCAAATGTTTCTAAAGAAAATAATTTTAACTGTACATTCAGAATGTACTACTTATCGATTATAACATCGAAAACAAAGTAATTGTTTTTCATAAAGTTTTGCTTGAAATATAACATACTGTAAAAAATTACATGAAATTTTTCACAAAAGCAGCCGAGATAATGTTGATCTGCCAAAATTCGAAAAATAATACTGGTATCGACAACTGTTGTTGAGGAAAAGTAATGCTAGAGGAGGACGTCCCGACACATACTGAAGGCTGATAATGCAACCGTGTTGTTACCTCCCAATGCGTATGACGACACGATGTGTGGTCTGCTAAGGGACTACCTGTAGGAGGATGAATTACGACCCGACAGGACGCGTTCAATAGAATACTTCTGCACTGTTACATTCCTCCTTCTTACGTCAAGAGATCATTAAGTGGTTAATTCCACGTTCCTGTCTACCACCAAGACTGTATGGCCTTCCAAAAATTCATAAGGAAAGTGTTCCTTTATGTCCAATAATGAGCAGCATTGGAACGCCTACATATCTACGTATGATTTAGCCATACATCTCGCTACGTTTCTGTGACCGTTGGCGGGAAAATGCCCACATCACGACCGTAACTCTGCCGACTTTATCAAAAGACTGGGGGCTCTCCGTATAAGCAGCTCTGACTATTTGGTTAGCTTCGATGTAGTATCACTTTTTTCAAAGGTTCCTCTCGCAGATGCTTTGGCACTAACTGATAAAAAAAGTTCTGGTGGACATCACTGCTTTGTTTCGGCACGCTCTATTCTCTACCTATTTTATGTTCAACCGAGAATATTTTGAACAGACTGACGGCGTCGCCAAGGGCAGCCCCCTGTCTCCCTCGGTGGCCAGACGTTTTATGAAGGATGTCGAGGAGAGAGCGCTTCAGTCAGCTGCTCTTAAATCAGCTATATTTTGGAGGTATGTACGCTACTGTCATAGTGTGGCCTCATGGAGTAGATAAATTGGCAGAGTTCCTTCACGATTTCAACTCCATTTACAACAATATCCGTTTCACCATGGAAACAGAGAAAGACTGTTGTCTGCCTTTCTTGTGTATCTTGGTTAGACGTAAGAATGATGGCTCTTTGGAGCATTCAGTTTATTGTAAATCATACTGACTTGTAATTGCAAGCGTCAACTTCTCATCACGCGTCGCAAACTATGAGCGTGCTTAAGACACTCGTACACAGAGGTAACACCGTTTCAGATCTGGATAGTTTGAGCTCGCCTACCTAAAGACAGTGTTCAGAAAAAATGAATAGACCGCACAGCAGATTAACAGGCACTGTCAATCAAAATCAAGAATCATGAAGAGGATAAAAAGGAGAACACGCTGGCAAATTCTTTAGCTTTTCTTCCTTTTGTCGGCAATATTTCGTTTAAAATAGCAAGAATCGTCTGTAAATTTCAAGTGAAAGTGATTTTTAAGATTACAGACCTTTATTTATTTTATTATTTGTGGTATAACAGGCCCAACGCAACATTCATAGGATGGGTAAAAGAGGTAAGTGTTGCTTCATTTCCGTATTTGAAAACAGAATATGCTGTTGAAAAGGAACAGGCATGTATGGGTCGCAGGTTCCCTTAGCCGACTCTTGTAGGTGGCGTACCAGTTGGTGTTCGATGTTAATCCGGTGGTCCTAAAAGACTAAGTGGTACACTGGCCTCATGTTGATGTACAAGGCCAATGTCTGCGATCTGCGACCTTTTGGGATCGGTGAAGGACGACTTGTTATTGCGGAAGGCCTAAATGTACAAAATACCTTATCAGTGTGTTTTGGCTTTCATATGACAGGCGACACGCACTGTGAAAGAACACTGCACTTGACATCAACGTTGCACTCGCGTTTTGCAACCAAGAAACTCCTCTATTGCGGAACACTGTGTTTCCCCTGGACGTTCAATGAAGTATGATACAACTGTGATTCTGACCACAGCTACATCATTTTGGGACTCCATTACTAAAGAATCCGTGGAAATACTCCTGGTGGGAAATCTGTTGAGCCGTGATAGCGGCTACCAGTTGGACAGTGAGCTGAACACCATCACCTCCACGATGTGTTCTAATCGAAGACGACAGAGTGCAGCAACGTCCGCGCCGTGCGGTAATGCAGAACCCAGCTGAGTCCTGCGAGGGCGTTACCACCACCACGTGGGTCCGCGAGCGCGGAATACTCACAGCGTGCTGTATAGGGCGGAAAGGAGCAAGTCTTCGACAGTCTTCGATGGCCCAGTCGAAATATCGTGAAATGAATTAAGCAATGACTGGCTGCAAGCCCGACATTTTTTCGAACATTCAATTCGCCAGGAAAATTTTAAAATTCACAGCTATAACGTCACCGTAGCGGCATCATAAAGGACGTTGACACCCTGAGCTCCACGTGTCCTTCGTTAGTTATACGTATTTCGACTGCTTCTTCAATAATGTAGTCCCAGTATGCAGAGGCGGACGATAGCATCTTCGCCTCTCCGCAGTTCGTGCTACGTCGTGTCGTAAGACAGTGTTTAGCTTTTCCTGGCTAGCCAATCTGGTGTGAGGTTTCTGTTCATCGCACCTATCCTTAACAGTGCCAAACCTCTGGCCAGTGTATGGTTTTCCACGCTGACACGCTCTTCTAAATATTCTTGGTCTCCTTAGAGCTAGGTTATATTTAACAGAACCCAGAATCGTTTTCACTCGCGCTGGGTGGTGGAAGGAACACTTTACTTGATGTTTCTTGAATAGACTGCCGATAGTGAAGTACAACGACCAACATCAGGTAGAAAAATCGTAACAAAACTATAACGACTCTCGTGCCCCCTTGTAATTTTAACAATGTGTCTCCTGCTACAGAAACAACTTGCCTTATAATTGTAACAATTTGCCCCACAATTTTAACAATTTGCTTCCAAAAGTGTAATAGCTTGCTTCAAAACTGTATTAACCTGGCCCTCGAGGTATTACATCTGTCCCAAAACTGCATTAACATTCCCTTGAAACTGTATAGACTTCCCCATGAAACTGCATGAAGCAGGAAGAACAGGGATTCCCTAATATGTCTTATGTTGCGTGAAAGACCTACTCAATAAGTTCACTGCAGTTTCTAAGTGTGCTCTGACAGGCAACAAAGAGATAAGTTCTTTCTAGTCAACATACGCATCTTCTTTCTCTTCCAAAGTTCCAAGAAACGTGATGTTGAAGGCATGTGTGCCCTTAAGATATGCATAATCAATGACACAGTTTTGGAGAGCAAGTTGTAACAGTTTTGGGGGCCGGTTGCTACACCTTTAGGTGCAAATTCTTATAGTTTTCGGGGCAAGTTATTACAGTTTCACCACACGTTGATACAGAAGCCTGCTGTGTGTTCGTTGGTTGGTCGGTTGATATGGGGGAGTTACCGAACAGCGGTGTCATCGGTCCCATCGAATTGGGGGAGGATGGGAAAGAAAGGAACCATCCCGGCATGTGCCTGAAGCGATTTAGGGAAATCACAGATAACCTAAAACAGGTTGTCCGAACGCGTTTTTAACTTTCATCCTTCTGAATGCGAGTCCGGTGTGCTAGCCACTGCTGTGAGTATTTTAATAAGTAATATTGACAGTTTATATCTAGAAACATTTAATTTGAAGGTCCAGGGTGGTTCCAAAGTTTCGTATAAAGATCAACTCAACAAGTGCTACTTAACCTGTGAGTTTTATCAGTAGTCCCTATATGCAAGCCACATGCGTTTATTAAAAACATATGACAGAATAGTTAAATTAGGATAATAGTGTATTTATTGCTCGAAATGTTACATATTTTGGGGAAATAATACAGTTTTATTTTTCTTCAAAGTTTGAATTTTCGTTTGTGATCAGGTGTCTGTAATGATGGTTGTTTGTTACAGTAAGAAACCTGCATGTGTTTTTTGCACAAAATTGTTACTTATTATTATAAATAATTTTATTCTGCTGGTAAAGAATTTATTTTGGAGATACTGACCACCCACCTCTATCTTATTCCACATTACCTTTGGATATTTTCCATGTGTGTCTGGACCTATCACACCTGTCTTTGGTCTTGTTCTGATGAATGTAAACGCAAAAGTTCACCTAGAGTCCAACTAAATATGGAGTTTGAGTACTATATCGTTATATAAAATCTCGTCAAAACAGCTTCTTCCTTCATTCGTTCCTAAATCCCTGTTTAGTCAGTTTGTTTTGTCTTTTGGCTTAGTTGTGTGTGGATGTGTGTACTTATAACAGGTTTTTTATTTGATTTGGCGTTATTTACTAGTTCATAACTGTAAATACAGATTTAGAGAGTCTTGGTGCCATGGTTTTGACTGGTAATTACTGCTGCCAGTCTTTATAGTTGATATTATACATAACATTATCTTTGTCCCCCATAAAATCAACCCTGAAAATGTGAGACATTACCGAGAAACGCTAGGTGATATCAGGTCATTCTAATAATATAGCTCACATTGAGATGACGACAGCCTTAACGTATTGTAGATATGGAGACACCACTGTTACACTTGAAAAGCCTCAAATGTCAATTTAAATGTGGAAATATTTCATTTGAAGCTCCATTGTGTTTTACACCAAGAGCAAGCCCAAAAAATGGAATTAATTTCATTCTTCCAGTAGCTGGCTGTACTACTTCCTGTCATTTTGTTTGTGTTTGCTTGCGTAGTATAGCATTTTAGACAATATGTGTTTCCTTAGTTATATGTCTGGTTGGGTTATTTTTGCTACATCGCTCATTTAGGCCTTGCTTGAAATGTCAACCACCTGGTTAGCACGTAATTTTTTAGTCTGTATGTAGGCATGAAAACTGCATTCACGCACTTAAATTGAGAATTCACCCCTCCGCCACACACCGTCAGGTGGCTTGCGGAGTATGGATGTAGATGTAGATGTTCAAATCTGACGCGTGCGCGCGCCTGTGTGTGTGTGTGTGTGTGTGTGTGTGTGTGTGTGTGTTTGTGTGTGTTTGACGCTTTTTATGCGGTTTCTGGGCCTCAGGACAATTAAAAACCGATTTTTCCCATCCGATGTGACCGCACTGTGGTGGACAGGCTTACATAACTAACAGTATCACACCTGTACACTCATGCACACTGAGTAGTACAATTTGTTTAACGTCATACGTACACCTTAAGCATTGTTGCATGATTCATTTGTCATTTGTAGTCGACCACTATTAAATTATGATGCTTACAGTGCCATCCATTGCTACATTTTGTAACTATTTATTTTTATTCTGCCATACGTTTCCCGCTTGACGTCATTCTGACCAGTCGTGTTATTTATACAGCGATTTGAAAGATTAACTTCGACGTCAAGAGGAAAACGTATGGCAGAATAAAAACAAATAGTTACAAAATGTAGCAATGGATGGCGCTGTAGGCATCATTATTTAATAGTGATCGACTCCAAATGACAAATGAATCATGCAACAATGCTTAAGGTGTACGTATGACGTTAAACAAACTGTACTACTCAGTGTGTATGAGTGTACAGGTGTGATACTGTTAGTTATGTAAGCCCGTCCACCACAGTGCGGTCATATCACATCGAATGGGAAAAATCGGTTTTTAATTGTACTGAGGCCAAAAACCGCATAAAAAGCATCAATCACATCGGTTTTTAGTTCTCATGAGACCAAAAACCGTATAAAAAGTATTAATCAAAATCAAATCGGATTATTAATTTCAATGTGACTGGAGAAAAAACATGCTCAATATGCTCTCCACCGTTTCCTGCAACAAGTTGAAATCGAGGAACAGCATGTTCCACAACCGGTGGAAGTGTTTCCGGGGTTACGTTCAGCATGTGTTGCGCAATGGGTGCCTTCAATGTAGCTAGGTTTGAAATCGGACGCTGAACACATCTTTCAGATAGCTTCACAACCAGAAGTCACACGGATTAAGATAAGGTGATCGGGACGATCAAGCTGTAAGGAAATGGCGGCTGATAATTCTAGCATTTCCGAAATGACGTTTCGGCAGCTGCTTGACTGGATTTGCAATGTGCGCAGGTGCGCCATCTTACATAAAAATGATCCTATGCACACATCCACGTTGTTGGAGAGCTGAAATGACGTGGTCGCGCAAAAGACACAGCGCTTACCAGTGACGGTACAGGTAACAGGACCGGAATCAACTGTCTCTTCGAAAAAATTATAAATGATGCAGTAAACCCGCACCACACAGTGGTCTTTTCAGGATGAAGTGCTACTGGTTGATTTGCATGTGGATTTTCCGTTTCCCGTATTCGACAATTCTGTGTATTGACAAATACTGTCAGATGGAAGTGGGTTTCGTCTTTCCACAAAATCTTCCACGGCCAATCATTGCCCACTTCCATGGGAGCAAGAAATTCTAAAGCAAAGCTCTGTCTTGCTGGCAGGTCAACAGGAAGCAACTCGTGCACATGGATAATTTTGAATGGATAGCAAAGAATGATGTTCCGTAGGATTTTACGCACCGTGCTCACGAGTATGTCCAACGTTCGGACAATTCTCCGTGCACTACACGTCTGCACACCACCACTCGTCTCCTCCCGTATTGCTGTGTCCACTGCTTCCACTGATGTCGAATCAATTCGGTTCCTACCTCTACCTATGTTGCACTCTAAAACAACCGGTCTTTGCGAATTTCCGAATCATTTTCTCCAGACCCACGGCAGTCATTGGACCAGCGCATTTTCTCAAACCCTTCAGTGTCCGGAACTTCTGCAGACAGACGTGTGTACCGTCATGTTATCATTTTTGTTATTTAGCTTTACAAGCAGAGCGCGATCCTGCATTGAGATAGTCATGGCGAACGTCGCAGACGCGAAAGGAGGAAAAACCGTGTAACCGTCGTGTTTATACCAACTTCAATGGGTCATGCGCATGACAGGTTTTCATTTACATAGTCTGACACATACAGCGCCATCTATTGACCAATCTTCACACTATTTTTCTTTCTTATGGCATACGTTTTCCCCTTCTCCGATAATATTCCGTAGCAATTTGACATCTTTCTGACCAGTGGTGTCATTTCTACAGCGTTTTGAAAGTTTAATTATAGCGAAGACAAAAGAGAAGAGCGAAATTCAGGAGTTGATTTTATTTCGCATTTTGTAGTTTTGCGGAATACTAGTTGTAATAAAAGTCGTCTTTGGAAGCGATATATTTCCAATTCGTTAATTACATAGCAACAGCGAATGTCGGTGAATGGCCTTTCAGTCAATGATACACAACGTTTAACGCTAAAAGGTTTTTGTGCCCAATTACACGTAAAATTTAGTTATAAACTGTTTAGAAAAGCTAATCCACTTGCAATAAAGATCTTTTAAAGGCTCAATAGGAAACAAGAATGGCAGGATGTTTACAGCGTTGATAACCTAGACGATAAATATAATGCCTTCCTAAAAACATTTCTCATGCTCTTTGAACGTTGCTTTCCATTAGCACGTTGAAAACACTGTATTCGCAATAACAGGCATCCGAGTAGCGGCTGACTAGAAGGATGAGAGCTTCATGTAGAACAAAGTGGGAATTATATGAAAATGTTAGAAGCAGTCACAATCGTGAAATTAAAGCCATATGGTCAGTCATGGAGGAAGTGTTTGGCAAGCAGCACCAGGTCGAGAACGTAAAATCAGTTGTAGAAAAAATGTTTCAGTTACTGATAAGTCGTATGTATGTACAGTATTCAATAGAAGCTTAGTTCCTACAGGGATTCATTTAACACTCTTAGAATATACAAGGGTTGCCCAGAACGTTTCAAAACGTTATTGACACTCGGATTATTTAGCTGCACGCGCGAGCGCGTTTGTGTGTGTGTGTGTGTGTGTGTGTGTGTAGGAGGTAGAGAGAGAGACCGAGTGATCGAGCGAGAGAGAGAGAGAGAGAGAGAGAGAGAGAGAGAGAGAGTAAATGAGAAAGTGGGTGAGAGTCGTAGAGAGACAGACAGGCAAACACAGTGAGTTGTAGGGAAATATTGTGTGGTATAGTGGTAGTGGGGAGGCGAACTTTGATGCAGAGAATAGCCCTATGTTACTTGGGAAGGAGTAATGCCGTTAGTGTAAGTATTTGAGAGTGATGGAGGCTGGGTCTGATGCGTTTCGTTTGCGGTTTTGTTTGTTTATTTGTGCAGTTATTCTGTTGTGGATAATAGTGTTTCACTGTAGAGTGATACATATTTTTTCTAAGTGTTGAATTTCTTCCATTTTAACGTTTAGTTCAAGCTATTGCTAGTTTTAAGAATTATTCAATCGATTTCTATGTTCGTTGGGTTTTGGATTTATCAGCAAAAGCTGAGTGGGAGTTATTACGTTTTAAAGTTGTGAATTGTTCTTAATACAGCCATGTTCAAAAAGAAAAACAGAACGTCGTGAACGACAAGGGATATGGCGTTTATATTCACAGGACATCTTCATTAGTATGTTCTGCAGAACTGATTAGCATTTCAGTCACCTCGGTTCAGCATGTGTGCTGTTACCTAGCAGGTACAGGGTCCGCCAGGGGTTCTGATAACTTGTTCCATGCCAGATGGCTTCGACTCGAATAACGTGCGAATGGCGTCCAGTGGTATAGCCATTCATACCGCGTTCAGCTGGTTCCAAAGCTCATCTGTGGTGCTTGGCACTGGGTCACGGCGCTGCACCCGTCGTTTCACCATATCCTACATATTTTCGATGGGCGATAAGTCTGGTGATTTGGTGAGCCAGGGCAAAAGGCTGACGTTCTGTGACACCAAGAAGGCACGTATTCGTGCACCAACATGTGGACGTGCATTGACTTGCTAAAAAATAGCGTCTGTGGTGTTGTGCACGAAGGATATGGCTATAGGTAGCAAGACGTCATTCACGTAGGTCACACTGGTCACAGTGCCCTGGACACGCACTAACTGTGATTTGTGGTTGTACCCAATAGCACCCCACACCATACGGCCTCGAGTTGGCGCTGTATGTCATTTGCGAATGCAGTCACTGTGATACCACTCCCCCTATCTGTTGCGAACAAAAAGCGGTCTTCGTTTTCAAACAAACAGAACCTGGATTCGTCCGAAAAAACTATCTGAAGCCATTCCTGTCCTCAGTGACGTCGTTCCATACGCCATTGCCGTCTAGCATGTTTCTGCACATTCGTCGAAGGTACGCGGAGAAGTGGATGACGTGCATGTAAGCTATCCAGAAATAACGGTGAAGGACTGTCACACCTGTATGTGTGTACGATGTTCCACTGTTGATCCAGAGCCGAGGAGGACGCAAATACGTCCTGCAGTGCCATTCGGATGACTTGCCGATCTTCTCAGGGGGTGCTCTGGGTGGTGCGACCTGACTCGTCTCGTCATGTTCCACGGCCTTCCGTTATCCATTCTGCACACATCAGTTGCACTGGTGAAACACTTCGTCCCACACGAGCAACAATTTCCCATATGGATACACCACATTCTCTCATGTCAATAATGCTTCCTCTTTCGAACTCACTGATTTGACGGTACGGTTCGTGAATACGTCTGCGAGGCATTCTACACGCCTGCCCAAGTCACACTGATCCATTGCCTTAAGTTTATAGCAACAAAGAGAACCGCAGCGATAGGTGGTGTTGCACCGCGTTTTCGATGCTGACCTTGAAGCCGCTGGCCGACATGGTTCAGCTGCTAATCATTTCCGAAGAACATAATAGTGTACCTGTCCTGTGAATATGAACTTTCCTATCTCTAGTCGTTCAAGGTGCTGTGCTTTTTTCTGAATATGAGTGTATCTGGTTCCAAAATGTCTACAGTTCTTTGCTAAATTAGTAAAACCGACGCAATGCAAAACAAAATATGGGTACTGATAAGTAGTTGATGTAATTTGCCTTGTACAAAAGACCTAAATTATGACAAAATACAGTTCCCCATTCAGTCAGAAACAGAAAAAGACCTAATTTCTTGGACGTCGAGATGTACAAGAAACAGATTAAGAATGGAACTTCCTGCCAGATTAAAACTGTGTGCAGGACGGAGACAGGTCCCGAGTTCGAGTCTCGGTCCGGCACACAGTTTTAATCTGGCAGGAAGTTTCATATCAGCGCACATTCCGCTGCAGAGTGAAAATCTCATTCTGAAGATTAAGAATGGGTTCATAATAAATAGGAAACCCACAACCATTAGCACAGTTACCTGAAAGCAACCCAATGACCCATAGCAGATAGAGAAGCTAGCTTCAGATCCTTACTACACAGACTGAACAGAGCAGCTACGAAGAAATAACAACACATTGAAGAACTAAACATAACGAAGCTAAGGGCACTGGAGAATGGCTGTGATACAGACAGCAGCTAAAATAAAAGAACAAAATACAGAAATAAGATTCCATATAACCATTAAACACACACACAACACACACACACACACACACACACACACACACACACACACACACACACACACACACACACACACCGACACACCCACACACACACACGTCAGATTAGTGGAAAGATAGCAACAAATGACACATAATGACATTCAGCAACCAAGTCACACATAGAGTGGGCAATATACTAGAAATACAGAGATTCAGTGTAACATACTGGACCAGAAACATAGAACAAATTTTTAAAAAAGTCCAATAACACTCATGCAGATGATATTTCCAGCGAGACTAGTGGTATTCCGAGGACACATGGAGTAAAGTGTGTTTTTCCACTATCATCTAAGATTACGACCCTTTCAGGAAGCCTCTCCGTCGTTTCTAGGTCACCAGTTTAAATACACAATGTAATACATTACCGGTTATCCGATGGAGTATAAGAACATGGAGATTATGGTGTGCACTTGTAGTTACTGGGACGTCGTTATTAAAGAACGTGCTGAGATTAAATTGGCAAGTGACCTTATAAACAAAGTCGCTTATAGTCAAGCAACACAGGGAGAGAGATAGTCCTACTTGCTCACCCGTTGTTAATATTCCAATATCGATGACGTATGATGTTGCTTCTCTTTGGTTTTGTAGTGCCGGTACTCGTTTACAGAGTATGTTGTCTTTCTGTGTCCGCTGCCTTTTCTTTCGTGGTTCACCTAGTCTTACCCACCAAAGGTGGGGCCCGATTCACGATCCGCCCTCAGCGCTTACTTCCGCCAGTAATTCTTTCCGACCTTCCGGACTTCACAGGTGTCTTCCTGCATATATTACGAGACTAGGATTGCCGGAAGAGACGATATTGCGGAGATAATGGCGTAGCCACAACCTAGCAATTTATTTCCAAAATCAAAAAGTTTCGTCCACGAAACCGAGATTGACGCGAAAAAAAGTGCCGAGGCTGATACCGTGTTCCTCGGTTTCCAGAAGGCATTCGATACAACTCTACATTTTCAGATACGAAATATGAGCTTTTTGTCTGGATTCAGGACTTTCTAAGAGACAGAACTCGATACGTTGTCTGTCCTTAATGGAATGAAGTTGACAGATGTATTTATTTATTTATTTATTTATGCATTTATTTTACCTGGCAAGATTAGGGCCTTCAGGCCCTCTCTTACACCTAACCAGGCATACTCAGGTTGAACGAGTTACAGTTTCTACTTAGCATTAAGGACATATAGCCTATTATGTAAAAGTATTTCTTGAGTACCATGATGGAGTGTCGCACAATACCATTTTCAACATACAGGGTGATTCTTATTAACGTGTAAGAAACCCCAAAGCGACGTAGATGACGCTTAGACAGTTAATTTAATATGAGACACATGGAGTCGCAAATGATAGGAAATTTCCCCAAAAGTGGATGACAAATGGTGAACGTGTGACATCACCACAGGCGGTACGTGCAGCGGTTATACCTATCGGTCTGCCGCGTATGTAAAGGAGCAGTCAAGTGAGAACAAAACATATAGAAAGCAAGTAAGTTTACCTCTCTGTGACACAAAAGTGTCAATGCCTCCGCGGAAGAATGTTTGCGGTTGCGTACTTAACCCAGGGGTGCAACTCTTCGGTCGAAGCAAATCGACGACCACAGATGTCTTTCTTCAGGGCTCCAAAAATTGGGGTATCGCATGCGGAGTCATCGGGACTGTATTCTGCAGCGTGGCCAGAACAGCCCTGGGCGGGCATTATCGAGCAACAAAATTATGCCGGGACATTTGATCTTGACAGCGGGCTTCAAATTTGGCTCCGCGTTCCAGAAAATGAATGAGCATAACGGGCCCTTGAAGTCAAAGAAACATGTCATCGTGACTTTCGCGGAGCTGCCATGCACGGTTTATTCTGCATTTCGCTACAGTCTTCTATCGCTGCAACCTACCTGTACATAGCACTATTGTTTGCAAGACGTTATCCAGTAGATCATACACACATACAGGGTGTCTCTCCAACAGTTCATCACGAGCATTTTTTGTGTTGTTTCGACAGATATTTGCAATTTATATTTTTGCAGTGTATTGCTGGATTCAGCCCAAACAAACACTGCTCGTCACGTCTTTCATTGGACGCCTAGTGTCGGCGGAAAGCGTCGCTTTCTTTCCCGTTACGAGCAAAATGATGTTTAAATCGGAATTTTATCTGCCTATTGGATTGAGCGGCCCGAAATTAGTCTAGTGAAGTGTTCGTTTTTTCGATAGCTATTAGAAGGGGCAGTAAAAGACGAAGAACAACAGTACCAGCACCAATAGCACCGCCCAAGTCCGCGCTGACGGCTGCCGCGCCGTTCAGTCGCTGCTAGAATACCAGTCATACTTTGTGTTCTACTGTCACTATTAATACATATCGATAAAACAAATAACCCACTAGACTAAATTGGGACCAACCTTCGAATCCACACGTAAAATTCCACTTTAAAACTCGATGTGTTAGTATCGGAAAACAAAGCGACGCTTTATGTCAGCACCGGGCGTCGCATGGACTCGAGAAGCTGCATTTGTCTGGGCTGACTCCAGCAATACACTGCAAAAACCAAGTTGCAGATATCTGACGAAACACCACAGAAAATGCGCATCTCAAGAAAGAAATCAAAATATTGTGTCGTTTTCAAGTTATTTGGCATTCAAGTTAGCCAATCAGGTCGTCGCGCGCGCAAATTCAGGCAGCCTGCCAGGAACAGTGTCGCCAAACGTGTTCTGCATTTAGTTACGTCAAACCGAACAAACGCAGATTTTGCTCATTTATTAAAAAACTAGAAACCCACCTCGATTGCGAAAAAAGCACCTAGTGTTAACATAGGTTTCGGCTTGGATAACTACACCTTCTCCACAACAATAAAACCCACAATTGCCTAAGAAGACTTCTGTCAATGTGTAAAATAACACCATAGCTATACATTTATAAACGTAAAAAAGGAAAACACAAACAGTACATATGTACAAAGTCTAAAACACTACTTAACTTAATGGTGTAACCTCCACCTCACACCGGCCTATGTTCGATGGGCCATGACCCGCCATAAGTTTATACTGTCTTAATCTGCAAGGAAATTTGAAATTTATGTTTGGCAATGTAACAAAAATGATCCTAGATTAAGAAAACTTTATTATCCGCACTATACAACAACAGATATAGTTTCCTCAGCCGACACAAGTGTTCCCCTTCCCTAATTTTATCTGATACCAAATATATCTCTTTTTACAATTATGTATAGCGTAGCTACTACCATAAAACTTATTTGATTAAGGTAAAATTTTAACCTACTCTAAGTTAGATGCAGAATACTATAAGAATACAGCTCTAACACCAAACTGTAGCTAGCTGATGCAGTGACTAAGGAGCTGGACTTTCGTCGTGAGAGATTCAAATTTCCACGTGCCCAACGAAATTTTTCTGTTCCGCGATTCCCCTAAATTATTGTAAATAGCGGGATTGTTCGTTTGAAAAGATCAGAGACTTTCTGCTACCTATCCTAATCCAACGTGAACTTGGGCTGCGTCTCAAATGGTATCTTCGTTGACGGACGCTAAAATCAAATCTTTCGTTCCTTTCAGTATGTAATGAAGTGACCTCTGTGCATTCAACATTCACAGCAGAAACATAAGACATAATAATTTTGAATCCTATTGTAAGAGTGTGAATATCGTTACCCTTATTAATTACCTACTACCGGTGACTACTATATCGGTTGGCTTTCTAGTTTCCACACTGGGCATTTTTCTGTTATCCATAGCGCACATGGGAGATGCTTGAGAGGTGGTGCACAGGGTTGCGAGTGGCCGAGGATTATGGTAGGGGTGCGGCCTAAATGCGGAATCAAGTTAACATCGTTGACGGAATACTAGGTCGATTAACGTTATGAGAAGTATCGTGCACAGCGGATGCGTTTATTTACGTATGGATGGACTTCTGTGGATTCACAAGTGTAGCTTCAAAAGTTATAAGTAGTACAAGAAGATCGTGGAGTAACACGTGGGTGGCAGCCACTGATGCTGCAAGGCTGTGTGAGTGTAAAAAAAGTGATCGTAGATATAATTGGGTGACGGAAGAAGTTATTCAACTTATCGAGGAAACTAGATACACAGTTAGATCTTTCTGACCGTAAATTACAGGGTGAATCTTTCATTGTGGATAGACAGAATGAATGGTGTGAATATGTATGAGACTAATTAGGGGCCAGATACTTTCTTCAAGGATAAATAAACTGTGTTAAAAATTTAGTGACTCATCATTCTAGTACTGTTGTCAAGCATAGATGGGTATGTATATACGAAGCAGTGCGTAAATAGTTAGGGTCTCTGTGTCCGATGAAAACACCACCTCTATCGCTCTACCAATTGCCGCTGAAATTGAGTGAGAGCGCATTAAAAATAAATAACTAAATACAAGAGTAAATAGGTGGATTTACTCGGTCTTGGATCTTTGAAGTACCTAAATTCAATCCAGACCCGAAGGTCCTTCTAGCACTCTATCACGCCTTCTAGACGGAAAGTTAATGATTCTCATTTTCATAGCACTGACACTACCTTCGCACGTTATTCCAGAGAGAAACGTTCTGATAATTGAAGTTCTCCTTTCAGTAAATGTGATTACAATGTTGTGAAATCTGAAATACATGCAGTATGACTCTTTTAGGTTTGATAGTGCATTCTACGCCAATTTCGCTACATTTCGTCACCCTGTGTAGAATTTTTCAACTGGACGTGATCATCTGATACTGAAACTACATACTACATACTCATACTCTGGATGACTCCATGCCTTCGCTACCCCAAAACATTTTACGTACATTCCTTTGATTTGCTTGAATCCTTCCAGGCTAATATAGGTATAGTCCCACAAGAAGCCTTCTGTGCGGCTAATATTCAGATTCTGCAGAATCTGAAATTTTTTTCAACTATTTTCAGAACTAATGTGAGTAATGTTGACCAAAACGCGTATAGCTAAAAAGATGTTGTTAAGTGTCTTTCAGAAATTTTAACTCAACTATCGTAATACGCTATTGGAATAATTTTAATCAACAAGGAGCACATGTTCTCAAAAATCGCACAAGTTAACAATGTATTCAGGTTATTGAGCACCGTGCTGTTGTTGTTTTTGTTGTTGTGGTCTTCAGTCCGAAGACTAGTTTGATACAGATCTCCATGCTGCTCTATCCAGAGCGCGCATCTTCAATTCCGAATAACAGCTGCAATCTACATCTTCCTGAATCTGCTTGCTCTTTTCACTTCCTGGTCTCACTCTATGCTCGTAATCGCACACCCTTCTCTCTAGTACTAAATTGCTGATCCCTTGATGTCTCAGAATGTGTGCTATGAACCTATCCCTTCTATTGGGCAAGTTGTACCACAAATTTCTTGTCTCCCCAATTCTATTCAGTACATCTTCATTAGTTGCATGATCGACCCATCTAATCTTCAGCATTCTTCTGTAACTCCACATTTCGAAAGCTTCTATTCTCTTTTTGTCTAAACCGTTTATCTTCCATGTTTCATTTCCATTTATGGCTTCACTCCAGACAAATAGCCACGCGGGGTAGCCGCGCGGCCTGAAGCGTCTTATCACGGTTTGCGCGGCTCCCCGTGGGAGGTTCGAGTCCTCCCTCGGGCATGTGTGTGTGTGTGTGTGTATCGTCCCTAGACTAAGTAACTTTAAGTTAGATTAAGTAGTGTGTAAGCTTAGGGACCGATGGGCTCAGTAGTTTGGTCCCATAAGACCTTACCACAAATTTCCAAATCCTTCAGAAAAGACTTCGTATTATTTAAATCTATATTCTATATTAACATATTTCTCTTCTTCAGAAAAGCTTTTCTTGCCATTGCCACTCTACATATTATATCTCTGTTCCGGTCATCATCAGTTATTTTGCTGCCCAAATAGCAAAGCTCATCTACTACTCTAAGTGCTTCGTTTCCTAATCTAATTCCCTTAGTAATTCGACTAATTTCCGTTATCCTCGGTTTTCTTTTATTGATGTTCATCTTAGATCCTCCATCCAAGACATTGTCCATAGCGTCCAATTGCTCTTCCAAGTCCTTTGCTGTCTCTGATAGAATTACAATCTCATCAACAAACCTCATAGTTTTTATCTCTTCTCGGTGATCTTTAATTCCTATTCAAATTTTTTCTTTTGTTCCCTTTATTGCTTGTTCAGTGTACAGATTGAAAAACATTGGGGATAGGCTACAACCCTTTCTCACTCCCTTCTCATTCACTGCTTCCCTTTCATGCCCCTCTACGCATATAACGGCGGTATGGTTTCTATACAAGATGCAAATAGTCTTTCATTCCCTCTATTTTATCCCTGCTACAGAATATCAAAGAGAGTGTTCCACTCAACATTATCAAAAGCCTTCTCGAAGTCTACAAATGCTAGAAATGTAGGTTTGCCTTTCCTTAACCGATATACTAAGATAAGTCGTAGGGTCAGTATTGCCTCACGTATTCCTACATTTCTCCGGAATACAAATTGTTCTTCCCCGAGGTGGGGGAAGTTCTACCATTTCTAACCAATTCGTGTAAGTATTTTGTAACCATGACTTATTAAACTGGTAGTCCGGTAGTTTTCACACCTGTCAGCAACTGCTGTCTTTGGAACTGGTATTATGACAGTTATTAAAGTCTGAGGGTATCATGCACACCAGATGAAAGAGTTTTGCCATGGCTGGCTCTCCCAGAGGCTATGAGTAACTCTGACGAAATATCATCTACCCCTAGGACCTTGTTTCGACTTAGGTCATTTAGAGATTTGTCAAATTCTTCTCGCAAAGTCATGTCTCCTATTTCGTCTTCATCTACGTCCACTTTCCTCTCTATAGCACTGATTTCAAGTTCATCTCTCTTGTACAGACAATCAATATACCTCCTGATAGTTTTCCTTTCTTTGCTTAGGACTGGTTTACCATCTCAGCTTTTGATATTCATACATCTGCTTCTCTTTTCCCCAAAGGTCTCTTTAATTTTCCTATACGTGGTACTTATTTTCCCCCTAGTGAATTATGCTTCTAAATCGTTGCTTTTGTCCTGTAGCTATTACTGCTTAGCAATTTTGCACTTCCTGTCAGTCTCATTCTTTAAACGTTTGTTGTCACTTTTATCCGCTTCATTTGCTGCATTTTTAAAGTTTCTCCTTTCATCAGTTAAATTCAATATCTAGTGTTATCCCAGGACTTCTACTCGGCGTTGTCTTTTTACCTATTTGACACTCTGCTGCCTTCACTATTTCATCTCTTAAAGCTACTCATTCGTCTTCTATTGCATTCCTTTCCCCTATCCTAATCAACCGTTGCCTAATGCTCTCTCTGAAACGTTCAACAACATCTGGTTCAACTTATACAGATGCCACCTCTGTAATTTCCTATCTTTCTCCAGTTTTTTTTTTTCAGTTTTAATCTACAGTTCGTAACCAATAAATTATGGTCAGAGTCCACATCTGCTCCTCTAAATGTCTCACAATTTAAAACATCGTTCCTAAATCTCTGTCTAACTATTATATGATCAATCCGAAACCTTCCGGCGTATCCAGATCTCTTCCATGTATACAACCTTCATTTATGATTCTTAAACCAAGTGTTAGCGATAATTAAATTATGCTCTGCGCAGAATTCTACCACGTGGCTTCCACTTTCATCGCTTTCTCCCAGTCCACATTTAGCTACTACTTTTCTTTCTCTTCCTGTTCCTACTATCGAATACCAGTCCCCCATCACAAATTTTCGTCTCCTTGAACTATCTGAAAAATTTCTTTTATCTCATCAAATATTCCTTCAATCTCTTCTTCATCTGCGGAGCTAGCTGGTATGAAACTTGTATTGCTGTGGCAGGCGTATGTTTCGTGTCTATCTTCGTTACAATAATGATTCACTATGCTGTTCGTAGTACTATTCCTATTTTCTTATTATTATTAAACCCACTTCCACATTACCGCTGTGTTCACATGTTTACAAGTCCTGTTCCTCCAGCGAACGAACTTCACGTCTTCCCACTATATCTAACTTCAGCCTATCCATTTCGCTTTTTAAATTTTCTAACATACCTGCCCGATTAAGGGACCCAACCGTGTAATAACACAAATTTTGTTACCTTGCCCGCGAAACGTTCTCTGACCCGTCGTATAACAAAACTCTCTTTACAGGCTGATTTGCTTTTGCAATGGTTACACCGGTGTTCATAAGGCGTCTGAAGTATCCTCGACTAGGTTTTCATCAGAAATTCGTTCTCCGTCCCAAACAAATTCATAAATAGTAGCTAACTTGGCTAAAAGTACATTTCACAACATGGTTCATTGGGAAATGAACAGTATTAAATAAAAGATAGAAAACTTAATTTGAAAGAAAAATGTTGGAGATATGTCGTAAAAACTTGAATGAATAAGCAAATTCATCAATATAATGGACGCTGACATGCAGACCGACTGTCGCTTCGCCCTCGCTAAGGCGTTACTTGAGGGGCATCTGTCTCCAAGACATTAATGTCAGCTATTGCCTATCATCGATCTCATTTACCCGCACCTTGCTGAATGAACCCAATGTCACTCACGATTCACCTTACCGGCAAAAACTGATTGGTAGTCTTAGGCATCGAATCTTTGTCTTTATTACGAAGCGCATACACGATGATCGTTCATCTACGGAGATGGGCTTATCACCTTAAAAGGAAATTTTCTGAATATAATACAGGGTGATGCAAAGAGGAAGAACAGATTTCAGTTGTTTATTACAAACAAACTATGGAGGATAGAAAACATTGCGCACGTTGCTGGGTTTTTTGATCCAAAGTTTTATGTTCGTACAGACACTATAACATAAAACTCATCATGAGCAGCATGTGCTGCTGGAGAAACATCGAAATGGTAGACCATTTCATTCCAAGCACGAATTAACAGGTCCCTGTTTGTTGAATAGTCAGCTTCAACAATTCTATTTCTCAGCTCTTGAAGAGTAGCTGCCATAGGTAGGACGAAGACTGTCTTTTATGTACCCCACAGGAAAAAATTGCAAGGTGTGAGATCTTGTGACCTGGAAGACCAAAAGCAATGACGAAGATCTTGTTCACCTCTTCGAATCCAGCGTTGTGGGATGGTATTGTTAAGATAACGTCGCACCTCACGGTGAAAGGTAGGCGCGGCGCTGTCACGCATAAAAATGAAATCAATGGAGTCTTCGTGAAGTTTAGGAAACTACAAATTTTGAAGCATGACCAGGTATGACATTCCTTCACAGTTTCCTTCACAAATATGATAGGCCGATAAACTTTGATTACAGAATCGCCTCGAAACTCATTCAGTCTTACTGAGTCTCTCTGTCTCCTTCGACGACGAAGCCAGGATATTGTGACCCCCAAATTCTTACGTTAAGGTCGTTTACTTTATCAAATAGATTAAACATCGATTCGTCCGTAAAGATGGGTCGTTCGGAAAAAAGTGTCCTCTGCCATATTCTGAAGAATTGAAATGCAAAATTCGTACCTTCTGTTACGGTTGTGGGACGCAATTGCTGAAGTAACTGCAACTTGTAAGGCTTCGTACGTAGGAGTTATTTCACAACACGCCGAGTATTTGGTTTAGGAAGTTGAAGCTCCTGGCCTGCCCGCCTTGTGGACTTTGAGGGCTCCGTATGAACGCCTCTCGGATGCTCTGGACTATTTCATTAGAAGTGAGACAAGTGCTCTTCCCTTTGAATACGCCACCAGCTTCCAAGAATTTTGTATGCCAGTCATAAATCTGCTTGTGCAGAGGCGACTACTTGCTGAATTGACTACGACTTGCAAGTTGCACTTGAACAGTGAATTGACTATGTGTATATTCCAACTCACAAAATAATTTCTCTTGTGGTGTAGACGCCAACTTGCTACAATCAAAAGCGCAGATGTGTAAAAACTTTGAACTTTCCTCTACCTAGTGACATGCGCAATGTGTTTCCATCTTTTGTAGTTTGTGTGTAATAAACAAGTGAAACCTATTCTTTCTTTTTGAATCACCCGGTATTGTGAAAGCCACTACTATAAATTGTTTAAAATATACTAATTACCCCAAACATTAGGACCATCTGCTTAATACCGTGCTAGTTCACCTTTGGAACGACTCAGGGTGCACGGATTCGAAAATTGCTTGGTAGGTTTCTGCGGGTATGTGACATCAGACCCCACCCACCGATCAAGCAATTCCCGTAAATTACGGGACAGTAGTTTATAATCGCGGAGCTGGACGCCCGGTAGTGTTCCAGGTGTTTTCCATCATTATTCTGGGCCCGGATCACCACTACAATGATTCCCAGTTCGTCTCTGCTCCGCTTATATACGAGGGCTATTCGGAAAGTAAGGAATGATCGGTCGCGAAATGGAAAGCACAGTGAAAATCCGATGAAACTTCGTACATATGTGTTGTGCAGCGTCTCTAATACGCCCGTAAATAGCATCACGTCGCTCATCTCAGTTCAGAGCGCACAGTGAGCGCGCAAAGATGCCTAGAAAATAATGTCTCCCGCCAAGTGTGGGTGCCTGCCGAGAGATTTCGCCTGATTACGTGCAACCCCACATAACGTAACTGTCATCAGTTCCTTTTTCATGACAGTTCCCGGCCGCGCACTGTAGGGGCAATTAGGACGCTACAGCAGTTTGGTCGTTGGGAAGTGTTTGATCACCCACTATGCAACCCGGACTTGGCTCCCTCTGATTTTCATCTGGCTATGCAGACAAAATTTTGTCATAAACAACGAGTTGCAGTACGGCGTAGGAAATTATCGGAAAGCACAGAAGGATGTCTTCTGTGGCGAAGGTATTGGGAAGTTGGTACATTTCTACGAGAGTGGTCTAAGACGGAACGGCGAATACGTAGTGCAGTAGCTGGAAGGTGTAGCAAAGGCTTGCAGTTTTGATTTTCACTGTGGTTTCCATTTCACGACCGGTCGTTAATCGCTTTCTGAATAACCCTCGACTTCCCTTACCACGGCACGTACCAACTACGCCACTATGGTGGCATTCAGTCTTGTGGTGAGCAGTGGACGCAATGTTTACGCTCATCAGTGTAAATCAACAGTTGATCAAAAATTGATAGTGGACCTTCACCCAGCACGCTGGATGACGAATAAATATTAAGAGAGTCTGATAGAATTCTGTATACCCTTTCATTTCACAGTATTGTCCACGCACTTTGCAAGAGCTCCACATGAAAGGAAACCTTGGACGTCACCAAACGCCTTGCTAGGGAAATTCCAAACTGATCCTGTTGCCGTCTCCGGGAGAGGTATGTGTGAAATCACGTAGAGCAACTACAACAAGAAAGTATTTTGCCACAATACGAAATTGTGACATTACAAAAAGCTTTTTGTGCCAGAAGTTCCATACGCTCAGAAACCATACCTGCTGAAGAACACTATAACGTTGTCGATATCGGAAAACAGTTACGAGAAATTCTCTGAAAAATATATCTTACTGGTACATGCGAACAGATAAGTTCACTAACATCGCTCTCCAGAGTCACTCGAAATTCTGTGGCCATTTTTATAGAATGGAGAACGATAGACTCACAAAAGACTATTCCACATTATTAACTCGAAGAAGGTCCAAATCAGCTGGTTAGAAGAAACTAGGGAAATATTGGAAGACATGATTACCACACAAGAAATCACAATAAACTGACAAAGTCTGTATGGCTAATTATTGAGATTGTACCATCAAAATACGCAATGACAGGGATTATACACTATACTGCATTTACTCAGATCTGAAATGGCCATCGTTGACTGAAATTAGTGACATTAATAAACATGTGGGGCGCGACTGAATTCATAATAGAACTTAAATAAATCGTCTAGCCTGTGGCTGACTAATATCGAAGCACAGAGATGCTTAAAAAAGACTGACAACAAATAATCAACAGGACTTAAGAAAAATACCCTGCGTTAAATTGCTGTAATGGGGAGGGAGGAGGGGGGGGGTAAGACGGCAAATATCATTTATTCAGTAACTAAGCTTAAGTCTCCCATTAAGTAACAAATCAACAAAAGAAGAAATCAACACTTGACATAAACGACTGAATGTTATATAACAAACGGTAGAAAATCATACAAAGTGGACAGGTACTCTTTGGATGGAGAAGAATGAAAAAGAATCAGCTGCGGACGCGTAGAACGGTTAATCTTTGTTACTTGTCTTAAGCGATTTAGGGAATTAAGGTGAGCGGACATAGATTTGAGCTTCCATCCTCTGAAATAAGAGTTTAGTTCCTTAAACGCAGTATGAGTTTAGAAGACGTTATTCAAATTATTAAAAACTACAGGTACTTTGAATTTGAACAAAGTTGCCACCGTTTTGATGTAATCGAACTTACTCTTCATATACAAATCTGGAACAATCTGGAACAAAAGTAAACAAGACGCACTTGTTTCCTCGTACACAAACAGGGAGAATGGTAGCAGTGATAACAGCTGACTGTGCTACTCCACAAACACTTCAAAGGAAGCATACATATACATCTACATCACTACTCTGCAATTCACATTTAAGTGCTTGGCAAAGGGTTCATCGAACCACAATCATACTATCTCTCCACTATTCCACTCCCGAACAGCGAGCGGGAAAAACAAACACCTAAACCTTTCTGTTCGAGCTCTGATTTCTCTTATTTTATGTTGATGATCATTCCTACCTATGTAGGTTGGGCTCAACAAAATATTTTCGCATTCGGAAGAGAAAGTTGGTGACTGAAATTTCGTAAAAAGGTCTCGCCACGACGAAAAACGTCTATGCTGTCATGACTTCCATCCCAACTCGTGTATCATATCTGCCACACTCTCTCCCCTATAACGTGATAATACAAAACGAGCTTCCCTTTTTTGCACCCTTTCGATGTCCTCCGTCAATCCCACCTGGTAAGGATCCCACACCGCGCAGCAATATTCTAACAGAGGACGAACGAGTGTAGTGTAAGCTGTCTCTTTAGTGGACTTGTTGCATCTTCTAAGTGTCCTGCCAATGAAACGCAACCTTTGGCTTGCCTTCCCGACAATATTATCTATGTGGTCCTTCCAACTGAAGTTGTTCGTAATTTTAACACCCAGGTATTTAGTTGAATTGACAGCCTTGAGAATTGTACTATTTATCGAGTAATCGAATTACAACGGATTTCTTTTGGAACTCATGTGGATCATCTCACACTTTTCGTTATTTAGCGTCAACTGCCACCTGACACACCATACAGCAATCTTTTCTAAATCGCTTTGCAACTGATACTGGTCTTCGGATGACCTTACTAGACGGTAAATTACAGCATCATCTGCGAACAGTCTAAGAGAACTGCTCAGATTGTCACCCAGGTCATTTATATAGATCAGGAACAGAAGAGGTCCCAGGACGCTTCCCTGGGGAACACCTGATATCACTTCAGTTTTACTCGAATGCATATTAGGAGTCTAACTCCAACCGACATCAGAATATAGGAAAGATGTCTTTAACACTTTTACATAAGTCGTCAGCACGAGATCGCAAGTGGACAGAATGAACACTAAAACACATTTTGCCGAAAGTACATCTGACATCTAAACATAAACTAAGAAAATAACACGTCGACTCCCGAAGTAAGTAATAAACTGACGTTGCAGAAAATCATGAATACAGAGTACGTACGTGTAGGGTGCACTCAGAAAAAGATTGAAGGTCAAGCATTATACTAGATATGTGGACCATATACGAGATGGAGGCCAGATAGTCGCGTGACATCTTCAGAATCCGGCCATAATCCATACGGAACTGGAGGCGACCTGCGGTCCGCCGGCGACACGAGGCGCAGACGACGCACAGAGCAACAGATCAATTGTGTCCTCCTCTGCCATATTACGGTGAAAGCAATAAAGCATCTGACTTCAATGAAACGCTCAGACGGGGAGTGCAGAAGCTCTGATGAAGCGATGACAAAAAGCGGGAGAAAACTTCCAGAATTCCGTGTGTGTGACATTACAGTTTACATGTTTTGTCCCTCCATGCGATCTGTGGTGAAATTTGACGCGCCCACATGTTTCACTGGTCAACAGTTAGGTAAAGAAGAAAGTGGGGCACACACCCAGTCACAATTTTTCGAAGAGCTCTTATTTAGGATCAGACAGTTCCAGTGGCAATTGTATTACCTTCCAATGGGCGAAGGGATCAGTCAGTCGGAAGAACGACACAAGAATCGCAGTTTTAAATGCACTAAATAATTTTTTCCAGAGTACAGAATACTCATATCACTTAATTTTTCACACCAGAAACTGCTGTTTCACTTGTCTGCTCACGCACATACTGTGCACAGCGCGGAGTGCGTCTTATCACGTCGAAGCAACTTCTGAAAATATTCTTTTAGAGATCGGACAACCGCAGCCATAATTCCGCATGGTGAATAAACTCTTCCGTACTGACTGCTAAAATACATTCATTAAAAAGTCACTACCGGTTTCAAATCAGTAGAGATGCATCTTCAGGTGGTCTGTACAAGAAATTGAAACATACAGAATTACAATGTTTTTTAAAAGAGACGTGTTCTACCATAAAGCACCATATCTCAATAAGAGCTGAGCTGTCACAGGTTTTTAATAGGTCTTTGCAAAGCAATGATTTAGATCCAAGTCCTATCGTTCATCTTCAAGATAACCCTCACCGTTGTAATTTAATCCCTCTGCCCCATCTGGGCAAGGGTGGGCTAAGATAAAACCGATAGCACGCTAAAAGCTATTGTCTATGATTAAATTGACTGGGATCGCGCGTCACCTTTAAGTGATAGGAAGCCGGATAAACCTATTTAAATATTTGACTCCCACATAATTATGGGAAGTAACTAAAAACTCCATATTAACATGTCTTAACTTCGACAGATAAGTGCAATACAGCCTTCAATGGCTTACCATGACGCAGACAGCATAGAAGTGTGTAGGCGCTAGCGTAAAACTGTACTGATAGGTCGATATTACGAGTCACGTGTGCGCCATAGCTCTAGCGAGAGTCTAGGACCGAACTGGTGCTATCTGTGACTAGAAAGGTGAAGGTTGGCTTCACAGTGAGTGTAATTTACGTACTAGTACGTGTTCTACATCTAAATTCATATCTACATAGATACTTTGCGAGCCACCGTAGGGTGCGTGGCGTAGGGTACCCTGCACCACTACTAGTCACTTCCTTTTCTGCTCCCCTTCCAAATACAGCGAGCGAAAAACGACTGCATATGTCTCCGTATGAGCCCTAATTTCTCGTATCTTATCTTCATGGTTTTTACGCGCAATTTATGGTAGCGGCAGTGGAATCACGTGGCAGTCAGCTTCAAATAGCGGTTCTCTAAATTTTCTCAATACTGTTTCTCGAAAAGAATGTCGCCTTCCCTCCAGGGATTCTAATTTCAGTTCCTGAAGCATCTCCAATACATTTACCTATTGTTCGAACCTAGCGGTAACAAATGTAGCATCCTGCCTCTAAATTACTTCGATGACTTCCTTCAATCCGGCCTGGTACGGATCCCAGACACTCCACCAGTACTCAAGAATAGGTCGCCCCAGAGTCCTATATGCGGTCTCCTTTATAGGTGAACCACTCTTTCCTAAAATTTCTCTCAATAAACCGAAGTCGACAATTCTCCTTAGATGCGTGGCGTAGCCGTGCGGTCTAATGGCGCCTTGTGACTGTTCTCGCGGCTCCCCCCGTCGTAGGTTCGAGTCCTCCGTCGGGCATGGCTGTGTGTGTTGTCCTTAGCGTAAGTTAGTTTAAGTTAGATTAAGTAGTGCGTAAGCCTAGGGACCGATGACCTCAGCTGTTTGGTCCCATAGTCCTTACCACAAATTTTCAAATTTCCAATTCTCCTTCCTACCACAGTTCTCAAATGTTCGTTCCATTTCATATAGCGTTGCAGCCTTATTCCTAGATATTTAAACGACTTGATTGTGTCAAGCAGGACTCTAGTAACACTGTGTCCGAACATTACAGGTTTGTTCTTCCTACTCATCCGCATTAACTTACATTTTTTCCACATTTAGAGGTAGCTGCTATGAATCACACCAACTAGAAATTTTGTCTAAGTCGTCTTGGTCTTCCTAAAGACACTCTACTTCGATACTTTACCGTACACCACGGCATCATCACCAAACAACCGCAGATTGCTGCCAACCCTGTCCGCTAAATCATTTGTGTATACCACACCTCTCTGGGGCTCTCCTGAAGATACTGGAGTTTTTTTAAATAGCTAAAAAACGCTTAAAAATTTTGAAATACAAATTAATACAACCCTGAAAACACTCAGCTAATGACACGAATTTTTTAATGCTACATTGCGCTATTTTTTAGAATCAGCAAGCGTATAGCGTATCCATAGTATTGTATGCACATAAAGAAGTCCAATTACGAGAATTGAAAATAAAATTAAAACCCGCGTCTTATGAAAACAAGGATCACATCTCTTTTATAAGCCATTCTAATTCTGTAACTTTTAATTTCTTGTTCAGATCATCTGAAGATGCATCTCTATTGACACGAAATCAGTAGTGACTTTTTAATAAACGTATTTTAACAACCAGTGCACAAGCAACTTTTGGTTTGAGGCAGTCAGATCTATCATTTAAAGCAGCCGTATTATTACAGTTACCTTTTACGTGCTATACGCTCTATGTCACACGGAGAGAGAAAATGAAACATAAATGTAGGAGAATAAATCCCAGAAAATATTTAAAAAGCGGAACAATGAATTTTGATCTTTGAGGTATCCACCACAATTTACTTATTCTGAGAGAGTAGAAGGATTGTTGCCATCTTTATATAAACCAGGTGCACTTAGTTGAAACAATAGTTGCAAACTGAATTTTTGAAGGAGTGAGTCAGTGTAGTAATTAAGACGCTGGTCCCTCAACCAATAGAAACTGGGCTCAAATTCCGTCCAGCCATACCGGATTTGTGTCCTCTGTGGTTCCCTTAAATAAGTTCAAAGGAACGCCTCCTTTAGCAAGGCTATTGTCGCTTTCCTGTCTCATCATTCTCATACTGAGCTGGCGTTCTGTCTTTAACGACCTTGCAGTCAAGAAATACAGAACACTTGGCCAGTTTTAAAGAAACGTGGATATACCAGATACCGAAGCTGGCTGTAATGAGAAGCAGTTCCAACTGAAAAGTCTATCAACTTGCAGGTATCAGATCGTGACGAATGGCCTTCGCAGGTAGCAGCCCGTTATCGAGAAACCTGATATGTAGTTTCCAGTCCATAAATATGCATAAAAATTCATTTATTTCATAGTATTAATGACGAAAAATACAAATTTTTATATGCAAATACCATGAAAGTAACAAGGAAATAACTGTTACTAGTCTTTTGGAGCAGTCGTCCGGTACTCGATTACATGCGGCCAGAAGGCGACAACTTAGATTTCCGTTTTCGGTGGCATTACAGCTGCTCGTTAGCTACACGATGCCGAGCTCACTTTCTACTTGCACGGATGTTGGACTTCGTCTCCCAATCGTACTCGCGTTCGTCTTTATGAATTTTGAAGCTAAATAATAGAATAAAGAAATGTGACTGGTAATGCAAGATGATCATCTACTATATCTGACAGACGGAAACACAAGGAAAGACACGAAGGTCAATTACGCAGCTGCGGTTCTGAAAACCGAGTGGTTCCATGGATGTTACTGAGAACCAGAGTGACTCAACAGTTTGAAGGAAAACCAAAAAGCGAAGCACTTAAAAGAAATTGGAGGAGCTGCCTAAGGAACGGTGAACGTAGTATTTACAAAGTAGAGAAAAGAAGAGGACAAATAAACTCCGTAGATGAAATGGTCACGTCACTATTAGAAAACTTCTGTTATCTCTCTGTGCAGTTTGGCTCGTGATGATATCTCGGTTTTTATTCCAGTTTTCGGATCAAATCTTTAGATCTACTGAAAGTCGTCATTAAAATACCACCTGACTTAATGACAGACAAAGTTAGCTAGTGCCGATGTAAACATAACGATCTCGTTTTCGGGTGGTGCTATCCTGATTTCGCTTTCTCTTGGTTTCCCTTTTCTGCATAACTTAGATGACGTCTGTAAAGTTTCTTTCTATAGTGTCAAATCTGTTTTATACGTCGATCCTTTTATGACAGGGCAACTGTTCCGTTTATAACGATCACGCTATCGGGAAAATGTTGCCCTTTAATCGTAAATTCTCTCCTCTTGATGCCGAAAAAATATAATTCCCTCACAAAATCACTCTTTTGCGACACAACTGAACCATAAATTATAAAAAATTCTGGCAACGAGTGTCTTATGCGAGAGGGGAAATTTTATTCAATATAAATGCCCCGCTAATCATTGTCAGTGAAGTAAACTCAACTAGACCCAACACTAACAACAGTAACACAGTTATACTAAAGTATTACAGAAATGATTACAAATTGTCATACTATAAAGAGAAGAGACTAAACCAAAAGTATGCTCTTCTGAAACTTCGTTCTAGCCCAACTGGTCACAGCCTAAAAGGAAATATTTGTACAAATCACTAGAGTCTGAAACGCCAGTGACGATGGAATATCTTAAACGATATTGTATGACGTTAATCATTAATATGCTACGTGTCAATACGATTAATAGCTAATGCAAGAAGAATTACTATTAAACGGTACCAGTGTCTAGAGCAAAATAATTAAGCACACACATGTGTTTCGAACTATGCTCTACGAAAGCATCTGATGCTACTTTAGCCGCACCTAAAAACTAAACTCCGTTCGAACAGGCCTCGGAGGGCTCAACAGCACCGACCGACCGCCGTGTTATCCTCAGCCGATAGGTATCTCTGAATGTGGTCAGCACACCGCTCTCCCAGCCGTTGTCAGTTTTCGTGACCAAAGTCACTAATTCTCAATCGAGTAGCTCCTCAATTTGCCTCACAAGGGCTGAGAGCGCCCCACTCGCCTATCAGCCAGCTAAGACACGCCTCTGTCAAGACCTGCTACAAGAAAAGTGGAATTAATAGTGAAAAATATGAAAGGTCATGTGATAACAGATTTGCAATCCCCCTTGGGTTTCTCATTGCAGTTTGACGAGTCAGTAGATGGTGGCGATTCATCTGAAGTCATGATTTTTGTAAGACTGACGCTTTCGGATTTCAGTGTCAAAGAAGATTTTGACCTTGAAAGGCACTACTTGTGAAGAGGACTCTTACAATGCATTCAAAAATTGGTTCAAATGGCTCTAAGCACTATGGGACTTAACATCTGAGGTCATCAGTCCCCTAGACTTAGAACTACATAAATCTAAATAATCTAAGGACATCACACACATCCATGACCGAGGCAGGACTCGAACCTGCGACCGTAGCACAATGCATTAAAATCTTTCATTTCTCAGTATGATTTGCCATTTCAGAACTTTTATCTATCACTACTGATGGAGCTCATTGCATGGTAGGTAAACACAAAGTCTTTGTTAGCACGTGTACGAACGACGAATCTTCCCCTCCTTCCTTTTAAGTTTCATTGTATAGTGCATCGGCAAGTGCTTTGTGGACATATTCTGAGAACGGTGCATGTTATAAGTATTGTCACAAAAACTATGGATTCACTTTGCTCACAATCACTACAGAGAAGAAATTTTAGACTACTATTAGAATATCTGGATTGCCAGTATGGAAACCCGCTGTTGCACACCAACGTTTGATGGATGAGTAGAAGTAAGGTTATAAATAGATTTAGGTAATTACTGTCAACGATAAAATCTTCCGTGTCTGTGAATGGCAATTGGTATTTATAGCTGATATAGCAGTTACAGTAAGTGAGTTAAACAAGGAACTTCAAGAAAACACCAAACCGTCGTAACTCTTATATCTTCTATAAAGTTTTACATTCAAAAACTTGGCCTTTGGATAATACAGGTACATTAAATTAAATGTGAAACACTTTCCTCGAATGCAGTCAGAACTGCCGGATCAGCAGATACCACATAGTTCTGAAAACAGAGTTTGAAAACCGATTTTCAGATGTCAAGGCAATGGAACCTGTTCTAGTTCTCATAGCTGAACCTTTCCAAAAATTGGATGTGGAAAATATTTCAAGTAAAATGATTACTCTTTTCTCTTGTAATGAGACTGAGCTTGAAAGGAAATAACTCGATTTCAGAATGATATTTCCTTAAACTCAGAATACAAGTGGTAATTAGTGAGTGCAACATTGTAAAAGTGGCACTGCGTGTTTTATCGTTTTTTCATACATTTATCTACGTGAGGCAGCGTTTTCGACGATGATCATAACGAAATCTAAGTGTAGAAATAAACTGACCGATCGTCATCTTTCAGACTGTGTGAGATTGGCTCTGACAAATTATTCTCTACATTATAATAAACTTGCCAATGGTATGCAAAGATAAGTCTCTCACTAATTTTTTTCAACTTTTCTGATGACGTTTATATTAATTTTTTCATATGTATAATATCTTGAAAATTGAGTAGTAGGCCTAACCAACTTTTGATGGAGAGAAAATGTTGCTGGAGGGAAAATCACCTTTTGTGTACTTTGTGTAATTAAAATGGTTACAGTGTATTGTGCTTAAACCTTTCTGAATTTTTAAGTCAGTAGATCTCTAAATGTACTAAACTGCCTGTAGTAGATCTGAAGCCCAAGATGCCTGAGCATCCCTGTTTTTAATTAACACTGTTGAGAAAGTTTAGAGGTATTTGAAGTAGACTGCAGGACGATGCTGCTGCTGCTCTCGCCGTACATTTCGCGTGAAGACCACGAAGACAAGATATGAGAAATTAGAGCTCATACGGAGACATATACATACCGGTAGTCGTTTCTCCCTTGCTTCGGGTGGAACAGGAAACAAAACTTAGTAATGGTACAGCGTACCCTGTGCCACGCACCTTACGGTGGCTTGTGGAGTATTTGTGTAGAGTAGAACAGCCTTCGAGTAACCGACTACTTGGATTAACTGACCATGTGTCCTACCGTCCTCTGTGCTCGGCGCCTAACAGCGACGCAGCGTTATCGATCGGTTTCACTGTGTCACAACACATGTCTGAGTCACGCTTCTCCCACATGCTCGGTTGACAGACTGCTGTTCTGCCGGATTGTTCGCTGTCCTGCAGGTAACATAAAATCCATGTTTCTGTTTCCCTCCCACCCCCGTCCCCCCAACCCCCTGTCACTTGAATAACCCAACGAATGGACCAAGGTGTTATTGACTGGCTAACATGACGTTACGGGACGAAATACGTCAGCGCTTTGTTAGAGAACACAGAATAGGGCTGTGACCTATTTGAAGTAACGAAAGGCCTCAACATAAAAGATGCAATTTACACAGTTGTTCAAGCTTGGGATGAACTTCAGAAAATCACTCTGCGAATACCTTGGAAGACGGTTTGTCCCAGCCTAAACCAAGAGCAAGGGAACTCACTGCAGGTTTAGTCTCTGATTTGCAAACTGCTAAGAGTTATATCCGTCCTGCTAACATAGAGCAATGGCTAGCTGAAGATGAAGTTGCTGCTGTTACCAATGAAGAACCTGAGATTGAGCATATCATCGATCTTGTCTTGCAACAGTTTAGTATTGAGCAAGAGGATTCAGATGGTGAAGAAAAGGAAGGAGACGAAAAGATCAGCTACTCTGCAGCAAAAGAAGTGTTCAAGAGTACCCTCTAATATCTGGAATAACAAATAAGCGCTACTGCTATCGACATACTGTGGGCAAAGAATTGACGTGATGCAGCCACAAAATCAAGGTTCAAGAAACTGAAACAAAAAGAAATTACCATTTTTAAATAGATTTTCAGTGTCTAAAATTTTCTGTTTTATTTTCTCTTTATTAGAAATGTATTTTTGTATTTAATTTTGATTTATTATATCATTTCGAGCCACGCAAATGACTTGCTTCTCCTCTGATTATTATACTTTTTTGGCGTTCTAGCCACCCCTGGTCCCAAAAGTGACGGTTAACACAGGTTCTTCTGTAGATATAGGAGCTAGACAACATATTACTTTCTCCCACGTACATCTCGGGAAATCGTCGTGACGGGAAGGCCACAGAAATTACACCTCACATGGAGGCCCACCAATGGATAAGGAAACAAGTGAAACGACCGTAGTACATACCAGAAGTTCCCTCCGCCACATTGGGTAGTCACGACGCATAACTGTAGATGTACTCGTACAACCATTACCATTTTTTAGTTATCAATAATCATGAACGAATTAACATTTAAGAAAAAGTCAATACCGCAGGAAGTAATCGGAATTTGCCAGAGAGGCTAGGGAATTTTAATATTAGTATTAGATATGTATGAGGGAAAAGGTATCACATATTTGTACTTTAACAGGGGAAAGACGACTCAGCATTTTAAATTAGACGTCAAATTATATAGTGCATGGGTCGTTTAAACTATGTAAATAAAAATGGTTCAAATGGCTCTGAGCACTATGGGACTCAACTGCTGTGGTCATTAGTCCCCTAGAACTTAGAACTACTTAAACCTAACTAACCTAAGGACATCACACACATCCATGCCCGAGGCAGGATTCGAACCTGCGACCGTAGCAGTCGCACGGTTCCGGACTGCGCGCCTAGAAAAATGGTTCAAATGGCTCTGAGCACTATGGGACTTAACATCTGCGGTCATCAGTCCCCTAGAACTTAGAACTACTTAAACCTAACTAACCTAAGGACATCGCACACATCCATGCCCGAGGCAGGATTCGAACCTGCGACCGTAGCGGTCACGCGGTTCCAGACTGAAGCGCCTAGAACCGAACGGCCACACCGGCCGGCAAACTATGTAAATACATGCTGTCAGATAAGTAAGAGGGAGATGATATCACATAAGGAAGTGCAGTCGTGGTTTAGGTGGTGTTATGCTTCTTTAAGGAGCCTCCGGAACACGTACCCAGTCAGTCAATGATTGTTTTGTGGGATCAAAAAAATGTGTGTGTGAATTCCTAAGGGACTAAACTGCTGAGGTCATCGGTCACTAGACTTACACACTACGTAAACTGACTTAAGCTATGAAAAACACACACATCCATGCCCGAGGGAGGACTCGAACCTCCGGCGGGAGGGGCCGCACAATCCGTGACATGGCGCCCTAAACCTGGTGGCCACTCCATTCGGCTTGTGGGATCACAATCATACAAAACTCTGCAGGTAGACTGGGATTTTGCAGTATGTATGGCTTTAGTAAGCAAAGCAGTAGATGATGATGTGGCTATCAATAAGAAGGCAGGGAAATGCTGAGGATGGAGGATTGCTAAAGGAACCTCAACACCGGTAAATGTAACGTAATGCATACAAATAGACGAATAGACTCACTACTGCTCACTCACTGCTGGTGGCCCTAATAACTGTAAAATACCTAGGAGAAGGGCGACCTACAGTATAATGACCGCATAAGAGAAATAGTATGAAAAGATGGTACTAGGCTGATGGGAATCTTATCGGCTTACAAAACACTAACTCGACCAATTTTTTATAGTATTACTCGTCAGCCTGGGACATTTATCAGGTTGGATAAATGAAAGACAGAAACGATCCAACGACGAGAAGTACATTTCGTCGTGGTATCGTTATGGATATGCTAAACAGACTCCAGTGACGATGTGTATCACGGAGAGGTTAATTTACTACTGCAATAATCGAACGGGGTATGTTGCAGGCAGTATATTATTTTCTCTCACACATACGTCTTGCGAAGTTACCAGAAAAAGAGGAATTATAGCTAATACAGGGTTTTTTTTACTGATAATCATTCTGTCCACATGAATGGAGCGTGGACAAGGATTAAATGTCAAATGTACTCTCCACGACACGCCATAGAGCGGTGTGTGGGTGTCACGCATTTGATTTTGATATGAACGCTATCATTGTCTAGGAAAAAGCTGTAGATGATCGAAAAACTGTCAGGTAAACGTATGTGGAGCAGGCGGGCGGCCCTAACGGCTCTAAACTACAATTCATTTCCATCTTCAGAAAGATATGTAAGTGATGTAGAAGTAAGGATACAGCAGCAAGGTCTGTTTGATCACTGATATGAAGAAGTACTGAAACGGAAGCGTCTGGGTATGGCCGCTTATATGTCTGTCGTGCAGTGAGTCGTGTTTTCTGCTGCACCAATGCTCTACGTTCAGGATGTAAGTCTGGAGTCGTCAAATGCGCTAACGTGAGTGCTCTCATTGCTGGCCCGCGGGCGCTGGAAGCCAGACGTTCCCCTCCACACCTCTGCTAACATCACTCATTTGTAACCGACGCGCGGGCGGCAAAACGGGCCTGGTTGCTTCGCGCCATTAAGGCCCCCATAAACGCTCATACATATTGTCAAAATAAACTAAGCTTTCCAATTTTTTTACCGTGTACGGTGCAGTTTGACGTATTTGTCAAGCATAGGTCGTGTCTGATGTGTTGCGAGAAATTTTGATTGACAGAAAGTTTGACAAGATGGCGGACGCTGCTTGTGACGAAGTTTCGCCGCATATGTTTAGTGAAAAATTGTTTTATTACGATTTATCTCTCTGTATCATGAGTTTCCACTATTATGAAACTACGATCAAGTATAAAAACAAAATAGCACTATTACCAAAATGGTAAAGGTACCACATCTTTCCTAACCTTGTTTTACGCATGAGGAGGCTATGAACAAAATCAATATTTTACACATACAAGCAGAGTGGAATGAAATAAAAGAAATCGAAGTTCCCTGGTACTTCCACGGCCGATACGGGCTATATGTCCCCACGCTGTGGTATTTAAAGACATTCATTAGAGGCCCAAGTAGAAGAAAATAAATTTTCGCGTATTTGTGAGGGTGAAGTAACGCTAAACAAGTTTCACTGACCACCAGCAGAAAGTGGCCGCAACCATCAGGTTCTGAGTTAAAAATTTCCATTAACAAGTTTCCAAGTTGTATGTTTCTCATTTTAAACCATTCCCTGCACCAGCGTCTTGTTTACTTCTTTTTTAAACACAGAGCCAGAGGTAATGCTTTATCTGCATTTGTAGTCATTCCCACGAGTGTCAAAATACAGCATACATGAAAAGCGTTTGCTTCATAAGTAAGGTTAAATTGACAAGCTTTCTTAGTACATGTACAGGCTTGTTCGACATATCCGTTGCCACATAAAAGCGAACTTCACAGGCAAGTTTGTTCTTTCAGGAAGGACTAAATAAGTTTTAAAAGTTTCATTGTCCATTCGAAGAAAGTTGATGTACTCATCGGGTTCTCATGGTAATATTTCCTTTAGAATATTTTCGTGACCTAATCTCTTATTTTAAGCTATTGCATGGGCCAGAGTTTATTTTCTTCTTCTTCTTCTTCTTCTTCTTCTTCTTCTTCTTCTTTATAAACAGAGCCAAAGTCAATGCCAGGACTGCTTTGTCTGCATTCGTGGCTGTTCTCACTACTCTTAAGTCTCAAAATACACACGAACACGAATCGCGTCTGCTTCGCACTGAGGTTAAACGGACAAACACTGCTTGAGCGTGTAGAGCTTGCTCGCCAGTCAATGACTAGATAAGAGCGATTTTGGCATACATGTTTGATCGTTTGTGGGGGCCTTTAGTGTTCTCGGTGTCGAAGTCTTGTTGGCGTTCGTGGTAGAACAAAATCAGTGAGCAGACAGTGGCTGAGGTGGAGTTGAGATAGACAAAATGAAAATCGGTCGAATCTCTACGATTCCATGAAAGGAACGCCAGGAGTTTGCTGACTCTGAGTGGATATTAGACCCTGCATTTATAGCCGATCTCTTAAAATACCCGGATATCTTGAGTGCAAACGTTCAAATGTTCAAGTGTGTGTGAATTCCTAAGGGACCAATCTGCTGAGGTCATCAGTCCCTAGATTTACACACTACTTAAACTAACTTACACTAACAAAGAACAACACATACACCGATAACCGAAGGAAGACTCGAACCTCCGGCGGGAGGGGCCGCGCAATCCGTAACATTGCGCCTCAAACCACGCGACCACTCTTCGCGGCTCTTGAGTATAGCTTTGCAGGATAGACCCAAACTAATTACCGATGTTTTTGACTCCGATTTGGGTTTTTAAAAGAAAATTAGCGTTGTGTATAAAGCATCTTTCAAAAAGGTCTTGCCGGCCGCGGTGATCTTGCGGTTCTAGGGGCTCAGTCAGGAACTGCGGGATTGCTACGGTCGCAGATTCGAATCCTGCCTCGGGCATGGATGTGTGTGATGTCTTTAGGTTAGTTAGGTTTACGTAGTTCTAAGTTCTAGGGGACTGATGACCTCTTATGTTAAGTCCCATAGTGCTCAGAGCCATTTGAACCATTTGAAAAAGGTCTTAGCGTGCCTTTAGAATGATGCAGAAGTTTTAAATGGAATAAATTTTCAGAATGAGACATTTAGCGAACATGTCGATAAATTAGTTACGATGGTACACGTTTTGTTCGAAAACTTTGATAGTATATTGACTTGGTTTTAGTAATTTTGCAACTCCTTTTGCAGTGGACATTGATAGCGCGCCTCCTGAAATTCTGTTGGAGCTGATTGACTTTCAGCGTAGTCGTGTACCCAGGCAGACATTTCTTACAATAACTTCCCTCGAGAACAGCTTCCTCAGTTTTTTCGAATAGGTCCTTGAGTCTGCAATATGTTCAGGACAGCACATTTGTGTGAAAGTATTTTTCAATAATGAAATTAACAAATTCGAAGTTTAGGAGTGGTCTTACTGACGTTCATCTGGCCGGAGCAATGCATTTGATGACCTATAATCTCACCCCAAACATCGAGATACTAGTAAAACAAATTTGAAGCAATTGTATCGAAATGAAAGTTGTCGTTTCTTCCTTTTCCATTAGAAGGAGACCAACTCGGAATTTAAAACTTCTCAGTATGATTACGTGTATTAAGTTAATAGATGTTTAATTAAAGAAATATGTTCTCTGATTATTATTTTATGTCTGTGTTTTGTTTGAGATCAGAAAATTAAGTTGATGAGAGTGGTATGTTACTCTACTTTTCCTGATCTCTGTACCGCCAGTCCCCTTCCCCCGTCTCCCCCCCCCCCATTTCCCCCTCTCCCCCCCTCCCCCCCCCCCCCCCCTTCGCAGATTTCCACTGAACCGAGGAACGGAACGACAGAATTTGTAAAGTTTCGTGCTGCTTGTAACTGTTATCAACCTATGCAGTACATTACGTCGCAGCGCCGCAGTACCCACTACGGCATTACGCAGTTTGTTTCTTTGCTGCTGTGTTGTGCCTGTATCGAACTGCATACACTCCACCGCTTTTCTGTCGTCTGTTGGTGTCAAATAACGTGTGTATCTGCCTTTGTTTTTTCCAACGAAGCGGGCACGGTACATTCGCGCTCAGGGAAAGTGCAATATGAAGTGCGGACTGGTCGCACAAGGAAAAGAATCAAAAATAAAATTTCACTCAGTGACAAACACACGAGAACAACATGCTGTATGCAAGCTAATAACTGACGTGTAATGACCTATGTGACGAGATAGCACATAAAAGTCATGAGTACCAGCGTGAAATCTTTGCATTTCTTCACGACAGCCGGCCGAAGTGGCCGTGCGGTTCTAGACGCTGCAGTCTGGAAGCGCGAGACCGCAACGGTCGCAGGTTCGAATTCTGCCTCGGGCATGGATGTGTGTGATGTCCTTAGGTTAGTTAGGTTTAACTAGTTCTAAGCTCTATGGGACTAATGACCTCAGAAGTTGAGTCCCATAGTGCTCAGAGCCATTTGAGCCAATTTTCTATGATCATTCCACTTCAAATCGTTCCGCACGCATACTCCCAGATATTTTACAGAAGTAACTACTACCAGTGTTTGTTCCGCTATCATATAATCATACAATAAAGTATCCTTCTCTCTATGTATTCGCAATACATTACATTTGTCTATGTTAAGGGTCAGTTGCCACTCCTTGCACCAAGTGCCTATCCGCTGCTAGACGCATAGGACAGTCACTTTCGGAAATCTTTAGGCAACTCAACATTTCGAGATGCACAGGATCAACAGTGTGCAGAGAATACCAAATTTCTGACATAAACTCTCACCACGGACAACGCAGTGGCCGACGGCCCCACTTAACGACCGAGAGCAACGGCGTTTGCGTCGAGTTGTCAGTGCTAACAGATATGCAACAGAGCGTGAAGTAACCGCAGTAATTAATGTGGAACAGCACGAGGAATGAATCCGTTAGGACAGTGCGCCGAATCTGGCGTTAATGGGCTATGGCAGCAGACGGCCGCCTTTGCTAAAAGCACGAGATCGCCTGCAGCGTCTTTCCTGCAAAAACCGTGGCCTCGTCAGATGATCCCGATTTCAGTTGGAAGGGTTCGATAGTGGAGCAGACCCCTCGAAGCCACGGACCACCCAAGTTGTCAACAAGGCATTGTGCAATCTGGTGGTGGTTCCGTGATGGGGTTGGGCTGTGTTTACACGGAATGTACCGGATCCTCTGGTCCAGATCAACCGATCATTGACTGGAAACTGTTATTTTCGGCTACTTTGAGACCATTTGGAAACAAACAAAGATGTAGTTTTTATGGATGACAAAACGCCACATCAGCTGGCCACAGTTGTTCGCGACTGGTTTGAAGGACATGCTGGACATGTCGAGCGAATGATTTGGCCACCCAGATCGCCCGGCACGAATCCCATCGAACATTTATGGGAAATAATCGAGAAGTCAGTTGGTGCACAAAATCCTGCACCGGCGACACTACGCAGTAATGGACAGCAATAGAAGTATCGTGGCTGATTATTTCTGCAGAGGACTTCCAACGACTTGTTGAGCCCATGCCACGTCCCCTACTGCATTACACCGGTTTAAAGGAGGTCCGACTCGACATTAGTGTAGTAACGGCAGTCTTCGGTACCGTCCGCACGGTAGCAGCGGGCGGCCTCAGAGTAGGCTCGACACCCACGAGAAAGGCAGGCCGTCACAGCACGTGACACTGCAGGTCTTACGAGTGCCAGCAGCCGTCTCCGGCGGGCAGCGAGTGACTATTTCAGTCGAGTTTAATTGGTCTCAGCTGCTCGTTTAAATGCTTGTAAGCTCTCCATAGCACACGAAAAATTTATGACCTTTTGTGGGTACGTTTTCAATTACATATTGATTTCCCGTGAGTCCTGCACGGAGCCGAGCGTTCGCGAAGAAAATTTGGAAATTTGAGGTAAGGGCTGATGAGACCAAATGCTGACATCATCGGTCCCTAAGCCTACACATTACTTAATCTAACTTAAACTAACCTACGCTATGGACAACACACACACCGTGTCCGAGAGCGGACTCGAACCTCCGACCGTGACAAGACGCCCTAGTCCGCGTAGCTACCCCGTGCGGCCGTTCGCGAAGTGTGGCGGGCAAGTCGACCAGTGTGACGTCAACAATGCGGGGCCCCGTATATCTCGTTGGCCCCGTGTACGCTACGGTGACCGTGTGGTTACGGGAATTGATGACGTACACGTTTGCCGTACATATATTTATTCTGCACAAATGAGGAAATGAAAAAGTGACACAAATGAAATTCTATTGTATAACAGTTGCACTCGAATACCGATCCCGGAGGATGCACACTCCTCGGTAACGAGTGCTTCGTCCGATCCTGTCAGTGCGGGAGAATAACGGACGCGTGTCCGGAACGAAGTGAAATTTCTCCCGATCGCGGAACGTCGTGTATTTCGCAGAAGCGACGAAGCGAGAGCGAAAACGGACCTGGTGCGCCAATTAAAGTTCCGTACGCACCGGTGGTGAGCTACTGTTAAGCTCAACCAACGCTATCAACGGATTGCAGTTATAGATTCTGGAAAAACGCGCCTGTGATCAGTTTGCATTGCCGTTGCTTTTTACTGACCCACACCTGTGCGTGCCACACGTTTTTTTCAGATTTTTGCTTATCGGTAGGTGCGCGCGCCGACGGATTCCTGACGCAGCTAACGTGTGCCGGCTGTGAGCAGCTTTGTTCCGTTCACATTTTTGCGGTACGGCTGCCACAGTATTAATCCATTTTTTTCTTATATTCTCGCCGTTAACAAATGTTGTATTAAAATTACGGTCTTTGTGAATTTAGTTTACCACACCATTTGTTTCAGTAACTGTATTGGGAGACCTGTTGTCATCTGCAGTGTTATTCCATAGCTCTTTAAAAAAAAGCTCCCTAAATTCCTATGAGACTGTTACGATCGTATTATATCGGTGTATGCTACTGGGTATTTATAAAGACTTTGACACCATTTTGCCGCCACCATTGTATATCTGACATAGCGACCATAACAATACGGTAAAAGAGATTAGGATGCGTACAGAGACATTTATAGACAATCACTTGATTGCAGTGAACTGCGTAGGACTCACGATTAGTGCAGATGCTAGATGTAAATAAATGTAACATATTGTGTACAATTAGACGAACGGGTCCACTACTCTTCGAATACGCTGCTGGAATCAGTAACTGCCGTATAATACCCAGTAGTACCCATCTTGACAGAGCAAAATGTAGGGTGAACACACAGTACAACTTGTAGGGAAATCAGACGCCAGATCAATTGGAAGAATGTTAATTGAACGTACTTCATCATCCGCGTAATAAGTGAGTTACAGGACACCTGTTAGGTCTATTTTTACGTGTATTCGCTCATTGGCCTTAGACCCTTACCAGGTTGGATTTAAAAAATAGCTGAACGTTTTGTCATAGAATCGTTTAGTCGGCGCGAGAATATTATGGTGACAGTCAAGAACGAGCTTCTGTGGTAGATGCAACGAGAAGGGCGTGGTGCATCAACATATTTCATCACACACACATCTCGCAAAATTACTACAACCAGGAACTGCGGATGTTTACCGACAGCCATTCTCTCCAGGCGAATGGGTGTTAATGTACTCTCCACACACAAAATGGTGGTATGCGTGTGTTATGAATCGTATTTCTCGATACGCCCCCGTACAAACATTAGGATTCTCTCGGAACTTTGTTGCATTTGTACCATGGAATCCAATTTAAGTTCGTGCAATATGTATGTAGGTGTCTAGATACTTTTGCTCAAATAACATATCCATAATGTGAAACACATAGCGAACAGTGCACTATCAAGCAACTAAAGGGAACACACGGCTCAAGGCACAATCAGATATCGTGCAGATACTATACTGAGCACAGTATAATTATAGGTGCAGTAGCCAGGCTTCGTTCATGGTTGGTCTGCCTCCCTCCTATATGCTCGCCATTACAAAAATTATATCTGGCGTAGTGATGATATAAGAGATTATAGTATGTACGGAGACATATAGACAATCATTTTTTTAGTCGATCAGTGCGTGAGACTGCAATGGAAGGAAAACCGAGAACACTTACGATATAGCCCATCACCATGCGCTGCACAGGGACTTGTGGAATATGTGTTTGGATGCCAGCTGCTCACAGACTGTTCATTCCAAAAGAGGGATGTTAGCTATTTACTGGAAGACGTGTACAGGATCGCTGACTGGTGCAGGGATTGGCTGTAAATAAATGTAACATATTGTACATTGAGGTGGTAAGTCAATGGAACTAGTAAGAGGTATATAATAGTTAGGATTAACTGCCAAGACCCAATCAATGTACAGTGGTTGCCTGGAAAGCAATGCACCGCATTTCTTTCTTCAGCATTTCTTTATTGAACATAATGAGAATTTCAAACACAAAAAATAGTGTTTTATCTACATACCCTATTTTTCCACGTAATCTCCATCCCGTTCTATGGCCTTCCTCCAGGGGCGTGTATGCCCTGTCGGTACCAGTCCTTCTCCTTGTCGCGGAAGTAATAAAAGCTATGCTTAATCAGTGAAGGATGGCACGGCAAGAATCTGTATCAGTGACCCACGATCTTGGCAGTGGTTGTAGCAGTCCCTGTGTCGTCAGTGGACACGAGTTTTGTACTCTTAAAGTCTGAGACCAGAGTATGTGTACAGCTCCATACAGGAAGGAATAGTATGTGACGCTAACGTAAAAAAGTGGTTACTGTATAGGTCCCGCTACAGGAAAATATGTCAAGTTGATGCAGTGTTAGTAACGCTTCATTTCTGGAAAAAGTCCTGATGATTAATAGAACTATAAAAACGTATTAGAGTGACTCCGTGCAGTGCTTGGCGCTTAATCAAGCAGCACATTGAATCGATTATCTACACACCAGCGTACAGAGGTCTACTGCTTGGCGTTGCTGGGCTGAAGGACTCTTTAGAAGCAAACTGGCAATGGAACGTGGTGCAACCTCGGCGGCTGATATCGAGAAGAGGACCCGTGGCTTCCGTGATCTGTGAGCTGCAACCTGCTGGCTTTTATCTCATGTGTGGGGTGCTCCCGGTGGTTGCCCATGCCACAAAGAGTTCTCTCTCTCTCTCTGTCCCCAATAGCATTATCTGTCAGGTGCGAGCTATTCTGACAGGCACGTGATCGCTGCGAGTTGCAGATTGCCAGCTCTTATCGAGGCTGCTGCTCTTTCCGACATGTGAGAGGGTGGGCGTCTGGTGGCAGCGAGCTTGTCGGTAGAAACGCTCCTGCTCGTATTTTCCTTCCGTTATTTACAAGTCTGCAGTAATATTATAATGTGTGACTCTAAGGCAGGATGACAGCGACATCATTGTTTTCCACCCACTAATAGTTCAGGAACAAGTTCCTCACAGACTTGGTACGTCAGAAGGGCATGTTTGTTGCACTGTGCTAATTTTTGAACATGGGATATTGCTGTAGCTGTTGAAATATCCTACTGTGCTAATTGTTTAACGTGGGGTACAAGCGTAATGTAGGGGCTCTAACTTCGTCACCTAAGTAGGTTAGGATCTGCATAAGCCATGAATGGTTATGGAAAAGACTACTGATTGGTATATAATTCCCGAATTTACTCTAGATTTGTAGGCGGCTTACAGTTAAACTGTTAAAACGTAATACAGCCAGTAGTTAACATAAACGTTAGCACTGCAAAAACAGAAACACAAAAAAGTGTTCGCAATTTCATGCTCCATAGCATTTCTCAAAAATACGAGTAATTTAAATGTATTTTTCCATTATAGCATTCCAAACACTTTCACCATTATAAATCACTTGAAAGCCACGAATCAACAATGTTTTTAAATAATTTCAGCCTTCTAAGCTCTGTCCCATATGAATTTGTATGTCCGGTTAGATGAAGAGCATGTTTCGTGATTACAAGCCAAGCGTCTCGTGCAGCAAATCCATTTCTCTCCGCTTGCCTTTTTCAAGAGAACAAAACAAAATAATCTCTATAAATTGCAAATAAAATCAGATTTTAATAACAGTTCCAAATTTCGTCCCTGGGACTAAAATAGGAATTGTAAGGGGGGACGAAATTACGAACATCCCAGCGATATTGTAACAGCCTTTAGAGCAACATACGCCAAACCGTTGGCAATAGCGATTATTTGCCAGAAACTACAACACACGCCTTAAATAAAGCCCAATATTTGAAGATAAACCAGTGCTCACACTAGGTGAGCCGGCTGTTAATTCCACTGCCGTACTATCTCACCTGAGTGTAACAATATCAATTCCCTCGTGTGCCGAAGTTTAACGTGCTGCACACAGAAGACTGAAGAAAACTGTTACGGGGCATTAAGTGGAAGGGCTGGGGGTGAGGAGGTAAGTGTAATGAAACAATTCTTAGCATATTTTTTTAAACCCAAACTTTCACAAACAACACGAAATAATTGATTTAAAATAATATGCCAAAAAAGTTTACAGTGTAACGTTTAATTTAATGTGGTACCTTAGGCAAGAAAACTTTACAACCAGACGTGAATATAACACATGTGCTCGTCCTATCAAAATTATTGCAGTGCCTCATTCGTCCATCTTTGCTCAATGCAAACAGTTACAAAAGAAAACACAACTATCAGAATATACGCCACAGCTGAGCCACAGAGAACACGCCCGGTATTCAGATCCCTGGGCGACGACCGTTCCGATCACCACAGCTCACTGTAACTCAAAGGTTAATGATCGGTACTATCCACGGTGTCACCGATACCGCTCAGTCCGGAACACGTCGTGTAGCAGGCTGACGCAGTCCTCGCTCTCTGGTTGCAACCTTTCTGCTCCGGCCGCCCCTCGTCGCAGTCAGCAGAGGACGCTGGTCGCGCGGGAAGGTTGCGCGCGGCATTCAAAGGCGTCGGACATGTGGCGATGATGCCATCGTGTATCTTAGGATGATGATCTTGAAAAGTAGGTTAAAATCGGTCAAAAATGTAAGAAAACACTCCAGCATTGTAAATAGTAATGGGAGGTAGTCACGTGTTGTAGTGGTTACAGAAAATGTCTTTGTCTTTAACACACTATGACATCACACAATATATTGCACGGACAAGTTTCTAATACATATGGAATGTAGCTATAGTTTATTTGTTTAAATAATGCACTGTGATAATTTTTAAACATTGAAAGTCTCATATACACTCCTGGAAATTGAAATAAGAACACCGTGAATTCATTGTCCCAGGAAGGGGAAACTTTATTGACACATTCCTGGGATCAGATACATCACTTGATCACACTGACAGAACCACAGGCACATAGACACAGGCAACAGAGCATGCACAATGTCGGCACTAGTACAGTGTATATCCGCCTTTCGCAGCAATGCAGGCTGCTATTCTCCGATGGAGACGATAGTAGAGATGCTGGATGTAGTCCTGTGGAAAGGCTTGCCATGCCATTTCCACCTGGCGCCTCAGTTGGACCAGCGTTCGTGCTGGACGTGCAGACCGCATGAGACGACGCTTCATCTAGTCCCAAACATGCTCAATGGGGGACAGATCTGGAGATCTTGCTGGCCAGGGTAGTTGACTTACACCTTCTAGAGCACGTTGGGTGGCACGGGATACATGCGGACGTGCATTGTCCTGTTGGAACAGCAAGTTCCCTTGCCGGTCTAGGAATGGTAGAACGATGGGTTCGATGACGGTTTGGATGTACCGTGCACTATTCAGTGTCCCCTCGATGATCACCAGAGGTGTACGGCCAGTGTAGGAGATCGCTCCCCACACCATGATGCCGGGTGTTGGCCCTGTGTGCCTCGGTCGTATGCAGTCCTGATTGTGGCGCTCACCTGCACGGCGCCAAACACGCATACGACCATCATTGGCACCAAGGCAGAAGCGACTCTCATCGCTGAAGACGACACGTCTCCATTCGTCCCTCCATTCACGCCTGTCGCGACACCACTGGAGGCGGGCTGCACGATGTTGGGGCGTGAGCGGAAGACGGCCTAACGGTGTGCGGGACCGTAGCCCAGCTTCATGGAGACGGTTGCGAATGGTCCTCGCCGATATCCCAGGAGCAACAGTGTCCCTAATTTGCTGGGAAGTGGCGGTGCGGTCCCCTACGGCACTGCGTAGGATCCTACGGTCTTGGCGTGCATCCGTGCGTCGCTGCGGTCCGGTCCCAAGTCGACGGGCACGTGCACCTTCCGCCGACCACTGGCGACAACATCGATGTAGTGTGGAGACCTCACGCCCCACGTGTTGAGCAATTCGGCGGTACGTCCACCCGGCCTCCCGCATGCCCACTATACGCCCTCGCTCAAAGTCCGTCAACTGCACATACGGTTCACGTCCACGCTGTCACGGCATGCTACCAGTGTTAAAGACTGCGATGCAGCTCCGTATGCCACGGCAAACTGGCTGACACTGACGGCGGCGGTGCATTGTCCTATAATTTTAAACAGCTAAGGGAGATGGTCATACGTTATAAAGTTTTGCAGAAAACGCCATTCTTTAATACTGTCTCATAGTAATGAAAGGAACGGATTGATAATACTTACATTCGACTGTGCAGTTTTTCTTTATTATGCCTTGGGGGTAGGGACTGATCCCTCTAATGATACTTTCACTACAGTGCCTACAGTGCACAGAGCACATATGACTGCAATCACAGAACTGGCCTAGTGTAAAAAGGGGGTGGGCGAGGGGGACTTGTTTAAGTCATTCTGTTGGGCTAGATCAGTGGTCAGGAAGAGAGAGGGTAGGCGGAGGATGACATTCATTTTCTCGTCATTTAATGTTGAAACCTTCCTACTTAATCCTTTTAATAAAATATAAATATTTTTGATAAATTGTGGTTTGACAATAGACAATAGAAATATACACGTCTTACAATGTCACGCACGTGGATGCCTTGGGGAGCAGAGGAGGAAATCATCTTGACACGTGGCAGGTATCAGGTTACATCTTGACCTTGAAACCTTGAATATACCACACACAGTTCCCTGAGAACAGTGGACGGGAATCAGGTTACGCAGTAGCATTGAGTGATTCGTCACCCGATACGGTCGCAGGTTCAAATCCTGCGTCGGGCATGGATGTCTGTGATGTCCTTAGGTTAGTTAGGTTTAAGTAGTTCTAAGTTCTAGGGGACTGATGACCTCAGATGTTAAGTCCCATAGTGCTCAGAGCCATTTGAACCTTTTTTTTATTCGTCACCCGATGCCTACGTGGAATCAGCACTGATGCACTACCAATATCGCATCTGTTGGTGCTTTTTCAAGATGTCTAAGGACTCCACGCTGCAAAACATAGTCAAGATAATGCATTGATGTGAAATGAGAATTTTTGATTTCTCGCATAAAATGACATGCAGATTACTAATTAAATTGCCTCACGCTAGGTGGCAAAAATGTAGTGACTTGAGAATTTTTCGTTACATCGCACAGCACGAAGATTGCCAATGAGATCTCCCAACACTTGGAGCCAATAATTAAATCATTAATTAAGTGAAATCAAAGAGCAAAAGGTCTTGAGATTAAAGGATTTTGATAAGGGAATAGGACAGATTGTTTAGATGAATAAAACATGAAATGACTGCATTTATTTCAGTACCTTTTACATAAAAAATTACAAATATCAGGGCCGATTTGACTGGGCATCGGCACGACTCAGATATGAACGGGAAGGACAGGGGAATGAATCATCTCACCATTGTTCGTGGTCATCGTCGTGTGGAGATGGCGGCAGACGCTGACTCGGCAGCTCTCATCAACGACCAGTGGCTGTACGGCGAGGTGACCGCGTTGACGCCGTGTGGTGCCGTAGCCGAAGCTACAATATCACGCTCTCAGAAGCGGGTGGATGGAAGAGCCCCCATATCCTCTCGCTTCTGCGCTGTCTCGCCGATTGTGCTCTCACTTCTCCAGCGATTCCTCGAAATTTTCCTTCTCTCGACGTTGTCATTGCCGGACTAAATTTGCAGTGCTGCCCAGAGACACCGCCGTTTCGTGACCGCGTCTCCCAGTGCAAGGTGGAATTTTTCTACCTCGCGTGGACTGATGTGTGACTCCGGAATTGGCATCTTTCTCACCATTTCACTGTCGAAGTTGTTTCCAGCGTCGGTGGCATATCGTTTCGATGATTTTCTGCATTCCTTACATGCTGTAAAAGCAGCCACACAACAGTTCTTTGTAATGGCTATCTCTGCGTGAGGCCTCGACAGTCTCATGCTTGTGCTTCGGCTAAGAATCTTCTTCCGTTCCTTATTTACACTCATCAGCCAGAACATTATGACCACCGACAGTACTATTGTTGTGAACCCGTCCAGGCGGGAGAGGAATGAGTGCTAATCAGACATACGAAGGTGGATATAGTATCAGTGAGAGTGCGACCTATCTGAGTTTGACCGAGCACGCGATCTATCTGAGTTTACAGACAACCTTGCAGGTGGGGCATCCTCAGCTATGGTTAGTCATCTTGGTTATTAATAATCGCTTCAGCTGTATTTAGTCCTTTCTTATTGGATCACTACCGGTTTCGTGGCACTAAAGGCCATATCTTCAGGTGAACATTTGTATAACATGAAATCCAGAAGGAGTAACAACCCTTAGATATACACTGGCAATTTAAATTATAAATTTAAAAAAATTTAAATGTTAAAAACATACCCATGAGCATATCGAAATGATAGTACTCACATGACTAAAACATAACTAAAACAAGTTTAAGAAAATAAAAATTTTGAAAATGTTAAATACTTTCACATGAGAAATCGAAATGTTAGTACCCACATGACTAAAACATTGGAGTGGAAAAGCTCGGAATCTCTTTAGCCAAAATTCGTTGTCTGTCAGATCCGTCTGTTTTATTCTATGACGTACTGCCTTTTACCGGTTTTTTGTTCTGATGGACAGCGATATTGGATAAAAAGATTCAGAGCTTTCCCGCTCTAATGTTTTAGTAATGTGAGTGCTAACATTTCGATGTTCTCATGTGAAAGTTCTTAAATCTTTTTTAAAAAAAAATTAAAAACTTAGAATTTACCATATCAGAGTATATCTCAGGGTTGTTATTCCTGTTTCTTGTTATACAGATGTTCACCTGAAGATGTGGCTTTTAGTGCTACAAAACCGGTATTAATCCAATAACGAAGGACTAAACAGATCTGAAGTGGTTATTAATACCCAAATATTTGAGTTTGACCGCTAGCAGATTGTGATGGCCCGCAGACTCGGCACGAGCATTTCCAAAACTGCACGACTTGGCGGGTGTTCAAAGAATGCTTTGGTGAGTGTCTTCAACACTCGGCGAAACCACGTTCAGACGTCGTGAGGTTGGGCCGCCACCTCTGATTACAGATATCGGACGTCGTAGGCTGAGCAGACTGGTGAAACAGGAACTGTGGCAGAACTAGCATCAGACTTTAATGCTGTGTAGACTACAAGTGTGTCTGAACACACAGTACACCGAACACTCCTAACGATGGGCCTCCTCAACAGACGACCCAAGCATGTGCCAATGTTTACACCACGACATCGGTAACTACGACTGAAATAGGCACGTGACCATTGGCACTGGACGTTGGCGCAGTGACACAGCGTTGCATATCTGACGAATCCCGATACCTTCTTCATCATGCCGATGGGAGGACGTGAATCCGTCGTCTTCCAGGGAAACAGCTCCTCGACACCTGTACTGCAGGACGGACACAAGCTGGTGGGGGCTTCATTGTGCTGTGGGGAACATTCACGTGGGTGCCTAAGGGTCCATGGGAGCTCGTGTAAGGTACCATGACGGTAAAGGTGTATCGTGCACTGGTTGCAGACAACGTACACCCATTCATGGCGATCATGTTTCCCAACAGCGGTGGCATTTTTCAACAAGATAATGCGCCGTGTCACGAGGCCAGGAGTGTGATGGAGTGGTTCGAGGCGAGTTTCAATTGACGTGCTGCCTCTCCCACTCACCCTAACTTGCCAGGTCTGAAGCCGATCGAACGCATCTGGGATATGACTGAATGTGGTGTCAGAACTCATCGCCCCCTCCCCAGAATTTACGGGAATTAGGTGACTTGTGAGTGCAAATGTTGTACCAACTACCTCTGGCCTAACTGCTTGTATACTACGACACGTCGCCGCTGTTATCCATTATACCTGCTATTAGGTAGGTGGTCGTAATGTTCTGGCTGATCAGTGTATAAGCAACTTCCTTACAGTCCAGAAAACATTTTTTTTAAGCAGACTGGTTTCTTCCACAGTTACTTGATTTTACACGTCGCCCTGTGCAAATTATTAACGCTTTCTGTCTTCGCTCCGCCCCAGTGCCTGTGGGGTTGCTTGAATTCTCGACACGTTCTCCCTTTTTTAAGGCAGGGAGGTGAAGCCTCACAGCCTCCACGTATGTAGTATTGATGCTTTTGTGTCTGTGCTTTTTCTTACTCCCTGCAAGGCTCCACAGTTGTCTGCATGGCTTCTCATTGTCCGCCAGGCTCTTCGCTAACCCTGCGTGGCTGCAGAAAGCCCGCAATTCAGCGTCCCTCCTAGCCTCTGGATGGGGACCGAATTTCCCCTTCGTCCACAGTATTTGTGGCATTACGTTGTGAAGAACGAAACCTCAAATTTGCTCACAACGTCAATGTAAACATTTCTGAGACGTTATGAGTCTAACATACTGATTTCTATTATCTTTAAAACGAGCCTGTTTCAAGCAGAAACTACTCATTTCCTGTACAATTAACACACAGACGTGTTATGACAGGAACTCATGGCGATCTTTTACTGTATGCTCACTGCTTCTCATGTTGTTTTCCTCTATCTCAGATTCTGCTATGTGGTAAGATCCTAGTTTATGCTCTAAGCTGTAATAAAAACAATTGGAAAAACCGATCAAATATTTTGTGAAATGATTTGTCTAAAACTAAGAAAAAAGATAGAATATAGAAACATTTGTCGTGCCATTGATCGATGCTTAAGATCATACATACCAAATAGGACTGCACGTTCTACATAATTCACCAGACTAATTTCTTCTGGTAGTCTTTAAAATTCAAAGATTCTTAGTTAAACATTGAACTTTAAATTCACTGTTGTTCCCTTCTTTCTTGTATACGATCTCGAGCACCATTCAAAGCCATGCTAAATGTTTTTCTTTTTAGTTTCTTTTACACAAAATATTTGATCGAGTTTTGATATTTTTTATTTCATATTTTCTCACAAACAGTTAAATATCACCCCTTTGTAACATTTTATGTACAAAATAGCTAGGACGTACAGAGCTGTTCGTCAAAGGCTTCAATTTTCGCTTCATATCACTAATTAAATTTCTCTTATGTACGATGATTACTTTCAAGCAATTAAATTTTCTTTCTTGTGAAACTAGACATCATGTTTGTCAGTTTGATACCCCAATTTTTTATTTAACACTCTTCGTTTGGCTATGGGAATTCGGACAAAAATCCGTTGGATAATATATACGGAGTCTTGTTTTCACTTTGCTCACACATTTAACCAAAAAATACATAACTGAATTACGAAACACAGTTAAACTTCCGTTTATCTTATAAATTAATCATTAAATGTTCACACAGGCAGAATACATTAAAATATTTATAATAAAAGGAAACAGCAGCTTTTTAAAACGATTGGAAATGTTTTTAATTGCAATAAAAATGTCGATCATTTATTCAGTGGCTGACTGGCTCTCTGCATATGCAAGATTCTCGTATAAGGTGTACCAGTCCATTTGATTTAATTGAATACATAATCGCCGCTCTACATTTTCCAGTTTTATAACAACTTTGTTAATGTTAGCGTTTACCACTGCAAACGGTTAAGTGAAATGTATTCACAAACATCAACATTGTTTCGAAGACTAGCTAGATTAAAGAAATTTCGGGCACATATGAGTATGCTAAAACACCAGCGATTGGCTGAGAGCACGGTGACGTTGACATAAACCTAAATCGAGGAGGATGGGAGGGTAGTGACCTTGAATATAACGTACGGGGAATTACATCAGTAGAGAACACATTCATTACTTAGCTGGCATTTTATCGATAATATCTCTCTCTGTTCCAATATAATAATGCATATCGCTCGTACAAAAATGGGCATGCAGATTCCTACGAGAGGACAGCTCTTCTTCTCCGTATTACAAGATATTCTCTCTTCTAAACTGATACTGTTATTACTCAGCTTAGCCGCGAGTCCGTAGAGGGTGGTATATGTGACGTACAGTATGACTTGTCAGCATTTCCACCCGGAATTCCTGAGTGTAAGTCGGATCTTCCTTGAACCGCCTTGGTGGTTCGTGTCGTAGGATTTCCTCCTACCTGTGCGCGGTGCAGCTCTCGTAAATGTCGTCCCGTGCTGATTCTTCATTGGCGCATTGGATGTCTCTGTCGGTGGGAGCTTTTTATCTGAAATTGCTGTCGGTCAACTTTGGGGTATCTATTTACTCGAAATTAACATTCAGAATGAGGTAATATCAATTTTATTCCTATCAGATCAATAATGAAACACTCATGTCACAAACTAATCGTAACCGAGAGCATGGCTACCATCGAACAAGACAAGAAGAGCTCTTAACGCCGACTGCCGACTTTGGCGCGCAGTCCGTATCTCTTACTAGTTTCGTCATAATTCGTGGATTTCCGATCAAGTTCGTACTTACTATGATATGCATTTGTTAATGAACGGGTGTGAATTTTAACGAGACAAAATTATGATAAATAGTTTTAAAGATCCAGAGGCACCTCCTAGTATTCATGTTGTCATAAATAACTTTAATTATTAAATACAAATAAACGAAATCGGTGACTTTGGCGCAAGATGTCGGTACTACTGGTCATGTATATTTCCCAGGCCAGCGCCGAGCCTCGCCCCCCACTACGCGCGACATATGGTCGCTTCGTCACCTAGCCAGCCAGCGTGGGAAATGCTCTCCGATTCATGGCCGGCTAAGGACTACAGCACTACCTGGCTATCGTGAATACATCAATAAGAGACAATAATTTATAAAAACTGGTAAAAATGTCTTCCTCACGTAAGAGGCGCCTTACATATTCCCCCCGTTGTGTCTTTCCAAAATTGTGCTTTTTTCGTGAGACAAAATCGCAATTTTGGAAATAACAAAATCGCGGTACTACAAAATTCTAGGAGTAGCATTTACATTTTGGTCATTTGTTTTCTATTGAGATCTTTAACTTTTCCTTTAACTCAGTATTTCTTTTAACTTTTAATTGGACGTAAACAAAATATTTTTTTTAATTTTCATTACAAAATTACTAATCGTTCTGTATTATTGCTCTCCTATGTCACCATGTTATTAGAATGTTAATCCCCATGCTCTCGTTATGAACACCTATACTTTCAAATAAAGCACTATATATAAATGATTAATTGCCGGCCGCGGTGGTCTCGCGGTTCTAGGCGCTCAGTCCGGAACCGCGCAACTGCTACGGTCGCAGGTTCGAATCCTGCCTCAGGCATGGCTGTGTGTGATGTCCTTAGGTTAGTTAGGTTTAAGTAGTTCTAAGTTCTAGGGGACTGATGACCACAGATGTTAAGTCCCATAGTGCTCAGAGCCATTTGAACCATAAATGATTAATTGAAATAGTGAAAGAGGATAAACGTTTCCCAAATAACACCAATACAAAATGAATAACCAAGATACAAGACAATTTGTTATACAATTCACTTCACAAAACATTAGGTATACATTTTATGTAGGGACTTTTTCTATAATTCGTGACGCCTGTCGAAGAATACGTCACCTCAACACTAAACAAGACGCTCGACTTTCGTATCGGCTCTACCACCGTTGTTCAAAAGGTTACCAAGAGCGTTCTTTCTTTCATTCAAACGGACCACTATATACATTGATGATAAACTATATCTTCAGCACACTTAGATAAACAGAAAATTTATCTGCCCTATTTTACATCACCAGGCCATCCACTAAACCACTGAACACTAATGGCTCAAGACAATTTTATTTATTTCATTTTTCGTACGTCACTGACAACACTTTCTTTCGAACCAGTATTCACTTTAATCCCGAAGTTAGGGTTCTTCGGTTCGCTGGTTCCGCTGGGATCCGGAAGCAACAGCCATTATCAGTTCTTCCCTTTTCATTGATATTGCTTTGGATAGGTTTCCCAGATTCCTTGGTCAGCTTACAAGGGCGTCCACATTACGTCTAATCATTCACCAGTTACATTACAATGGTACATGAAACAGAAAAAGACTATTTAGACAGAAGAATACAATAATATTTTAGAACAGTTCCTGGGGAATCAAATAACAAAGCTATAAAGCAATAATAATACTAAGATTTATGTACCACACTTCATTACAGTTTATCCTGTTAAACACCACTGTGTCAGTATGTAAGCCTTCGTTTGTAAACAAAGTCGTAGACACACCCTCATGACGTCACTCACAGACGCTAGGGCATCGACCCGTCAGCTGTACCGGTCAGAGAAAAGCTCATTACGACCAACCGGTGCCTCGCGTGACGTAACACCCCGCCTCTCATCCATCGACACTGGGTCATTCACCTACTGCCCTACTCTTAAAGTAAATATTATGATTTCGTCATTCCCCTTATGTTTCCTACAAAAAAAATTGTTCAAATGGCTCTGAGGACTATGGGACTTAACATCTATGATCATCAGTCCCCTAGAACTTAGAACTACTTAAACCTAACTAACCTAAGGACATCACACAACACCCAGCCATCAAGAGGCAGAGAAAATTTCTGATCCCGCCGGGAATCGACCCCGGGAACCCGAGCGTGGGAAGCGAGAACGCTACCGCACGACCACGAGATGCGGGCTATGTTTCCTACAGATTGTTTCCTTAATATCATGTCTTTCTATATTTAATACACAAATAAGTTAGTTGTTACGTCGGATAAGAGTGTTTTTCGTTATATTTTTTTCTTTTCTTTTTTTACGCTAAAGAGATACCTGCCTGGCGGCTACTATTCATGCTCGTCAACTTAAGTGGCTTCCTCGTAACTACCACGATATCGTTTTACATCCACTACATTGTAAATTCCTGTGACTACTTTCGACTTAGGGTGAGCCACTTCCACGACATTAGGGTGTGGTACCGTACGCACCACATAAGGACCTCCCAAAATCTCATAAAATTTCTATATTTCAGCGTCAATTTTGGACGATTTCCTGTGAGCTCTAACCAATGCTACGTCTCCCAGTAAATATTCTTTGGGTATAATATTCCTATCATGCCTTGCCTTCCAATAAGCCCCTTTTGCTTTCATCCTGCTTAACACCAATTCGCGTTTTTTTTTTTTTTTAGTCACGTCTGATCTCTTTGGGATTTTCACTACATTCTCAATCATATTTCTATGTTTTTTGCCCGTTAGCAACACATATGGCGATTCCTCAGTTGTCGAATGTGGCAGTTCGTTCAGTATCTCCTCAAACTCTTTAATATACATTCCCCAATCAGTGTGATGGTCGTGGCAGTAAGCCCTACAAAGCCGTCCCAGCTCTTTCATCACTCTCTCTACCGGGTTCGAAGCTGGGTGAAACCTTGTCATATATTTATGACTTTGATGTCTAGCTTATCCAACATCATCTTCAATGCTCTGGGTACGAACTGAGACCCATTATCACTGAGCACTTTTTTTTTTTTTTGGTTTACCCACAGTGCTAACTTAATCCTTTTCTAACTTATTTGCCATTACTTTCCCTGTACATCTCCTTAAGGGATACAGCCTCAAAAATTTCGAAAACACATCCGTTATCACCAAAACGTATTTAAATCCCTCTCTTGAGGTTGGTAGTGGCCCGAATACATTCGCCGATGCCGTCTCTCCTATTTCTTCCTGCATAATACAATACATCCGACCCTTGCTACTAGTTGTAGATGTCTTCGTTTTCTGAAACTTCTCGCATCTTTCCAGTACCTTTCTAGCCCTCTTCACCATATAACTGAAGATACATGTTTCTGCCAATTTTTCAGAACACTTTTTAGGTCCGAAATGTCCATAGCTCATGTGAATATACCAGAGAAATTCATTTATGGTATGTTCAGGTAAACACAACTGCCAGTTTTCCCATACCAGGTTAGTCCTGCGATATAGTATTCCCTTTTCTACTAGATAATATTGCCTCACTTGTGTGTCTTGATTTTCTTCCTATATCTCCTTTGACTTAAGCAACCTTCCGTCCTTCTCTTGTTCTTGTGATATATTCCTCAGATATCCTTTAATCTTATCCTCATATTCCTCCCCTTTCATATATAATAAATGGATTTCTCGAGAATCCGACAAATCGTGATTCTCGTGGTTCATCCCCAATGGCAATCTGGACAGCGCGTCCACTACTACGTTGTCTTTACCAGGTCTGTAATGTATCACATATTGGTATTCCTGAAGAGCTATATTCCAACGAGTGATTCTTCCAGGTGTTAATCTGCAGCTTTTCATAAAAGATAAAGCCTTTTGGTATGTGTATACTTTTACTTTTCTACCCATTAAATATCAGAACTTTTTGAAGGCCCATTCTATGGCCATTGCCTCATTTTCAGTAACGGTATAGTTACGCTCGCATTTTGTCAACAACCTACTCGCGAATACGATAGTTCGATGTTCTACCCCCTCTTCCGTCTCTGTCATCTGGAATAGGTTGGCACCAATTCCAAAGTCCGAGCTATCTGCTGACAGACAAAATTCTGTGTCCAGTTTAGGTTGGTAGAGTATTCCCCCTTTACATAGACCTTCTTTGATGTCATCGAACTCTTTCTGACACTGCTCTGTCCACACCCAGGGTACATTCTTTCCGGTTAAATTATGCAGTGACTTTGCATTTAATACCTGTTTATCCCCGAATTTTCGTTAAAAATAACACAAACCGAGAAACGATTTTATTTGTTTCTTGTTTCTTGGCTGTGGGAATTCTTCTATAGACTCCAATTTCTTAGGATTCGGCTTAATACCCTCTGCTGATATAATATGCCCTGAAAATTGTATTTCGCTCTTTCAGAATTCGGACTTAGTTAAATTCACGGTACATTGCACTCTTGAAATGCTTTCAACACGTCTTCCATAATCCTATTGTGCTCTTGCCAATCACTGGCAGCAATCAGTATGTCGTCCACATAAACGGTGATTCTAGACAATAATTCTTCTCCCATTAAGTTGTCCAACACCCTTATGAACGCTGCTACCGATATATTCAATCCGAATGGAAGAACTTTGAAATGATAACACCTGCCTCTATATACAAAAGCTGTGTACTGTTTAGATTTCTCAGCCAATTTTATTTTCCCAGACCCGGCAGTCATATCGTGGCTAGATAATTTACTGGCCCCTTCGAACTTTTGCAATACTTCTTCAAGAGATTCTGGCCTATCATTCTGAGACTCTATTATCTTTTTCAGTATCCTAGCATCCAAGGTTACTCTCAATGAACCATCTTTCTTTGTCACATATACTAAAGGATTGCAATATTGACTCGTCGATCTTTCGATAATTTGCAATTTTATCATCCTTTGTAACTCTTTTTCTATTGCCTCTCTTCTTGCTACAGGTATCACATGGGGTCTCCGTTTGAATGGTTGGTGCGGTTTGACTTTAAACTCATAAGGTTCTCCTTTCATTAACCCAGGTCCATTTGAAAATACTTTCTGATACTTTACCAGCAACTTTCCTAGTTCTTTTTTTGCACCTTGGTCCATATCATCGATATTATTTAATTTAGCTTTGATATCTTCTACTGACTGTTCTGCCTCAACTGGCTCTCGCGTCTCTTTCCTACAGTCACTCCCCTTCGAATCTGCTTCCCATTGGAAATACGCACGCATTATTTTCAGGTAGAATTTTCCCTGCTCCTTCTCTTTAGCTTGAATGGCCCTGCCAAACTTAAACTCGTTTCTAGTACTATTTACCACCAGGATCACATAACCCCTTTCTAAATCTACAACAGCTGCATTGTCTACAAATAAATCCATCCCTAGTATAAGCCCTACGCAAAGGTCAGGTACCACTATAGCACTAACTTCTAATACAATTCCTTGAAATATCACTTCCAATAAGACTTGGTTTTTTATTATCTTACTTTTTCCTCCTACTGCACCCACGACTCTAACTCTTTGTAACGGTAACATAGGTACCCCTTCCTGGTCTCTTATTTGGTCTTAAAGCCTCTCTGCTATGGCGCACAACTCACTACCTGTATCAATGACTGCTACTGCTTCGATACCATTAATATCCACATCTATTATCGGTTGATACTCTTCCTTACTCACCATTTAATCTTCCTCTAAAAGAGTTTCTTTAATATCGCACCAATCCTCTTTTATTATCCTTTTGATCTGTATTGGTCCACTGTTCATTTGAGTTCATGCTCGGACCCCACCCGAACTCCCCTCCAGTTTTCCTGCTCTGTAATTTCTCTTTCGGGACCTCTTTCGGCCCTGCCACCCTCATATCTGTCTCCCTGTTCTTTGTATCATCTGTACCGTGGCTGTTCGAACCACCTCGGTTCCAACCTCCTCTACCACGTCTGTTATGCCCGTTATCACGCCCCTCGTTATCCCTCATGTTATTGTGATTCCTGTTACGCACTCTCCAGTTCTCATGTTCCCTTGACCTCCAATTTACACCTCTCCAGCCGTTACTGGATGTTTATCCCCCTGATAAGGCATCTAATTGATCAAGTGCTTGTAATATGTCCTCAGTTTTCTTTTTAGGTATGCCTATCAGTTTTTCTTGCACAGATATCGGCATTTTCACCAACACTACTGCAATAGGATCCTCCTCACTCAGTTAATTATCTAAATACAATTTTTTTTCACAGAAAATCTGGAAATAATCTCTGTAACTATCGTACCCACTCCCAAAAAAATTTCTCCCTTGAAAGATACTATTACGTACATTACCTTGTGTAGTATTAGACCAATATTTGTCCAAAAATTTCTTAATAAATTCGTCGTATATTTTGCATGCTTCTCCTGCTCTCATTTCCCACGACAGAGCGTCCCCTTCCATTCTGCTAGTGACACAGCCTATTTTTCTTCTGTTATCTCCATTTTCTGGCAAAACCCCTTTAAATTGGTTTATAAATGCTTTGGGATGTAACTTCTCTCTCGCATCGAAATTATGGAAAGTACACACCCTGAGATAGTTGTCCTCATTATTAATTTTTCCACTATTACCTGTTTCCATTAGATTTTTAATTTTAGCGTATAATTTGTTTTCTATCTTTTCAGCAAAGATATCAGTGCCCCTGTTTGTAAAATCCCTGGCTTCTTGCTAAATACTAGCTACCCTGTCAGATATCTCTTTAGTATTATTCTTTACCATATCCGATAATTCTGACTTTACTTCCTCCACTCTCTCGTTTACTTTGAATATTTCCCTTTTTTTTGCTTTTTAATCCCCTCAGTAACATACTTATCGAAAGTTGTGATACTTTGTTTAAGTTCACTGATATCTCTACTGTGGTGCACTATTTCAGTGTCACTTGTGGTTATTCTATTTGACAAATCATTTGCTACCGTTGTCTGCTCTTTTACTGTTGTTGGTATCCTTCCCCCTATTTCGGTGAATTTATTGTCAGCTCTTTTGATATACTCATCTAGCCTATTAGTATTTTTCTTAATTTCCTCTATTTTCTTACTCAACGCTTTGTTACCATTCATTATAGCTATCAACATTTCCGTGATGCCCATTTCTTCACCTCTACTCTGTATAGCCACAGGTACTGTGTTTGCACCCTCTCTAACAACGTTTCCAGTGGGAGACAAAGCCCCTGTTTCTGCAGCTTCTAAAGTTTCTACCATATTTCCCTGATCGTCATTCCCTACTACATCAACCATTTCACTTTCCGGTCGCTCTTTAGACCTAGCAATTGTTAAAAATTCATCACTACTCTCCATTAAATTTGCGTTGGCTTAGGCCATATTTTGCTCCATATTTTCCGTTAAGTCACTCATTTTAACGTTTTTCCCATTTCTCAACAACATACCCTTCTGCACTCGAATCTCGAATCTAACATCCCTAGAATGTTTAAAGTTCGACTTACGTTAGGTAAATTTCGTTACTCTCCAGCCGTGGGATTAATTTGACACTGGCTCGACCGCTGCGCCCGAGCGTCCAACTGAACTGCCGCGAGCACGCCTCCGGCGCACCCCTGTTAGGCGCTCCTTCGATCGGCCTGCCGCGCGCTGCTGCCTCCTCTGTATCTGTGGCGGTCCTTGAGACGTCCGTTGCTGCCGCCTCCTTTTCCTCGATGTCTTCCCGACGACCGATGTTTCCACTCGCTACCGCGAAATGTTCGTAACCCTTAGAGGCAATTTTTCCACAACACGACCTTATTGCGTTTCGCGACGCCAATTACGCACTCCGCGACGCGTACCGCTCACTTTTAATGTTGCTATTATCTACCCATTGTAGGTTCACTATTCACTTCCTGCTTACGGTTCAGTCACTTGAAATCACTATTACTTGCTGTTCGTAACAATTTTTACAAGTCGGCCCTCTCGAATGCAAATTTGGTATCTTCAATAATAATCTTCTTGATAGTATTCGTCCACCCACGTAGTTTTATCCGACGTCATGGACGCCAAGTGCAAACTTGGCATCTGTCTTCTTAATGCTCTTCCTCTCACACAGCTTTATTCCACCGAAATGGATGCCAATTGCAAGATCTGGCAACTGTCTTCTTAATGATCTTCCTCGCACGCAGTTTTATTCCCCGCAAGGGATGCCAAATGCAAGATCCCCTCGCTTCTAAACTGATACTGTTATTACTCAGCTTAGCCGCGAGTCCGTAGAGGGTGGTATATGTGACATACAGTATGACTTGTCACCATTTCCACCCGGAATTTCCGAGTGTAAGTCGGACCTTCCTTGATCCGCCGTGGTGGGTCGTGTCGTAGGATTTCCTCCTACCTGTGCGCGGTGCAGATCTCGTAAATGTCGTCCCGTGCTGATTCTTCATTGGCGCATTGGATGTATCCGTCGGTGAAAGCTAATTATCTGAAATTGCTGTCGAAATTAACATTCAGAATGCCGTAATATCACTTTTATTCCTATGAGATCAATAATGAAACACTCATGTCACAAACTACTCGTAACCGAGAGCATGGCTACCATCGAACAAGACAGGAAGAGCTCTTAACGCCGACTGCCGACTTTGGCGCGCAGTCCGTATCTCTTACTAGTTTCGTCATAGTTCGTGGATTTTCGATCAAGTTCGTACTTACAAAGATATGTATTTGTTAATGAACGGGTCTGAATTTTAACGAGACAAAATTATGATAAACAGTTTTAAACATCCAGAGGCTCCTCCTAGTGTTCATGTTGTCACAAATAACTGTAATTATTAAATATAAATAAACAAAATCGGTGACTTTGGCGCCAAGATGGCGGTACTTCCCGTCATATACATTTCCCAGGCTGACGCTTGTTGCTACGGTCCAGCGCCGAGCCCCACCCCACTACGCGCGACGTATGTTCGCTTCGTCACCTAGCCAACCAGCGTGGGAAATGGTCTCCGACTCATGGCCGGCTACGGACTACAGCACTTCCTAACTATCGTGAATACATCAGTGAGAGACAATAATTTATTAAAACTTTAAAAATGTCTTCCTCGCGTAAGAGGCACCTTAAAGTATACATATATAATCTTCTGAGTGACTGTAAACGCAGATGAGTATGAAAAACTCCGAAAACGGCATTAGTCAGCAGCGTCGATGGCTATGGCTAACGTTGCAAAAGCGATATGAAATAGAAAGAGAATGTAAGGTCGCCTTCAGTTTATTAGGAAAAGTGCAGTTCCTCTACGAAGAAGACAGCGTACAGAAAACTTGTCAAGCAGGTTGGATTAAAGAGAGAGACACCGAAGGTGTGCCGCCGCTAGATTCTATCACCGTGGAACTAGTACAGAGATACTCCATGTACTCAGATGGGAAAACGACGTTCTTTTCCCGAAGTACTATAGAAATCTTGCATTTTTTTTTTCATACGGACCGTGAAGACAAGATAAGAGAAAACAGGGCTGGTAAGAAATCTTTTTTCCCTCGCTTCATTTCTGAGTGGTACACGGTATCCGATACCACGCACAGCTACAGTATGTGGCGTCTCCTTGACACCGTGTTCAAATGACAATTTACAGAAAAAATATACGAATTTTATCGGCTCCTATCCTTTCCATGCGAGAACCATACATTACCGAATAATTAAAATTTCTGTGTATCATTTTATAGAACAGCTATCCGCAGCCCCAAAACTCCCCACAGCACTCTTAAGGACTGTAGCGCGACATTGTAGAGTCAAGTTCCTTTTATTGTTTTAATTAGCTGATATGGAACAGATTATTGGTAGGCTGCAGTATAATACCTCTCGGTTATGTGACTATAGGGAAGAAGCAACGGATTTCCCTTAACAGTTCTCATATTATTTTTGATCGTATATAGATTATGTGGTAGGTTTTTCGCTATCCCACTCATGGCTTTTTCTTTTGTTGAACACGACCTGTGCTGTAAGTAACACGAAAGCAGGAGAACTGCAGGATACTGCGTGTTGCTGTGGAAATACCTTTTTCACATGGGAAGTCCACTGGCCACAGCTTCTGTTGTGTGATACGAGAAGTAATGCTTTCTTAGGGTCGCCTAGGCCTTGATGGGAAAGTACTGTAGTGGGAGAAAGTAGCAACTTACATTTGAAAACCTATTCATACCGCTGTGTGCTTTGACTAAGTTAACATAACAGTATACGAAATATAACTACTGCATTTGATTGGAAAATAACTTTTTCTTCGAGGTAATATTAAAAAAAATGGTTCAAATGGCTCTGTGCACTATGGGACTTAACTTCTGAGGTCATCAGTCCCCTAGAACTTAGGACTACTTAAACCTAACTAACCTAAGGACAGCACACACATCCATGCCCGAGGCAGGATGCAAACCTGCGAGCATAGCGGTCGCGCGGTTCCAGACTGTAGCGCCTAGAACCGCTCGGCCACCACGGCCGGCTAATATTAAAAGATATGTTTAATCATTTAGGAGAGAAAGCCTGTGAAATAGGAGACCACTTTTTTCAAATGCCCACTAGTAGAATTTTTTCTCTGTGTGCAGCGTGAAGGGAACAAGATCGGAGCAGTGACCTTATCACACCAGAATATATACAGGGTGTCACAAAAATGTAGGACACAAATTGCAGGACACATTCCTCACACGTAGACGAAGAAATGATCTTATTTGAACATAGGTCTGGAAACGCTTTGTTTCCATATCACAACTCCTACTCACGAATTATGGGAAACGCACGCGAACAGAACGCACCAGCATACCACATGCAACTCTTTCTCACAGGAGATCTGTGGGCATTGATACATTCATCAACCCGCCGTCATAGTGAATCACTGAAGTGCTGCGTATGGTTTCGTAGCCTTATATAAGACGGGCACGGAGACTCTGACCATCTTGTACTGGGATTCCATACACAAGAGCTTTTAATACCGCCGAAATAAAAGGCCAATGAGTTTAGGTTCGAAGAGCGTGGAGGTGTTCCATCGTGCATGAAGTATGTGCCTTGTCGCGCAGTTGCTAACAGAGCAGGTAGAACATTCTCCACGAAATTATGATAGCTTAGACACTTTGTTGAATAAACCATTCTCAGAAGCGTATCTATGCAGGAAAACCAGCTGCTGATAGTGCCTGCACATGCTATAAATGGTATGGATACAGCTGATCCTCTCCGTCTCTAATGACCTCGTTGTCGACGGGACGTTAAACACTACCCACCACCACCACCACAGCTGGTCCTCGTGTAACAGTCGCCAGACAGCGATGTTGTCAACATCCAGTGTTGCAGCTACTTGTCTTGTACTGACACTAGGGTCGTCGTCAACCGCATGAAGAACTGCCGCCTCCCGTTGCGGTGCTCTCGTCCTTCAAGGCCTCCCCGTGTTCTCTAAGACGACGGTCAGTGGATTCAAACGTTTTCCTGACGGGGCACCTTCGTCCTGGTAATCTCTGCTGGTACAAGCGCGAGCGCCAGTGCCGTCAGATAACCCAAACATCAAATGCGTATCTGCCATTGCACGTGCCATGTCTGTGATTGACTCTACGTAGTAACCAGTGTGCTTGCAACGATTGTACTCATCGCTGGAACAGTTGATGTTATCTGTAAACAATCAATGACGCACGTTGCATGGCAACAGGGACATGTAAAACGTAACACTGGCGATGTACAACGTAACCAGACGTTAACAAGATTGCACCTTCCCCACGATTCTAACGGTCTGTTCTTGTGTGTTTCCCATGATTAACGAGTGGGAGAAAGTGAGTTATAGCATCGAAACAAAGCTATTCCTGATTCATGTTCATGTAACATAATTTCTTCGCCTGCGTGTGGGAATGTTTCGTGCAATTTGTACCGTAAATTTTTGTTACACTTGTATAAATGTGATGAACAATTATGACTACATATTTTTGTTTATCGAAAAAGACGATATTCCACCGCAGTGGAACAAATAATTCGGATACTCTGAGAGTTTATGCTGACTAGTGTTTTTCTCTGGCTCGCTGCAGTGCCGCTGCTGGAAGATGAAGCAGTTATTGACGGCGCTGATCAGATTTCAGTGGTGCGGGTCTGTCCTAACCAAGGGCACTACGACCGCGGTATGTCTTTGTCAGCCGGCCGCGGTGGTCTCGCGGTTCTAGGCGCGCAGTCCGGAACCGTGCGACTGCTACGGTCGCAGGTTCCAATCCTGCTTCGGGCATGGATGTGTGTGATGTCCTTAGGTTAGTTAGGTTTAAGTAGTTCTAACTTCTAGGGGACTGATGACCACAGCAGTTGAGTCCCATGGTGCTCAGAGCCATTTGAACCATGTCTTTGTCAGTAGGTGAGATAAATAAACGACGCTGGGGGGATACTGTGTCACCTCTTTTTTTAGTAAATGTAAGTCATTCAGATGACAATGTTGCTCTGAAAAGAAGATAGTTGTCTGCCAATTGCTGTCATCGTGGTTTCGCTGACTTGACAGACTGCTCGTTATGGAACATCATGACGTTACTTCAACAGTCTGTTTACACACCGTCTATAAAGTTACACACACACACACACACACACACACACACACACACACACACAATCACACACTAGAATTTCGGTGTGTTCTTCCTCATTCAGTACTTAAGGTGTTCGTAGTCCTTTACCTACATCAGTTAGTGACACTGTACAATACATACCACGTACATAGATGTGATATCAAATTCCTTTGCAAAAAGCGATTTGAGTTGTTCTGACGAGTGTGTTCCGCAAGTGCATACCATATATCTCCTAAAAATCCATACGCGTACTTGTATCAATCCAAATGGCTGAGCTTGCACACATTAGGTTTGATTCTTGAATGTGAATACACTGTTCAATATTCAAGTTGCTACAATTCTTAGCTGTTCCCGGGTAGTCTAGTAGCACAGGAAGTGTTTGACTGTTGGACACCGCATATATATCTGAGAACATGCACATAATTCATTGTGGGAAAGCATTAGATTTTCGAGTGCCGCCACTCTGCTCAGGGTAAACCTACAAGCAAATGTTGCGCATTTAGAGTGTATGGTATACAGAATAACATCGCCTTAACGGGTGAGGTTTGTCTGACGAGTGGTGCTGATAATGGTGACAGTTGCAACTCACAGAATAGAATACTTACTTTCAGTCCTCTTCTACCTGTTTTTTGGTCCTTGCTGATAGCGTTTCATAGCCGTCCTGCGCTATAAGAGGAGTATTTACACATTTCATACGCCATAATACTCTCAGGTATTTGAATATACATCACTCGTTACGCATTTCAGTACATCTCATATTAATTTTGATCTTATATAGCTCTTATGGAAGCAGGTTGTCGATTATGTTTGTCTGCATACAATGTGACGTGGTATCACCCCATAAAGCTGGCGAATGTTGGCGTCTGTTTCGGATTCAAAGGAGCGCTGTACGACGCATACTAAAACGCTACATCTGCGAAAAAATCGCGACACATGTACACCGAATTCAGAGTGGTGCTGTCGAATCACCACTTATACGTATATGAATATACACCACTCGTCGGTGTATTTACATCATGTTACACGTCTCGGTGTGTTCACAAAAAAATTATATATTTCTCAGTTAGGATTCTACAGATATGTTACCTACGAGATGTGCACACACATAGAGTGCGGCAGTCTGACAATCACATTTTCGTTTAAGTCAGAGCAAAAATTGCCTGAGAATAGGAGGGGTTCACCAACCAACATTTTGCAGACTCATCTATGACTCATGATTATTCTATACTGTGTGCTTCTCACCACTGCACCTCGTAGTTGGAGTAATAATAATAAAATAATTTGTTATAAGAAATACCCACATCTTAATCCGCTCACTACAAAGCACTGAGCAACAATGGAGAGCATGTGTGCGATAGTAGTGGGGTCCCTTCATCACATCAACAGAATGAAGAACATACAGTAAATGATGGTGATTACGCAATATAATTGCAAAAATTTAAAAAAAAACTAGATCAAAGTGTGGAAGATTGGTGTTCTGACTGCAGAGTAGAGACTATGAATGATTCCTATTGGACGAGAGCAAAAGGGGGAGGTGGTATGCAGCTTGATTCCCATTGGCTGACCTCAGTATCCCCTATTTACATCCTCCCAATTTCCTCCCCTCCCCTGGAATGGCTTTGACAGTGCCGCCAGTGACCTTGAATATGACATGCACAACTGCACCAGCTGCAATATGACTCTATAAAAAAGTGCTGACATAGCGATTTGAGCCAGAACATACACCGACGTTCCAATATTACTCACAGGCTAGCTTCTTGTACTTTCATCACTGAATGATTAATTAATGGAATTAACAATGTGTGTCCTAACAAAGAAAAATTGTAAATTATTTGCTTTTGTTTACACATCCGTTCTACATCAATTTGGTATTTGTTGTGCACATGCACTAATGTTGTGATACTGAGCTAGCTACCACAATTTCTGTCAGTAACGGTAGTCACATAAAGAACAAGCAAGACTGACAAAAGCTACATAATAAATTCTTTTAATTCATTACAAGTTAGGTCGTCATGCCCTTAAGGACATCTGAAAAATTTGTGGAATGCGAATACTGTAAACTTTCTGGAACCCATTTCTTGTAAGGTATTAAACTACAAAGTAGATTTTCGAATAATTCCCTACAATTATAAATGCAAGCTGTGTATGATGTCTTGTACTTAAGGGAAAGAGCTGTAAACATAGCTTCTCACTATTTTAGTTTTACTGTTCGTATGACAATGCATTTTCAGAATCAAAGTGTGTGAAATTCACTGAGCTGCACCACAGATTGAGTGTAATACAGGACATAAAATGTATAGCATTATATATATTCAAGAAACTGGGTTTTCATTATTATAAGGAACAATGTATGGTAACAAATACTGATGGGAATGAAAACATCTAGAAGAAACTCTACGTGTTTCTTTCACAGAAGTAAATCTGCAGAAGAAATATCTTAATAGTCACTGGGGGGAATAGTCATTTCCGAAAGAAAAACTATATGAGACAATCTTGTGACATCTGCATTCTCTTTCTAGGCGTAAAAATCAATATCAGTCATAGAACATGTAGGTAACTCCACCATCATATTGGAAGCCTTTTCTTCAGAACAGGAGCACAAATGCGGTCAACAAAAGCCTGCTCCAACAGTAAACTTGGCGCGAGTGGTGCTAGACGAGAAATAATTTTGTTTCTTTCCAGTATTAATGAGGCTGTCGTTTTAATACTTCCACAAATTGTAAGAAAATTGTTCTGAAGACCTTTTAAGGTAGTGTGTGGAAACTATCACTTTCATTTGGTGAACGAGGCGGTGGGCAGGAAAGGGGGGGGGGGGGGAGTTGGCACGCTGTATCCATTTATTTCTCAAGGAGGTTTTCTTCAGTATTTCTAAGCCATTTATGCATTGTTTTTTCTAAATAAAAAGACGAATTGCAAAAAACTGTCGCAAAGGTAAAACGGGGAGACGGAAATTTTCAGCAGGATATATATATTTCTGGCTCTTTCAGCGCTAATGGAGAGGCGTTCAGTTTATTATAAATAAAATTACAAAATATTGTTCTCGTCATTCTCTAGCGCAGTTATGACATGACATATCGCAAGTAAGCAAAAACGTGTGGTCTGCTTACCGTCATGTACTACGGATATAGCAAACAATAGAACTATGCTGGGATATAGGTACAGTTTCACATTGTTGCTGTATCCAGTTCTCATTTACAAGATCGAAAAAGCTGAAATTATCTCACTGCGATAAACGCATCCTAGTTACAAATTCTGAGTCGATTTACTCTCTCAAATAATAGCGACAACATCTCACTTTCTTAACTCTTCTCATTGTGACGTATAATTCTGCAAAATCTCATCTTCATTGTCTGATTCTATAGCTTTTCTGACTGCTCGACAAATTTGTTATCCAAATAACATCTCTGACACAGCCCGGAACAGCAGTTTAAATTATTCCGAGTTTATACTCCGCTTAGGCCACATTTCGCGCTCATACAAAGCGTTTCCCGCGCTGTTCCTGGAATAGAGGTTAATCGGCTGTTATCCACGAAACAAGGACCTGGCCGTTGGTAGGATGGCTTGTGTGCCTCAGCAATACAGATGGCCGTACAGTAAATGAAATGACAATGGAGTGATATCTGTCGAAAGGCCAGACAAACGTGTGGTTCCTGATGAGGGGCAGCAGCTATTTCAGTAGTTGCAGGAGCAACAGCCTGGATCATTAACTGATTTGGCCTTGTAACATCAACCAAAACTGACTAGCTGTGCTGGTACTACGAACGGCTGAGAGCAAGGGGAAACTAGAGCCATTATTTTTCCCAAAGGCATGCAGCACTGCTGTGTGGCTAAATGATGATGATATGCTCTTGGGTAAAATATTGCAGAGGTAAAATAGTTCCCCATTCGGATCTCCTGGCGGGTACTACTCAGGAGGATGTCGTCATGACGAGAAACAAAACTGGCATTATGCGGATCGGAGCGTGGAAAGTTATATCTTCTAATCTGGTAGGTAGGTCAGAAAATTTTAAAAGGGAAATGAATAGGTCGAAGTTAGATATAGTAGGAAATCGTAAATTTCGATGGCAGGAGGAACAGGATTTCTGATCAGGTGAATACATGGTTATGAATACAAAATTAAATAGGGGTACTGCAGGAGTAGGTTTAATAATGAATAAGAAACTAGGAATGCGGATAAGCTGCTATGGACAGCATAGCGAACGCATTATCGTAGCCAAGACAGACACGAAGCCCACACCTACCACAATAGTACAAGTTTATATGCGAAATAAATCCGCAGATGGTGACGTGATTGAAAGAATATATGATGAGACAAAAGAAATTATTCAGACAGTTAAGGGAGACGAAAATTTAACTATGATGGGTGATTTGAATTACACAGCAGGAAAAGGATGAGAAGGAAAAAAAGTAGCTGAATATGGACTGAAGGAAAGGAATGAAAGAGGAAGCCGCTTGGTAGAATTTTGCACATAGCATTATTTAATCATCGCTAAGACCTTGTTTAAGGATCATGAAAGAAGGTTGTATGCGTGGAAGAGACCTGAAGACGCCGGAAGGTTTCAGACTGATTATATAATAGTAAGACAGAGACTACAGAAACAGATTTTAAATTGAAAGACATTTCGTGGTGCAAATGTGGACTCTAACTAGAATTTATTGGTTATGAAATGGAGCTTAAAATGGAAGAAATTGCAAAAGGGTAGGAATTTAAGGAGATGGGACCTGAATGAGTTGAAAGAGCCCGAGGTTGTTGAGAGTTCCAGAGGGAGCATTACGCAACAGTTGCTAAGAACAGGGAAAAGTAATACAGTACAAGACGAGTGGGTAGCTTTGAGAGATGAAATAGTGATGGCTGCACAGTATCAAGTAGGTAAAAATACAAGGCTTAGAAGAAATCTTTAGATAACACAAGATATAAAGAATTTAACTGATGAAACGAGAAAATACAAAAGTGCAGCAAATGAAGTGGAAGTGCAGAATGGCTAAGCAGTAATGGCTAGAGGAGACAAACGCAAGGATTTAGAAACGTATATCGCTAGAAGAAAGATAGATACCACCTACAGGAAAATTAAATAGGGTCTTGGAGAAATGGGAAGCAGCCATATGAATATCGAGAGATCGGTTTGAAAATCAGTCCTAAGCAAAGAAGGGAAAGCTGAAGAAGTACTATATCGAGTATCTATACAAGGGAGATGAACTTGAAGGCAATATTATACAAATGGAAGAAGACATAGATGCACATGAGATTGGAGGTACGATACTGCGAGAAGAATTTAACAGAGCACTGAAAAAGCTTTGTCGAAACAAGGCCCCGGGATTAGACGACATTTCATCAGAGCTGCTGATAGCCTCGGAAGAGCTGGCCATGACAAAACTCTTCCATTTGGTATGCAAGATGGATGAGACAGGCAAAATACCCACATACTTCAAGAAGAATCTAGTAAATCCCATTTCAAAGAAGCCAGTTGCTGATAGGTGTGAAAATTAACAAACTATCAGTTTAATGTGTCATGGTTGCAAAATACTAACACGAAGTCCTTACAGATGAATGGAAGATCTGGTAGAAGACGACCTTGGCGGAAGGTCAGTTTGATTTCTGGTGAAATGTAGGAACACGTGAGGCAATAATGACCCTACGACTTATCTTACAGGATGGGTTACGGAAAGGCACACCAACGACCATAGCATTTGTACACCTACAGCAAGCTTTTGAAGATTTTGACTGGAACACTCTCCTCGAAATTCTGAAGGTATAATGGTTAAATACAGGGAATGAAAGGCTTTTACTGCTTGTACAGAAATCAGAAGGCCATTACAGGAGGAGAGGGGCATGAAAGGGAAGCAGTGGTTGAGAAGAGATTGAGACAGGGTTGTAGCCTATCCCCAATGTTATTCGATCTGTACATTAAAGAAGCAGTAAAAGAAACCAAAGAAAAATTTTGAACAGGAGTTAAACATCTCGGAGAATAAATAAAAACTAATTGGTTTGCCGATGACATCGTAATTCTGTCGGTGACACCAAATGACTTGGAGCAGCAGTTGAACGGAATGGACAGTGTCTTGGAAGGAGGATCTAAGATGAACAAAACGAGGATAGGGGTGATACTAAGGGAATTAGATAAGGAAACAAGACACTTAAAGTAGTCGATGAGTTCTGCTATCTGGGCAGCGAAATAACTGATGATGGCCGCAGTAGAGAGGATATAAAATGTAGCCTGGCACTGCAAAGGAAAGAGTTTCTGAAGAAGAGAATTTTGTAAACATCTAATATTGATTTATGTGTTAGAAAGTTTTTTCTTAAAGTATTTGTATGGGGTGTAGCCATGTATGGAAGTGAAACATGGACGATAAACAATTCAAACAAGAAGAGAATTGAAGGTTCTGAAATGTGGTGCTACAGAAGAATGCTGAAGACTAAATAGGCAGTTCGTGTATCTCATGAGGAGCTACTAAACAGAACTGAGGAGAAAAGAAATTGGTGGCACTACTGGCTAGAAGGTATCGCTTGATAGCACACATTCTGAGACACCAAGGGATCACGAATTTAGTATTTGAACGAAGTGTGAGGAGTAAAAATCGTAGAGGGGGGCTAAGAGACGAATACTGCAAGCAGATTCAGAGGGATGTAAGTTTCAGTAGTTATTCAGAGACGAAGAGGCTTGCACAAGACAGGGTAACTTGGAGAACTTCATCAAACCACTCTTCGGGCTGAAGACCGCGACGATAACAACACCACGGATTTGTAAAAACTGTCATTACATGAACAAAACTTTCTCCACAGTCTGAGCAAAATAAATGAACATATCTTCATTATCGATCACAGTAGATGGTGGGAACGTAGCCACGTACGGTATTAACAACAATAAAATAGCCTGAAGCTGCAGTTATGATGTTACAAGTTTAACGGCATGATCGATTTCGACAATTGCGCAGTCCGCACATGGACCATGAGGTCAAACGTCAATGTTGAACGTGTCAAGTTCAACCTGCTGGTAAACGCTGAGAAACAATGCGACTTGTGCATATGGTACGTGTACCTTAACGTGGTATATGCGATCGCAGCGCATTCCAGCGGCTGTGGTCGATTGTATCTGGCTCGTGTTTACAAAATGGACGGACGTAAATTCGCTCGTTAGCTCCATTTAAACTCACATTTGTCCACATGATATTCTACAGTCTTAGACATAAAAACTGACCGCCAGCCAGCCGCCACAGAGACTAAGTCCAAGTCGTTCACTTAAGGTGGCCAATAAAACCGACAGCCCCTGACAACGCTAAGTCCGGCCATCTGCACGATCTGTCCTACAAATGCCAGCGAGTCCTCCGAGATGCGCTCCACAGGGTACGTGTGCACAACGTGCTCTCCGGTCCCATTTGACGGTCGCATTTGGCCCATCTTCTCGATCGCCTCCCGCTACCTCTGAACTGGGCACCGAGGCGCCGGTGGCGTGGATCGCTAAGCACACGAGCGCGCTGTTCACGATCGGCTCGGCTTCCCTGCCGCCCTCGCCTCCCGCCTGCCGGCCCACGTTCGCCGCCGGTCAGCTCCCCGCTGCCATCTGCGTTTGGATCCTGCCGTCAACGCCCACGACGCGTACTTTCAGCGCCGTGCAGCCAGCCAGCCACCCACGTCGCTGCTACGCAGGTGCAGCGTGCGTACGGCCCTCAGCCGCCGCACCGCCGTCTCCACCGCTCCTTCTGTACTGTGAGTGTTGATATGCGCAGAAGCCTTGCAGCCATTTATCCAGAGAACAACTTAGAGATCAGAAAATAATAGCATAAATCTTGCACATGTTGCGTTTTGTTTGGACGTGACTTTATTTACAAGAACGATTTGAGCTTTCAATTTTTGTTAGTCTAATTACCATGAGGTATGCTGAATTTCTAGATAAGCCCCTCAGTTGTATGTTAGGTGGATGTTAGTTTAAAAATACACTTCCGTTGAATATGTGTACGGCCATAGATTTCTTATCCTTGTTTTAAACTCTGTTGCCGTCGAGGTATGTCATGCTTGGTTGTGATGCGAAGTTCTTTAAGGTACCTTTCTGAGAGCTTTCAGCACGACCATTTCCAGGGATGTGCAGCTTGCACAATGTGTTTGGCAACCACAGAGTCTCCCAGGCGTTCTTGGCATTTTCTTCTGTTTCGTTTTCGTGTCATGATCAACTCTTTTTTTCTTTGATCTAGCCTATAAGCCTCATTTCTCCGCCCCATGATAAAAGTAGGTTCCTCCTCCTTGCTCCACAGACGTGAGCGCTTTAACGGCTCTGTAACGCCCTGTGCCATCCTACGGCGTCTGCAAGGTTTCCTAAATCGTTGGCGCACTAAGGCATGAACTTTTTCTACCTTATCTTTCTTTTCTTTGTCGTCTCTCTGCATCCTCTTTCCCGACCGTTTCTTCTTTTTCTGTCCATGCCTTCTGTTTTTCGTAAGTAGTAGTTCCTTGATTGGTTAACTCAACGCACGAAGCTACGATGTATTACGTGATGTACCGTAATAAGAGTTATAATGATGAAAGAGAATTGATCTGTTCTACCCCTGTAAGAGAGGATAGATGATTTCCGGCTGTTATCCCTCAGAGGGCAGCGAAGTTTTGTTGATATGAAGATCAGCAATACATTGTTTTATTGAGGTTATTTGTGGGCAGGCACGAGGTCCTGTGGTTATGTGGTTGAAGCTAATTATGTACAGGCAAGAGTTCCTACGTATATTGTTGTAAGTGATGTTAAATGGCCTGTTTTATGCTGCCATGCCAGAGGTCCGAGCAGAACCGTTAACCATGATTCACTTCACCACGCAGCGAGTTTCCAGTTGAGACAATGCTTTTTTAGTCGTCTAAATTGCGGCCTATGTCCCCAGTGAATGCTTACTATAAGCACAGACCCCATGGCGCAAACACGTGGACTGGCACAGATGTCGCCTTGCGATAAGCCAGTCACGCCCCCAAACAGTACCACTTCCCTCCCTCATCTTCATCTTGTCTGTCATACATTAAGTCTAATTTTCATTTGATTTATAAGTCATCTATTGCATACTTTTGAGTGACAGTATACTGAAAGCATTATATGGAATATTAATATTAATTGGTTGTAAGTAACCGTTCATAGTTATAGGAGAAAGATGGCCCAAGTCCACACCTCTTTGTGTTATGTGAAAAGTTTAGATACTTCTGAAGATTTGGAAGCATTGCACTGGGTTATTACCATTGCTCTGAGTCGCTCGTCTATCCGTACCAATCACAACCTTTACTTTGTACCTCCCTCCTCCAGGGCCATGTGCCTTACATGGTGTGGTTAGCGCCCACAGACTGCCCAGCTGATCGGGTTATTCTTTCTGGTTCGCTTTTATAAACTGAACCACGGACCTTGGCGTGGTTGGGAAGGCTTGCGTGCCTCAACGATACAGATAGCCGTACCGTAGGTGCAACCAGAACGGAGGGGTATCTGTTGAGAGGCCAGACAAACGGGTGGTTCCTGAAGAGGGGCAGCAGCCTTTCCAGTAGTTGCAGGGGCAACAGTCTGGATGATTGGCTGCTCTGACCTTGTAACACTAACCAGAATAGCCTTGCTGTTCTGGTACTGCGAACGGCTGAAAGCAAGGGGAAACTACAGCCGTAATTTTTCCCGAGGGCATGCTGATTTACTGTATGATGAAATGATGATGGCGTCCTCTTGGGTAAAATATTCCGGAGGTAAAATAGTCCCCCATTCGGATCTCCGGGCGGGGACTACTCAAGAGGACGTCGTTATCAGGAGACAGAAAACTGGCGTTCTACGTACTGGAGCGTGTAGTGTCAGATCCCTTAATCGAGCAGGTAGGTTAGAAAATTTAAAAAGGGAAATGGATAGGTTAAAGTTAGATATAGCGGGAATTAGTGAAGTTCGGTGGCAGGAGGAACATGACTTTTGGTCAGGTGAACACAGGGTTATAAATACAAAATCAAATAGAGGTAATGCAGGAGTAGGTTTGATAATGAATAAAAAACATAGGAGTACGGGTAAGCTACTACAAACAGCATAGTTAACGCATTATTGTGGCCAAGATAGACACGAAGCCCACGCCTACTATAGTAGTACAAGTTTATATGCAACTAGCTCTGCAGATGACGAAGAAATTGATGAAATGTGTGATCAAATAAAAGAAATTATTCAGGTAGTGAAGGGAGACGAAAATTTAGTAGTCATGGGTGACTGGAATTCAAGCGTAGGAAAAGGGAGAGAAGGAAACATAGTAGCTGAACATGGATTGGGGGTAAGAAATGAAAGAGGAAGCCGTCTGGTAGAATTTTGCGCAGAGCATAACTTAATCATAGCTAACACTTGGTTTAAGAATCATGAAAGAAGGTTGTATACATGGAAGAACCCTCGAGATACTAAAAGGTATCAGATAGATTATATAATGGTAAGACATAGATTTAGGAACCAGGTTTTAAATTGTAAGCCATTTCCAGGGGCAGATGTGGACTCTGAGCACAATCTATTGGTTATGAACTGTAGATTAAAACTGAAGAAACTGCAAAAAGGTGGGAAATTAAGGAGATGGGACCTGGATAAACTGAAAGAACCAGAGGTTGTACAGAGTTTCAGAGAGAGTATAAGGGAACAATTGACAGGAATGGGGGAAAGAAATACAGTAGAAGAAGAATGGGTAACTTTGAGGGATGAAATAGTGAAGTCAGCAGAGGCTCAAATAGATGAAAGACGAGGGCTAGTAGAAACCCTTGGGTAACAGATGAAATGTTGAATATAATTGATGAAAGGACAAAATATAAAAATGCATTAATGAAGCAGGCAAAAAGGAATACAAACGTCTCGAAAATGATATCGACAGGAAGTGCAAAATGGCTAAGCAGGGATGGCTAGAGGACAAATGTAAGGATGTAGAGGCTTATCTCACTAGGGGTAACATAGACACTGCGTACAGGAAAATTAAAGAGAACTTGGAGAAAGGAGAACTACTTTCATGAATATCAAGAACTTTGATGGAAACCCAGTTCTAAGCAAAGAAGGGAAAGCAGAAAAGTGGAAGGAGTATATAGAGGGTCTATACAAGGGCGATGTACTTGAGGACAATATTATGGAAATAGAAGAAGATGTAGATGAAGATGAAATGGGAGATATGATACTGCGTGAAGAGTTGGACAGAGCACTGAAAGATCTGAGTCGAGACAAGGCCCCGGGAGTAGACAACATTCCATGAGAAGTACTGACAGCCTTGGGAGAGCCAGTCCTGACAAAACTCTACCATCTGGTGAGCAAGATGTATGAGACAGGCGAAATACCCTCAGACTTCAAGAAGGATATAATAATTCCAATCCCACAGAAAACAGGTGTTGACAGATGTGAAAATTGCCGAGCTATCAGTTTAATAAGTCACAGCTGCAAAATACTAACGCGAATTCTTTACAGGCGAATGGAAAAACTGATAGAAACCGACCTCGGGGAAGATCAGTTTGGATTCTGTAGAAATTTTGGAACACGTGAGGCAATACTGACCCTACGACTAATCTTAGAAGAAAGATTAAGGAAAGGCAAACCTACGCTTCTAGCATTTGTAGACTTAGAGAAAGCTTTTGACAATGTTGACTGGAATATTCTCTTTCGAATTCTGAAGGTGACAGGGGTAAAATACAGGGAGCGAAAGGCTATTTACAATTTGTACAGAAACCAGATGGCAGTTATGAGTTGAGGGGTATGAAAAGGAAGCAGTGGTTGGGAAGGGAGTGAGACAGGGTTGTAGCCTATCCCCGATGTTATTCAATCTGTATATTGAGCAAGCAATAAAGGAAACAAAAGGAAAGTTCGGAGTAGATATTAAAATCCATGAAGAAGAAATAAAAACTTTGAGGTTCGCCGATGACGTTGTAATTCTGTCAGAGACAGCAAAGGACTTGGTAGAGCAGTTGAACGGAATGGACAGTGTCTTGAAAGGAGGGTATAAGACGAATATCAGCGAAAGCAAAACGAGGATAATGGAATGTAGTCGAATTAAGTCGGGTGATGCTGAGGGAATTAGATTAGGAAATGAGACACTTAAAGTAGTAAAGGAGTTTTGCTATTTGGGGAGCAAAATAACTGATGATGGTCAAAGTAGATAAGATATAAAATGTAGACTGGCAATGGCAACGAAAGCGTTCCTGAAGAGAAATTTGCTAACATCGAGTATAGATTTAAGTGTCAGGTGGTCTTTTCTGAAAGTATTTGTATGGTAGTGCAGCCAGGCGGAAACATGAAACACGGACGATACATAGTTTAGACAAGAAGAGAGAAAAAGCTTTAGAAGTGTGGTACTAAGGATGAATGCTGAAGATTAGTTGGGTAAATCACATAACTAATGAGGAAGTATTGAAGAGGAGTGGGGAGAAGAGAAGTTTGTGGCACAACTTGACTAGAAGGAGGGATCGTTTGGTAGGACATGTTCTGAGACATCGAGGGATCATCCATTTAGTATTGGAGGGCAGCGTGGAGGGTAAAAATCGTAGGGGAAGACCAAGAGATGAATACACTAAGCAGATTCAGAAGGATGTAGGCTGCAGTAGGTGCTGGGAGATGAAGAAGCTTGCACAGGATAGAGTAGCATGGAGAGCTGCATCAAACAAGTCTCAGGACTAAAGACCACAACAACAACAAACTGACCGCCTACCTATCTCTTTCATCTATCCATCATTGACACATCACGACGTGACTCGCCTTCGTCTGCACCCTGGTTAGTAGCCAATTCTACTCAGACATATTGCCTCCCGTTCCCCTCTCGCCATTCCTCATCCCTTGTGCACACCTCTCCGCTCTTTCCCCTCCCCCACGACGTGCATTACGCCACAGATAATGCCCCCTCCATCACTCTACTAGAGATAAGCGCCACACAAACGTATCTCTCCTTCGCGGCTGGAGAAGCCACGTGCTCTTCTCCTGTCAGCCAAAGTTTGTTTACAAACTGTGTGTGCGGTTCTGTCGCACAGAACCACATTCTAGCTGTGAATCTTTCCCTATTTAATGAACTGATCATAAACTCAGTGCGTTCTTTCCCTTTTAATGTCAAGTTTAGGGAATGGGACGAGGATATTGTTAGCTGTTTTTTCACTATGGACCCATACATTAATTATCTTTTATATAATTTTGCCTGTGTGTTTCTTCATGCCTACAGCTTCGTTTTACAAGCTTATTTTATGCCAGATGACAGTACCCTAATACTCTCCAAACTGCAAACTCTAAGAACAGTTGATAGGATATATATTTTTCTTGAACTTTGCCGTTTTAGAGGAAAAAATAAGGCTGTAGCCAACCCTCATTCCCATTTCACAATCAAACAAGAGCTGTTCTGGTCATGCTCTTCAGTTTTTCTAGTTGTAATTTTACTACAGAGAAGAGTTTGTTAATAATTTCTGTAACAGGTTTGTAAAATATTGAAGTAGACTAATACTACTAGGAAAAATATTTAATCTGTGTGACGACTGAGAAGTTCTCAACCATTCAGACCACAACTTGGTCACATTTCAACCTTGTTAATTTTCATTTGCCCCACTTTTAACTAATCAATTTACATGACAAATCGAGTGATGCGCATAAGGAATATTACCATTTGACGTAACTTAAATGTGTAGCCTTTCCTATACCCTGATTTGATCCTTGTCAGTAGAGGAAACGGCTTTGTATTCTGTATTTTAACATGGGTTAATATAGATAAGGTTTGATTATATGTGTTTTATGGTACCCCATTTCTCTGACTTTGTATGTGACTACTCCATTTTACTGAAATGTGTTAATATCTCATAGCCTGAGCAACTTTGTGCAACTACTACCCTCAAAAATAGTCAGATGACATAGTAAGATTTTACTGTGGTTATTACTCTTTTTTAAATGTACGTAATCCAATTGTAAACAAGCCAGGTGTTAATGCTCTTCAGTAAGTCGATTTATTATATTTCTTACTCAAATATCTTGATTACCATAGAATTAAATATTTTGTTATAATCTTGGATTTTCCGTTGTATTTTGTTATACTAATAATTTCAGTTATTACAGAAGATATTGTATTTCTCCACAAAATTTGAACAATTAATATTTTATTGTTTTCTTAACTCAAGAAATTTGATAAACTTGACTGCATGTAAGTCCCCTCCCACTTACATACACTAAATGAAATATTGTAACAGATCCCTCCCATAGTATTAAGGCCCCTACTAGGGCAAACCTTCTTTCTGGGGAGTGACGGACGCCATTTTGTAAACAATGTTTGTCACCACTTCTCCAGAAGGGCAAGGAATGTACATGGTGGCAGCCAGTCAAGGAATATTTTAGGAGAATTTATTAAAAAATGTATTTCAAGGGCCCAGTGAAATCTTTACAAGTTTCATTGCTAAGTAACTTAAACGCTGTGCCTATGTGACACAAGTTGCCTGTCTTTCAAAATCGAGGCAGTTCTGTCCAGTTAAAGCTGCTCACAAGAGACGCCCTGAGACCTCTGCTGAAACTGCTAGCGGATTCACGCCATTGGTTTTAGCCAATAGCGTGAGTGGGATACAGGTCACGTGTGTGGACGCTGGAGTGTTCTGCGGTGCAGAACACAGTTGCCTCTCTCATGTAATCCAGACCTCGAGCAGGACAGACGTCTTTTCGGAAGGCAGAGCCTCTGGCTCTGCTTTTTACTACCGGCCACCAACGTAAGTTAACATGAACCGCTTCCCCTTCCGTTGCCCATTTCAATTAATTGTTCGACCTGCTAGACTGGCCTAAACCTGGTAACTTCCGACCCTAGGCGCGCCCCTTGTACAACGTACATTGAAATATATCCTCTTTATTGTGCCTAATTTCCTGTTTTGTCATTTAATGGTAGGCCTGGATGACCACTCTCAAGTCCTGACCGCTTGACCTCATGCATACTGTCGCCACGAGGCATATGTAACAGTCTTCTCCCCCTTGCCCTCCCCGTATATATATCAACATTGGTGACCAGAAGTGGGATCGTATACATTAACAATATGTTGTTCTGCCTGAAACGTACATAAATAAAAACTTCAATATCTATGGACATGTTATAAGCCAAAATGGTAAGTACCATGTCCAGTCAATCAGCTTATTCAGGTTCCTTTACAAATAGCGCGATACAAATGTAGATTAGTTCCCCACACAGAATAAAAATTATTTCATCATTCACACTTTTTAGTAAAATCCTAAGATCATTCTTACTTGATCGCCGTTCCTATTCATCAGCAGAATCTTCACAATAGGCGAAATAAAAAAAACAAGAGAGTGCAAGTAGTGCATGCTGTCTTGTAGATTGAACCAAACGAACCAACTCACTCCTCAGAAAGCACGCACTTACGTTTACATAACATCAAATATTAAAAAACACACTTTTATTAAACTAACAAGAAAGTATTAGAACCTATTGGAAAACACGAAGGCTATTAAAAATCTACTTCGATGGAGGTAGATGCGAACCAGCAACACATCAGGGGTTGTTTTATTGCGCTATCCCATCCATTGCCGTTATGAGACCATACTTTACAGTTTACCATCTCCTGAAAGCTTTAATCGTAGATATATTAACTGAAGGCTTTAATCGCACATATGTTATTAAATGCCATTTAATTATAACAAATGGAACCAAAAACATTGCTTTTCTTATGGGTCCTCAGTGTGATGTCGCCTCGAAACGGCATACTTTCATAATACGCAAGTTACTGTAATTCTTCAACCACCAATACGACGGCCCATGTCATTATATTAAAACAAACCATACAATTAACGACGGGTTTTCGAGACATCCTCAATACACTGATGCTCAGAAATTGCACAGACACTGTTGTGTACATAGTTCCGCATAGTCGGTGCGGACACAACTTTCCCACTAGAACGCACCCCGCTAAGCACAACAACGCAGGCGCAGCGCTCGACATCTCTGCACTACGAAATGGTGCTGCCTTAGAGACGGACCAGATTCTGCTTCCGCCGATCCGCTTATTAATATGTATCACGGCCAATGAGATTGCTGCTAACGTAGAACCTTTTCTCCTTGTAGATCACACTCGCGCAGTGATACCTGAATGCTCGAGGTTTTATAACGAGTGTAAAGACCTCCGATTAGTCAGTCTACATTTGTCTGCATTAGTCTGTACCAGTCTGCATTAGTCTGTACCAGTCTATAGTCAAGTTTCAGTCTGCGCCTAATAAGATTATCATATTCCTGTACATAGCCATGAAGAGAAATGTATAGACAATTTGTCAAGTATCAGAGATATGTGAGAATAAGATTAACATACCAAGATCAAAGGAACTTCAGATTGTCAATTGTAAATAGCATCCAGAATCAAGTTACATAATGTTTATGTTTTTTGTTATTTTAATAAATGTGTGTGAAAATTAATCAAGTTCTGTTTAAAGTTGGTCACCGTCAATCTGCTACTCTACCTAACGGCAGAAGATAAATACGCCACAATAAGACCACGAGACATATTGCTGACACTCGCCTACTTCGTTAGAGCTACAAGTCAAATAATCTTATGGTGTGTGTACCGAAGGTCTTACAGTACGCACACCACAGATACATATGGACTTCAACTGAAAGCCAGGGTGTTGACCTGCGGCTCTGCACTTAGGGGAGATGGCGTGCATGTGACGTAAGCAGCGTTCTTCCATCTCACTGGTCAATGTTCAAACGCATGTTCAGTATACCTGTTGCACTAGATATTGCTCTGCACGCTCGGGAAGGCTCCCCAATATGCATTTTCCACACTATGATGTCAGAAACTCGGCACTCTGAACCCCAAGTTCGAACGCACGGTCCGTATGCCGACGGCTTAATTACCGCCGATTCTGGCGCATTGAGTGGGGACAGCTGACGTCACAATGCGGAGCGAGTTGGCGTCGACACCTGTCGAAGCGGCACGAGACCTCGAGTACCCCAGCTAGCCGATATCCCCGCCGTGGAGCGTGGGCTAGCCTTCAGCTGTTCATGGCATTTAACTGAACACGAGCGGAAGTGAAGCCGCGTCGATAAGCGGACATACTACAATGTCGGCAATCACAAAAGAATCTGCTTTCAATTAACTAGATGATGGGACGCAAATTCTACTCAATAGTCCATGACTAAGAAAATTTAATTGTAGTTGGGAAAAAATTAAGGTCAGCACTTCTACGATTACTAAATGTCTATAAAATATACCTTACAAATTACAGACAGGGTAATAGTGCACTATTCGATTCATCTTTTTACTTCTTCGCTTTTTAGCTTTATCTCTTTTTGTCTGACAGCTACTTAAACTGAAATAGTTTTCATTAAATATACGGGTATATTAATCTTATTATTATGCCTTTTTCATGTAGTTGTGGAAAAGACACTTATCTTCCCGTTGGCTATGTCCATAGCCGAAATGAAGATTGTGGAGCACTACTTGTCTATAAGGGGAGCACAGGAGGCATGGTAACAGTTAAGTGTATAGAATGGCGACATTTATCAAATGTTGCAGCTTAGAGTGCTGATAAACTGGCGATTTGAGAGAAATATATTTTCATTTATGCCAGTGACGTCCGAATTTTTCATATAGTAACTGGAGAAGAGTTCATTAATTTAGCTCAAGAACTCATAAATATAGGAGCGAAATGTGGACAGGTCATCGCCTACAAAGTTCTGTCTTCCCCAAGGACTGTAGCAAGACACGTCAAAGATATAGCTGACCAGATCAGGAGTGAGCTTATATTCAAAAACCAATGTGGAATGACATATGACCTCTGGACTGATAGCTACCGTAATGTAAACTACTTACTGTTACGTCCTCCTGCATCGTTGAGTCGGTAGACGCATGAGGAATAGAAAATAATATTCTAATAACAACGAGGTTCCCCAGTATGACAAAGGCTGGCGAAAATATTATTACGGAAATGTACGGATGGCGGAACTTTCTATTACTGTCCCAGAACTGGAAAAAGTTACTTTCGTTGTGGATCAAGGGGCTAACATTACGAAAGGTCTAGAAGCACATAAACGTCTCCCATGTGCGGTACATTTTCCACGAAATATTATTAAGGGGATGAAATTTCTGCCGATTATGAATCCATCCTAGCCGCTCTCAAATTGGTAGAGTTTATGAGGAGGTCTGGCTAAGTAGTTATGTTAGACAAAACGTTGCACCAGGACTTTGAAAGTAGGTAGAACAGTGTGTATGTAGCGCTAGAGTCATTTCATACGCAAAAAGACCAAAATAGAGATCGTTCTGCGTGAATCCTCAATGTGAGAAGATAAAGTCTTATCATTGTGCGACTATGGAAAGTGTTGTGGAATTCCTGCAGTTGACGATTTGGAAGGCTAAAATGAGCCATCGCTACCATTTGTAGTGCCGTGGATTCTCAAATTGTCAGATCATTGCCTAACTGGAATTGACGCTATGAATATGAGGAGACCAAAGGAAAGGGCAGCACTGTTTTTGAAAGAGAAAGTTTTAAATGAGCATCATGATATTTACCACATGGCGACGTTCCTGCACTCATCTTTCAAGAAATTGCTAGTGCCATCTGAAGAGGAAAGAGAGAAAAAATTATCGAGATGTTGGTAAATGTTGTACGAAGCCGTTGTGGCAAAGGTGAACGAAGATTTAATTCCTTCTCCCACAAGAAAATTCCAAAACTCGCGATCATCTACTTCAAAATCCAGAGCTGAATTATGGTACACTTCCTGCATTCAGCAAACAGGTTCACTGTGTACCTGCAGGGAGTGCTTCAAGGGAAAGGAATTTTAACAAGGCAGTGTCCCAGAAGAGGAGCTGTATAGACAGTGACAGGATAAATAATATTTTGATTGTTCATAACAGCAAGACATCCAAGTGAAACTAAATTTCAGGAGCAGAAGCGAAAGCAACTGACAAAAACTGTGCTTATGACGCGTTGTGTACTTAATCCAACACTATGCTGAAGAATAAAATAAACTTCTAGTTAATTTTCTGTTTCAATTAAAATTATTTAATATCCTTCACTAAAATCTTTTATTTGAGTTTGCAAATTGGCTGTTGTCATTTTGTGTGTAGAAGGGAATTTCTCCAGCAAATAACCAGAAACTGGTGAAACAAATGATTTTTCCTGCCTGATCAGACACGGGATGCTTTCATTGAGGCCCCAATAAAATGGATGTAATACTTCAATGCCGTGTTTATTTTTGCTACACCAGTTGGGTTGCATTGCTATTCTAGCTACTATAGTATGGATTTTCAAGGCATTCTCTGGAGATGTAGGTCGTTGTGAGACCTACAATTGAGACTAATTTGTTAGGCAACATATTGCAAGAGAGTGCGTTGGCGGAAAACGTTTTTATGTTCTAGAGCTGATGTTGTTAAACGGTAGAGCAGATTTTAATCAAACATAGCTACGAACCATCTCGATTAAACCAGCCTTCAATTATTTTTTTTTAAACAAAAACCCGCATTCAGATTGGACCAATTGTTTTGGAGCTAAGATGCCACATATTGTCTTGCAGATAGAGAAAGGCGTCCAACTTAAAACATCCCTCGTTTTACGTCGTGGATTAAAAAGCTAATACGTTCACCTGATTACATAGTTGCTACACGTGGCTGAAAATGACTTACAAGTTCGTGGCACCTTCCATCGGTAATGTTGGAATTCAGTGTGGTGTTGGCCCACCCTTAGCCTTCATCACAGCTTCCACTCTCGCAGGCATACGTTCAATCAGGTGCTGGAAGCGTTCTTGGGGAATGGCAGCCCATTCTTCACGGAGTGCTGCACTGAGGACAGGTATCGATGTCTGTCGGTGAGGTCTGGCACGATGTCGGCGTTCCAAAACATCCCAAAGGTGTTCTATAGGATTCAGGCCAAGACTCTGTGCAGGCCAGTCCATTACAGGGATGTTATTGTCGTGTAACCGCTCCGACAAAGGCCGTGCATTATGAACAGGTGCTCGATCGTGTTGAAAGATGCAATCGCCATCCCCGAATTGCCCTTCAACGATGGGAAGCAAGAATGTGCTTAAAACATCAATGTATACAGTTTCATTTAACGTTATTACCATCATTTTTGCAAAATTAAATTCTCTACAACTTCTGTTGAAAACTTTGTGCAATTGTCTGGAGTTTAAGAAACGAATTGGGCCAAGTAGTTATAATAAATTAAAAATTTTACGAAATTACTCCTTTGCTTCTCTGGATGTTTAGGAAAACTATTGCAGATACACGTATGGGACACGTTTTATTAGATTCACCAGATCAATAACCACAAAATAAATGGAAATCGCGCCTTTCTTGAACCTCTTACAGTTTTGCGATGGCTTCATATCAGCGAAGTTACTAAATTTCAGGCATAATCTTTTATTAGCCGTAACTCCGTAAGCAAACATTTGCGGACCGATGTTCATATGAACTTTTTTCTTTAGTTTATTTGTAGAATAACATTAAAATATTTACATATCTTCGTGAATCACCCTGTATATATTGCAGTTTTACGTCCCATCGCGAATATATCATTAAAGATGACCTTACACTACGTAGCCTAGCCTAACATAACTTATGCTAATGAGGACCACAAACATCCATGTCCGAAGGGGGACTCGAATCTCCAGCGGGAGCGGCCTTGTTATCCGTAGCGCAATGCCTAAGGCTCGATGCACACGCGCGAATAACAGCCGCGTGTGCTCGCAGCGCAAGCGCTGCGCAGAGATCGTTTCACTGCACACACGGCGGCATCGCAGCGATAATGGCGCAACAGTACAAAATTGGAAGCAACCAGCATGCACGTATGCAGGAGAAAGCAGGCACCGTTTGCTTATTTTGTTTATGTATACAACAAGAAACGCAACAGGAGGTTTTGCCGGCCGCGGTGGTCTCGCGGTTCTAGGCGCGCAGTCCGGAACCGTGCGACTGCTACGGTCGCCGGTTCTAATCCTGCCTCGGGCATGGATGTGTGTGATGTCCTTAGGTTAGTTAGACCACTGATGACCACAGCAGTTGAGTCCCATAGTGCTCAGAGCCAACAGGAGGTTTTGTACGTACGTAATGGTTAGTTCACGGTAGCTGGAGGTAGCGTTCGTTTCACTGTTTATAGATTTAAGAGAAGATGCAAGTAAATTCTTTATTTCGAATGAATGTGCAGTCGTTTGTTGAATTAACAATAAAAGAACAGCTGTAACGTCACCTGTTCATCTTTTTAAAATCTCTGGGTAGTGGCTGCACTCTAATAGTTATGTTTTATCAATACAGAATCGGTCACACAACACTGTGTAAAATATTAAGGAAAGTATGTAAAGCTGTGTGGGAAGTCTTGCACAAATAGTGCACACCGTAATGCGCAGAAGAAATATAGCTAAAAATTGCCACGGGATTTGAAAAGCAAGCTATCAGATCTGAACAATGAGGTTCCACTAACCCATGAAGGAAGGTCACTTAGCTATAAAAGAAATTTTTTTCCCTCATTACTTTATAGACAATGCTGGCAAAGTACCAAGGTAAGACAAATATATGTAAATCTGACAGTTAACAATTGTAGTATTCCGGAACGTGAAAGGCTATTCAGTATTTATCGCTATTAAAATGTACACAACTGTGTTTTGGGCTGCAATATAATAAAGCACTGATTGCACTAAACCGGATGAGGTACAGAATTTATTTTAAGTTGTCACTGTTAACTGAAGATTTGTTCATTCAGAGCCAGGGAGCAAAGCTTTTGCTGCTTAGCGCTATTTCCTCAATTTGTTTCGCAGTATAACCCCCACAAAACTTTACACACACTCGAAACTAAGTGGTTCTATTACATTATACTCTTTGCGAGAAGTGTCCTATATTTTAGGGTATTTTTTCACCCTTCCAATGGAAAATTCCACGTCTAGAGCGTCTGCATCCATGGCAGGTTTAAGGCAACTGCTGCTAGTGGTTGCGAACACGTTTGCACAGCCCCATTCACCTGCAACGTCTGCTGCTTAGCGAGGACTGCGCAGACGTCCCCGCCGGCTCAACGTTAATTTCACACATTCGTGAAACATTTCTGGGGATAGAACAAATATGGCATTTCTAATGTGACAAACTCTTCGGACCTCTTCGGAAATAAGCACATGTATACAGGAAGGAAAACATTTGTAAAGCCGCGTGGTTAGAGGAGCCATGTCACTGATTGCGCGGCCCCTCCCGCCGGAGGTTCGACTCCTCTCTCTAGCATGGGTGTATATGTTCTTAGCATAAGTTAGTTTAAGTAGTGTGTAAGTCTAGGGACCGATGAACTTAGCAGTTAGATCCCATAGGAATTCACACACATTTGTAAAAAAAACAGCCTTGTGCAGCACTTACACGTACACGTACACACACACACACACACACACACACACACACACACACACACACACACACACACACACAAAACGACCATCAGTTGATAGTTCTTCTGGATAGGGCATAGGGTTAATATGCAACTGAGACATGTAATCAGCCGTCTCTTCACTTAGGCCAATGTCTTCCGTCGCAGTTTTATGTATATGTATTATCCCAATTTAACTTCAATAACCAGTATAATAGGCTGTATCAATTCTGTTTGTGTTTCTCAAATGGTTCAAATGGCTCTGAGCACTATGTGACTTAACTTCTGACGTCATCAGCCACCTAGAACTTAGAACTAATTAAACCTAACTAACCTAAGGTCATCACACACATACATGCCCGAGGCAGGATTCGAACCTGCGACCGTAGCGGTCACGCGGTTCCAGACTGAAGCGCCCAGAACTGCAAGGCCACACCGGCCGGCCTTTATGTTTCTAGACATATTTCTTACTTATTTAACACTAGTAGCGTACACCTCTGAAATTGTCACACGATGTGTGCACCAGGGCCACGGTGACTCTCAGTTATTCCCTGGAGAAGTTGCCTGAAAATAGACTGTTTCATAGCCGGCCGGAGTAGCCGAGCGGTTCTAGGCTCTACAGTCTGGAACCGAGCGACCGCTACGGTAGCAAGTTCGAATCCTGCCTCGGGCATGGATGTGTGTGATGTCCTTAGGTTAGTTACGTTTATTCTAGGAGACTGATGACCTCAGCAGTTAAGTCCCATAGTGCTCAGAGCCATTTGAACCATTTTAGACTGTTTTATAATAAAATTGGGCTGTCGTGTACCTATCTCATTTTATTTCACCTCTCTCATGTAGTTTTTCAATCAATATAAATATTAATAAATTTCAAATTCGAGACTAAGTAACAACTGTCGTGAAATTTTCAGTGAAAGACTTTATTTGCAGTTTGATTAGATGAAGATGCTATTCATTTAATGAATCGCACATATTACACGGATATTTCGAGGAGTTCTCAATTATTCATAAATCCATTCGTTCATTATTTCCACACTCTTGGCCGGCCGCGGTGGTCTCGTGGTTCTAGGCGCGCAGTCCGGAACCGTGCGACTGCTACGGTCGCAGGTTCGAATCCTGCCTCGGAATGGATGTGTGTGATGTCCTTAGGTTAGTTAGGTTTGGGTAGTTCTAAGTTCTAGGGGACTGATGACCACAGCAGTTGAGTCCCATAGTGCTCAGAGACGTTCGGACCATTCCACACTCTTGGAATATGGACTGCAATGTTTATGGGCAGCTGGCAGGCCTGCAATATTAGACACAGCTGTGTTCAAGCAATAACCACTCTCAGAGTGGAAGACTGTATTTTCTTCATCGCTGTCTCGGTAGACTAGGCAGTTTCGCCATTGTCCGTAACTGCTGCAGGAGAATCAGCTTCTGAATTACTTCCACCACGAAAATCACTAACGTCACTTTCACAATTGGATTATTTTAACAATGCTTCCCGCATAGCGTCTACCGTTAGTGAAATGTCATTCCCACGTGCCGTTATCACGTAAATGTATTTCACGTTCAGCGACAGAACAGTTACACAATGTGTCCTCCAGGGTCACAGTGACCCTTAAAAGTATTTCTCTCAAATTAATTAAAAAATATTGTCTCGCAACTTCGAGCGTCCGGCGTGTACTAGATCTCACTCGATGGTGAATTTACATTGATGGCAGCGGGCGGTGTATTTCCAGTGGCACACGCACAGCAACAAACAAAAAACTCCAGGGTTAAAAATGTGTTCTCATAACGAGATGAAGATTTCGCAGATTGTGAACCGTACTGATATAGACGTGTTGGGAGAGGCGTTAGAAGTGCGCACGGCTGCCAGGGACGCGCTGCCGTCTGTGGAGCTGCAGTCTCGTTAGGCGTCGATAACAAGCGGGAGTGAGGCAGCGTTTGACGGGCTGTATACGAACTGTGCACAGGTACGTCAAGTATGGGAATCGATCACCCAATAAAATTTGAACACCATAACTGCAGCTTGAGATTATTTTTTTATTGTTATTAAAAGAAATGAACTTTATCTTTGTCAATTAAGCAACGGCAAACTTTTATCAAAACAACCAGACGTGCACTCTCCACTATACTCCGTTCATCATAAGAATAAACCTCAAGTAAATGTTACACTATGTATTCTTCCGAGTTTTCTGGGACCTCACTGGATTTCGTTTCACGTAGAGCGGAAGCCGAGTTGTCTCGAGTACAGTCAAGTAGGATTATGAGATGCTGTGCGTTACGCGTACATCGAGTCAGCGACAATTCGGGACGACAGCTTCACCGGCGCATTGAACTTGGAGAGCGCTGGCCAGCCACGTAGTCCAACTAACCCGCAGTGATGTGAACAGTTGTAGTAAAGGCGTAAAAAGAGGTGAGCAGAGAGCAATATAGCCTTGAATGTCATTTAAATTTTGAAAAGAAGGAAATAATGGTGAAACTCAGGCGATACGCTTCTTAGGTGATCTGATGGCAAACATAACATGCTCTCGGTCTTAGCTAACATAGTATTGTAAATAAAAACAAGAGTGACGAAAGTTCCTGTTTTTAATACTGGTAATTTTTCTGCATGAGCTATGTGTGGCGTGAAAGCGTACTGCTGGGATTTCACCAAGTAGTTAAATATTGCAGCCACTGAAGGTATTTCAATCAGTCGCCTGGTAATCCCTGAACTCCTTCCATATCGGACTCCGAAGAATACGGCACTTTTCAGAACTGCTACGTTGATAACGAGGCTTTCAGCAACAGAATCCCAAGCCACCAAAAAATCCACATTTCTTCCTCCTCTGCATTTCGCCATCGTTCGGCCGTGGCTTGTCACAAAACTTCGTACATTAGTTCTAGAACGTTTGGCAGCTTAAAAGTCTTGTTATTTCTCACGAAAAATCCCTTAGGTTGGTTCCAGATCGATTCTATTGGGCTCTGATTGCGGCGTTAAGGTGACAACTGTAAAAATGCAGCATTTGTACGGTGTGCTTATTGTTTTCCATTTTTCTACGACGCTTATCACTCTACCACGTATGTGACCAGATCTGTCCTACAAAACAATGGGAATATTTAAACAAGGAGTGTTTGATTTTTCGTTTTCCTCCAAAAAATTTAATTGTGTAATGTTTTCTTAACTTTAACAAAATCGCTCTGAGCACTATGCGACTTAACTTCTGTGGTCATCAGTCGCCTAGAACTTAGAACTAACTAAACCTAACTAACCTAAGGACACCACACACATCCATGCTCGAGGCAGGATTCGAACCTGCGACCGTAGCGGTCGCTCGGCTCCAGACTGTAGCGCCTAGAACCGCACGGCCACTCCGGCCGGCTAACTTTAACAATCTCTTATAAAATATCATTAATTAAGAATGTGTATTGGCTATGAAAACCAGAATTTTGCGTGTGATATGTAATTAGAAACTAGAAGACGTGAATTTTTCTTTAAAAACTGATGGTTAAGTATCATTTAATTACCATATAATTGATAAATTTCATATTTACATGATTTAGATATTCAAAACGAACAAAATAAATTGCAGAACACAACAGGTTTCGAACCGCCGCTAGCCAGCCCACTCGATTATCAATTTTGGACGCTACCTTTTTTTCCCTCACATTCCTAAAATAACCTAAAACTGCAAAAGAAAATGAAAAGCTGATGCCACCGTCACTTTTCCTCTTAATATTTAAGAAGAATACCCAAAAGGAAAGCTTCACCTATTCAGGCGTTGGCCGCTATCACGAAAGACCCCAATAACTTTTATCAGAAAAAAGAAAAACGAATAGGGAAGGAGGATACATGGAATGTACCTTTTTAATTTTTTTCATTTTTATTTATTTATTTATTTCTATTTTATCACAAATGAATTCATCTCCGTCGCACAAGCACGTCTTCGCAAAGACGCGATCGCCTTCGACATCAGTGGGAAAGAAAAATCCCGCGTGGTGGCGACATACCAGTGGATCATCGATGCACGTCTTCTCGAAAGTGTGTATGAATAACCGTCGAGGGGATCGTATCTGTAAAACAGAAGACCGGTTATATGTCAGCTGCTCTTTGCACGGATGATCTAGCTGGGGAGGGGGGTTGTGGAAAGCGCTCTGAAGAAAGCTCGAGAAATATCGTTGGCACTTTGGGTTCTCGGTTGTTAAGGTATTGCCAGAAATCGAGGACTGGTTTGTCACCACCACCAAATAGATAGTGGAGTGCATGCCCCTAATCCGAGTCACTGAGCACTGAGTAGGTCTTTGCACGCGGAGAACAGTCCGTGTCCGGGAAGAGAATCATTTGTGGGGTGATGCTGACAGGAGTCGTGCGCGTGATGAACGCCAGCATCTGACGGACCAGAAGCCATACATTACTCGACTCGCCGCACACAAGTGGACGTCCATCGTCGTCTTGCACGCTAGGCGTGGTACATAATGCTGATGGCGCCAGGTGGAGACGTTGAACGTCACATATCTGGTGGATCGGGCGTCCGACACATGAGTAGGGACGTGCACTGCCCGCCACACGGCATTCGATCGGACGAGGGGACGTTTTTCTTTGAATCACATTCAGCGGAAGCCGCGAATGTAGCGAGGAATACACTATCTTGATCGTCTGTAGACGTGGAGGGAGAAGCACGGCCCTGCTCTAGCTATATTCCAGAAAGAAGTAGCTCAAGTAGAAAAAGGGCTCCGGGGCGTCTGTCAGCGGCACTGGAGCAGTAAGAGAGCTCGGGGTAGGCGGCCACATCAGTAGGCTGGTGAGCTGTGTAGCAGTGCGTCACCATATCTAGACACGAGTGCTTGCAGAGAGGGCTGTTGCTCGACAGAGATTGACGCCTCCTTGCCAAACTCCGAAGGTCAATCCGAAAGGACAGGCGTGCGATGCTTATCAAAGGCATCATACTGCTTGACCACAGTGAGCGATTACATACTAAAAACCGAACGATGGAAAGACACAGACTTTTTTAACTTGGATATTTTTCAATATCTTCCATATAGTCCTGACTTGGCACCGAGCGGCTTTCATCTCTTCCACAAGATGAATGCCTCGCCGATTACTCAGCTCTTGGCGACCTACGATAAGCTCAAGGAAGCCGCCGACGACTGGCTGCAGCACAAGGCTGAACCATTCTTTGATGAAGGGATAAGGAAGCTGGGTCACGGTATGACCATTTTTTGAATTTGGGTGGCGATCATGTGGAGAAGCAATGTCAACATTTAAGTTCAAACTGTATATAAAAAAATTTGTGTCTATTATCTGCGCATCTCACGCGGATTTTGCAAAAGCTTTCTCACGTTGAACACGATTTAAAAATACGTCATATGGCTAGTTATGGGCAGATACACGTATTAATTTCTTTATCCGCAGTACGTAACGAACTCGTGTTCTCAAATAGACGGTTGTTAGAAAATCAAAACGAAATTCAATAACAATTTAACAGTTATCTTATAAGTTTAAATTGCTTCTTCTCCAGATTTTACGTCACTTCACGGTGCCGCATCTGATAAGCAGGCCTCGCTCCAGGCTGACTCCACAGCCACTCAAAAAGACGAGTAGGTGAGAGTGTTATAACTTGGTGCACTTTTGAGACTTTCGCCCTTAGGCAGTCCTGTAATAGAAGACTAATATATTTTCTAATTCCATTTTTAAATGATCGCACTCACTTTTTATGTGTTGCAGTGTTTATCGGAAATTACTAAAGTTACTGTGGAAAAGTTTGGTTTTCCCAAATGTGATAACATGTTCCGAGGTACAACATAGTAATGTACCTAGAAACAGAAATGCTATTGAAATATAAAAACGTTGCAGTCCAGAAAAGTTTGTTAGGGTTGTGTTTAATTGTCTATCCGTTACCTTATTACTCTGCTACACACCAGTAATCAGTAAGTCAACTCAAATTAAGTAGAAGCGATATGAAAACCAGTTGCAAGTTAAAGACATTCTGAAATTGAAGCTGTTAAAACCAACAAAAATTACTGTTTACAATACGGGTAAAATTATTAAAATATTAAGAAAAACTTAGTTCATTTGAACGTATCGTATGTTCCATGGTAAAAAGCGTTTTGCTGTTTCATGGTACAAGACGGCGCACGACTGACGAAGTATGACTTAACTCTCCACATTTTCGATGAATAGTTCTAAAAATATTTAGCCTTTTACTCACCATAAAATTCAATGCCTGAAGAATTAAAAATATAATCAAAATAGGTTTAATACATTATATAGCGCTTAAATGTGTAGAACGCGAAATATTTACAAATGCTGCACTAAACACGCCTTCATATCTAATAACAACAAAAACTGTAAAAATGGCGGAAACTGCTTATGGCGGTCTGCAGTGCGCATTCCTTCACGTGATACTAAAATCTTTCACTAGGCTGAAGTACTGACAAAAAAACTCCTGTGGTCTTACATACACTGTCCTTTAGGATCAATGTACCGCCCCCTCCCTTCCTGCACCAACAGTTTCTCAGGAACCTTAATATGAAATGGAACCAAACTTCTAAGATGTTATGCTGTTACGTGGAAACTACAGAATAATGAAGCTGGGCCTGAAACAAAATTATAATTAACATTTTGGAAGAATAGTAATTTTGAAAATCACGAAGCTGTGGAGTAAATAAAAGCCATAGTCATATTTTTAATATCCCCGCCAATGGCCGATATTGATCACTGCCCAGAGGTGCTACAGCTTGTGGTTGACGATCGCCATCATGGTCTTGCGCAGCAAGCCATGTGGGCCAAGCCACGGGGTCAGGCAGTCCGTCGAATGAGCTACTTGCTATTGATCGTGCCATTCCGCTTAATGGAGTGGACCGTGTGCTGTACCTCGATCTTCTTGCCCTCGTTATTGGCTTTCATTCAGTGTTCTGCTCATGAGGAACTTATCTTTGTTTAAGGATTACACATTCATAGCCAGCCGGAGTGGCCGCGCGGTTCTAGGCGCTACAGTCTGGAACCGCGTGACCGCTACGGTCGCAGGTTCTAATACTGACTCGGGCATGGATGTGTGTGATGTCCTTAGGTTAGTTAGGTTTAAGTAGTTCTATGTTCTAGGTGACTGATGACCTCAGAAGTTAAGTCCCATAGTACTCAGAGCCATTTGAACCATTCGAACACATTCATACGTGGAGCCGACAGAAAAGTGCCGACAAGTTTGCACCCAGCGCCAATTTTATGGATCCCAAGTTTCTGGAAATGTGGCAGCAATAGCTCCATGAACAACAATAACAGTTTGCATCTCAACAAGAACGGCACCTACAACCACAGGTGTACACATTCCGCTTTTCGCTGCCAAGCTTGACTGCTAGCGAGGCAGGCAAGCTGCCGCGCGTTATCGGCAGAACGGGCGGGCTGTGTAACTCCCATCCAAGCCCGCTATGGAGTCTTGCTTGTCTGCCCGTCTTTCCGCTGTGCTACGCTACGTAGCAGTTTATTCAGTTCGTTTTCAGTGCAGTGTTATGGGTAGGGTTCGGAAGTTGATGAAAATGCCCGTCTATCAAGGCTCAAGGAAATACGTATTCGTTTGGAATATATTGTAGGCCAGAAAATGGAAGTTTTTATTTATCCCTTTTTCTCTTTTCGGCGTATTTTGGGCTTATGTGTTTACTTCGATATGAACGGTTTTCTCTTTCACCCTCTTTCGACTAGTACTGGGTATAATTCGAACCATCATCATGTCGCCGCTAACACACACTTTCCACAATAATGAGAACTACCTTTGAAAGTCGAGATCCTTTGAACATAAGAAACTGAAGATGTTTGTTATACTGCAACACGAACTAAAGTAAGGTTTTGGAAGTCTAGTTTCTGTAACGTTAGTGTGTTCCAACCAAATATGATCCCAGTCACAACAGTTTTAATTACTTATAGGAGGATGTGTGTTGTGGGTTCGATGAATTCATTCTAAGTCGCCAAAAGCGTTCATTCTAAATTCCCCAAATACATTTCAGCAACACGAAGTTCATTTTTCATATTATGTTAATGTTAAAGGTAGAAGTCTGAAAGAAGAAGCTTTTCTTTCGTACTAAGCTTTCTTCGCACTACGTTGCATACAGGGCCGGCACAAGCCCAAGTGCCGCCCCGTGCGAGCTGCTAAATTGCCGCCCCCCCCCCCCCCCCCCCCTCCGTTTTTTTTCTACAAAACGTTTGTGGAATTTTATTTGAACATATGTGTAGGAAATGTCAGCAATCAATGGCAATTTCTGTTTTTACTTTTCAGATCTACCAACGTTTCGGCCACTGAGTTCTAAGCTTTTATTATGTGCTTACATCTAAACCGTCATGTTGACAGTTACTTTCAGCATGACGGTGTAGACGTAAACATTACTCAAAGCATTGAGAATAACCACACTGTGCCTAAAATATATGTATATCAGGAAAATAAAAACAAAAATTGTAACTGATTGGTGACATTCTCTGGCTCTGAGTACTATGGGACTTAACAGCTGAGGTCATCAGTCCCCTAGATCTTAGAGCTACTTAAACCTAACTAACCTAAGGACATCACACACATCCATGCCAGAGGCAGGGTTCGAACCTGCGACCGCAGCGGTCGCGTGGTTCCAGAATGAAGCGCCTAGAACCGTTCGGCCACTTCCGCCGGCGGTGACATACTCTACAGATTTGTAGAAAACAGTCGCTGGGCACGAGCTCAAAAATGGAGTCAAACTTGATTGAAGAAATCTAGCTAATTTTAATAAGCCTTGTGAATTTACACACATTTGAAGAAATGTGTGTGAAATCTTATGGGACTTAACTGCATCAGTCCTTAAGCTTACATACTACTTAACCTAAATTATCCTAAGGACAAACACATACACATCCATGCCCGAAGAAGGACTGAAACCTCCTCCGGGACCAGCCGCACGGTCCATAACTGCAGCGCCCTAGACTGCTTGGCCAATCCCTCGTGGCATGAAGTTAAGTTAACGTAAATAAACATTTTTCAATGGTTGTGAACAGATAATGTATTTAACGGAAAACAAAATATATTTGAATTTAACGATAATTTGATTTGAACAATAATATTTGCAATAACTATTTAATGTCGAAAACAATAAGAAACAACACAGTAAATAACCAAAACACTGGCTTTTGCTTGTGCAAACTCCTTCACATTATCTGCGTAATTTAAGTCCTCTGGAAGCTCTTGCTCAATCGATATTGTTGCAAGATCAAACCAGTTTGGCTCATCGTTGATCGGAGGTATGTCTTTGTCAATTTCAGTTTTGAGAAACTCCTTTCTCTACTCCCAACTGTCACTGGGAGTGTTAGGAGAATTCTCAGAGCAGTGTTACATTAGGGCAAAAATTATGTCTGTCTATAAACTTCAGAGTCTCCTTTGGACACATTCCAGGTTTCAACAATGTTGAAAGCACTTTTAGTTCTTCCTTGAACACCAGTGCATCAATGTCTCTTGACTCATGACCTTGCAAAATCGCTGCGAGGTTTCTACACCTTGTGTGCAGACTGTCAGGAGGAACATTCTTCAGCTCGCCAATGTCTTGGAGAAAATCAAAATAATCATAATGAGTTTTCAGTTGAATGACTCTCTCATCCAAAGATGTGGTTACTATATCTAATAGATAATAGTAGAATTCAATCTTGTAACGTTTTGTTGGGTCATCTATTGTCTTATCCCTTCCTTCATAGCCCGCAGCTCGTGGTCGTGCGGTAGCGTTCTCGCTTCTCGCGCCCGGGGCCCCGGATTCGATTCCCGGCGGGGTCAGGGATTTTCTCTGCCTCGTGATGGCTGGGTGTTGTGTGATGTTAGTTACGTTTAAGTAGTTCTAAGTTCTAGGGGACTGATGACCATAGATATTAAGTCCCATAGTGCTCAGAGCCATCAGAACCATTAGAACCTTCCTTCATAGGTAAAGTGTATTGGCTTCTTACTTCGTCGCCCGGAAACACTTATCCGTCTAACGTTACATCTTCTAGTTCTAATTCTGTAGCCATTTCTTTGGAATCCGTCAAGAAATGCACAAACATTTCTTCTGTTCTGCAGGTCTCAAAATGTGCTTTCGTTTTTCAAGCATTTCCACGGACTCAGAAGCACTTATGTCAGTGGTCTGGAGGGTCTTACTGACTACACAGATGTGCAGCAGAACGTCGCACCAGATTACCAGAGAAGTGAGAAAGGTGTAATTTTTTTATTTGATTAGCAAGTGACGTTGCTTCGTGAGCGGTCATGCCATCAAATTCTTCTGATATCTGAGCCAGTGCGTCATAAACGCCTCCAATTTGAAACCTCAGGGGAGTAAGTGCATCGATGTGACATTCCCACCTAGTATCGCTCAGTGGCTTCAGCGACAGGTTAGCCAGACACTTCTTGAAGACATCCCAACGTCGGAGGACGAGAAGAAGTCATACAAGCTTTTCACTGTCGAAAACATGGAAACAGCACATTTAGAATACATAGCGGCATCGTTTACAACAAGATTCAATGAGTGACTGCTACATGGTACATAAAATGCTCGCTTGTTCATGTCTGAAATTCTTTTCTTGAGACCAGACTCCTTTCCTTTCATGTTTGCTTCATTGTCGTATTCTTGCCCTCTCATATTACACAATAGGACTTTTTTATCTCCCAAGAATCTTGAAGAATCGGGCACTGGAAGAAATCCCAGGAAATGCTCCCGAATTCGGACATCGTATACCCCGTCGAGTCTTGTCTCCTGGACGAAACGTACCACAACTGTCATATGCTCAACTTTTGAAATACCTGGTGTGCAGTCCAGAATTATACTGTAATACTTTGCAGATTTCATCATTAATAGAATGTTGTTCGTTATAGTTGATCCAATAAGATGAATTATTTCATTCTGTGTTTCTTTTCCAAGATAATGATGACCCTTGTTCTCATCTTTCTTTGTTCTGTGCAGGTGCTCCACCATCACAGTGTCGAACTTTTCGAATAACTCAACGAGTTTCAAGAAGTTTCCGTTGTCAGGCTGAAAGAGTGTATCTGTACTTCCTCTCAAAGGCAGACATTGCTGACCTAGGAAATGAATTATTGCTATTAAGCGCTCAACAACATTTTTCCAATGTTTGCTTTCAGTATTCAGAAGACTTTGATGATGGGCGTCGACAGTTCGTGACTTTTTCAGTCCCTCAGAAAACACGATCCACTTTTTATGTGAATTCAAATGCTCGGTAGCCTTCCCGTGACTTTCGAGGTACGAAGTAAGGTGCCGCCAGTCGCTTATACCGTTCCTTGCAATTGTTTCTGTAGATGACGAAAAACGTTTGCAATAAAATCAGAACATAATATCCTTGCTCTTTGAGTACACCAACCATTGTCTATCTGCTTCTTAATTCTTCAAAGAATAGTGCACAGGGCTGGAACGCCGGTTGTCCGTGTTTTTAGGACATTCTTCAGCTTCCTTAATGCACTCGGGAGGACCTCGCATGATCAAAGTCGTTCGAATGCAGTCCGTAATAATTCCCGGCCATCTTTCGGAATCTGAGTCAACTGTGTCTTCCAGTTCGTGCTCGCCTTCAATCCCTTCTCCGGTGGTGAGAACCTCGGCTGATGTTCCTCTGGTATTTTCCGAATTGAGTCGCCTAATTTCAGTTCTGCCTGATGTTTTAATCTCAGAGCTTTCATCACAAAGAAGGTCTTGATTCCAGACGAGGTCTGTTGAACATGTTTTGGATGGCCCACCGTCAGCATTGCTACTGTATGCGGTGGTCGCAGTACTGTGTTTGTCAACTTTCTGGTCATGTCCTAAAGGCAAAGATGGAGCTGCAGTAGCTCCACTAGTTTCTGTACTTTCAGAATCTATTTTTCCACCGCGGTATAGAACATTGCGTTCGAATTTCCAAATTAGATTTCGTCTTCTGCAAAATTAGTTGTGAGTAAACGCACGGCGCGTAACAGACTGGCAGCGCTCCACTCATAAGAATACTGGCGTGTACGCCAGACTGCTTCCCCCTCACTGTTCCCCCGGTGTAAACACGACGGTGCCGCCACAGTGGCGAGGAAAAAATTATTCCTCCTCCGTCCCCTTGTTCAACAAGGGGGCCCGGCAGGTAGTCGAGGCGCCATGCCACAGTTCCCGAAGCCGCTCCCTCCGAGGTTTGGTTTCGAATCCCCTCTTGGGCATGAATGTTGAGTTAGTCCTTAAAAAAATAAAAAAAGAGTGGGGGGGGGCAGATTTGCCGCCCATCGTAAAGTGCCGCCCCGTGCGGCCGCACGATTCGCACGTGCCTTGCGCCGGCCCTGGTTATATACCACCAGAAAGTGGTTTTAAATGAGCTATAAATTTTCCTTATTTCAACCAGAGTTTGCCCCTATTTTAGAAAGGCTACGTACTACTAAATGGTGTCATGTCCTTAGCACACTTTTCCACACATTTGTCAACCACTAAGACTTTGCCATCTTTTAAAATACTTTTGAAGTGAGGAAACTGCTGGTCAAATTCACAAACATGTCTTACCATACTCGAGATTCCCGAAGGAATGTTTAGTAACTTTTCAAACAATCTGCATTCCGAGACACCTCCCAATTTATCTGAAGATGCCTCGGAACACATGACTTTTTTTTTTCCTGCTGAGCTTGCGCTCTGTTTCGTGACTCGTATATATTCTTATTTTCTTCTTAGATTCCTTTAAGTTTGGTATGCTCATTTTGCTGCTCCCACCGTTATGATAAATGAGTTGCTCTGAAAATTCCTACTCACTCATATACCTGGCTAGTCACGTTGGATTGGTGTTGCAACCCGTTGTAAGGTGCGGCATGCTAAACGGATCCGTGAAGCTTGAGAGACTATCAGAAACCCAAGCTGGCCTGCTTTAAGCAGGCAGCACTCTTATGTCTCTGTTACGGCAGGTTGAGCTGCTTTAATGGATGCGCGCGGTCTCGATATACCGTTAGCCTGCACGCTACTTACTTGCAGTTAATTTCGTTTTATTGGGACTTCTGCTGTTTGTCTTGGTAGCGGGTACGTGATCCTGGGTTGCGTCTTGCTTGTGCTGTTGTGTATTATCCGCCCCCTTTGCCTTGCATCTAGTTCGTTCGCGGCTTAATGTATAATCGGCCTTAAACGCATAAGATAATAGATTTGTTCTAATTCTACAGCTGATGTACTGTAATCAATTACTGTGTTTTAGTTACTTAATATAGATGTTAGTCTGTTGTAGATAGCCACTAGTTCTGGGATTTTTCGTGCCTACTCGTGACCGTTGCTGCTCCAGTTTAGGTGTCTATGCCATGCCTGTATTGGGAAAAGGTTGAGTGGGCGGACGTCCGCTTCTGGACGTTGTTTGTCGAATCCCACGAGGTTGCTTGGTCACACGAAATGTTATATCCTACATTGCACGTTGCCTGCCATTTAAGTGCAGGCCAGTGTGGGCGAGCGGCTGTAGGCGCTACAGTCTGGAACCGCGCGACAGTTACGGTCGCAGGTTCGAATCCTGCCTCGGGCATGGATGTGTGTGATATCCTTAGATTAGTTAGGTTTAAGTAGTTCTAGGGGACTGATGACCTCAGAAGTAAGTCCCATAGTGCTCAGAGCCACTTTTTTGCCATTTAAGTAACGTGGTTGTGTGCCATGGTATCTGATTTGTTGTTGCCTGTAGTCTGAATTACTTTGGTAATACCAATCACTGTTGTAACGAAAGACTACATTTCCTCGTTAAATTTTAGTAAATTGTTCTTCAGGTTGATCATAGTTTTTGAGTAAATAATTTTTAACTCATTCCACTAAATCTGTAATAGACCATAAGTGCCGTGGTTTATGAATGTTTAAATTATGAAGTAACCTGCTCTCACCTAAATGGTAATTTTAAAAAGGTGTTGATGGTGTTGTTATTTGTCTTGTTTAAATGTACCAAACAAATGTTCAGTGCAACTGTCGATGATGATTGCCGGATGTCTCACTTGGTCCAGTCCTACCACTCCACAGCCTATTGCACTGAGCTTGTGTCGTGTAAAAGTTGAAGTCCATGCTGTGCTGACACATCAAGGGTCTCATCCGTACCTAAGTAATTTATACAAGACTTGACGTCCACCACTTGCAGGTCTTGTAACGAATTTTGCTAAATGTTTTTATGATCTCGAGATAAAACCCACGGCTTCACCCAGTATGTTGTTGTTGTTGTGGTGGTGGTGGTCTTCAGTCCAGAAACTGGTGTGATGAGGCTCTCCATGCTTCTCTATCCTGTGCAAGCCTCTTCATCTCCGAGTAAATACTGCAACCCCGAGTAAATACTGCAACCTACATCCTTCTGAATGTGCTTAGTGTATTCATCTCTTGGTCTCCCTGTACGATTTTTACCTTCCACGCTGCCCTCCAATACTAAATTGGTGATCCCTTGATGCCTCAGAACATGTCCTACCAACCGATTCCTTCTTCTAGTCAAGTTGTACCACAAACTTCTCTTCTCCCCAATCCTATTCAATACTTTCTCATTAGTTATGTGATCTACCCATCTAATCTTCAGCATTCATCTCTAGCACCACACTTCTAAAGCTTTTATTCTCTTCTTGTCTAAACTATGTATCGTCCGTGTTTCATGTTTCCGCCTGGCTGCACTACCATACAAATACTTTCAGAAAAGACTACCTGACACTTAAATCTATACTCGATGTTAGCAAATTTCTCTTCAGGAACGCTTTCGTTGCCATTGCCAGTCTACATTTTATATCCTCTCTACTCCGACCATCATCAGTTATTTTGCTCCCCAAATAGCATACTTTAAGTGTCTCATTTCCTAATCTAATTCCCTCAGCATCACCTAATTTAATTCGACTACATTCGACTATCTTCGTTTTGGTTTTGTTGACGTTCATCTTATATCCTCCTTTCAAGACACTGTCCAGTCCATTCAACTGCTCTTTCAGGTCCTTTGCTGTCTCTGACAGAATTGCGATGTCATCGGCATTGCAATTGCAATTTTACTCAGTGCAATTCTGGTACAAGCAGATGCAGCCCATAACAAGTTGTTGTTTCCTGCCATCTTGAACTTTGATGAAAAATACGATGACAGTGTAATAACCATTTTTAGCGCCACGACGAATATTTCATCATATTTCCTCGTCAAAGAAATATGATCGTTTAATACCCGTCTAAGTCACTGAGACATAGTAATGTTTAGTAGCGTCATGCTACGCTGATGTATTTTCCTCACTGCATTTCTCCGTATTGAGGTCTATACGAGTTCGAAAATTCGTTGAGTCTCGGGGGAAGATCTCTGAACGGGGAGTATAGATATTTTTTAAAATGGTTATGTTTCATTTATAATCTTTTATGAACACTGCCTGTGTCATAAAGATCTGTACTGTGATAAAGTAAAACATACCTGTGCTATATGCACATTTTCGAGACTGATCTTACTGAGAAGACACATTCTCCGGTTCGTTATTTTTTGGCTGAACACGCTTTTCACTATAATACCCACCTATGATGACAACCGTATGACGAATTTATCCATAGTGACTAGAAAACTGTTCGAATAAGAAACTATGTATAGAATCAATACTCAATATTGTGTTTCAGCTTTCCACACGCGTCCACGTTTCAAAACTGCGAAAATTTTTGCCCTGCGAAGAGCTTTCACTCCACACATTCCATCAGTAGACCGTCTTCTTCGTACTCGCTATTAATGCGGTAACACAGCTTCAGTCTACAATATAAGCTCCCAAGTCGTTCGAAGCCATTGTCTCAACAAACAAAAGAACAATCCAGATTACGTGAAAACAATTGCACTGAGATCTTAAATCACACCGCTGTTATGTTTTTTAAAAGGAATACTATTGAGATATTCTGCAATAATCAGCTTTCTTGTGCCTCGGATTATTCTACATTATTGCTCAATATTGGGAAGCAGATATTTTAAAACAATTGTTGACGAATGGAATGGGCGTATTGTAGCGTGTCACCTGTAAGGAAACATGAAAGCAAGCTGAAAAGACGGGATTCCATTACCAGTATAGTGCGACTATTATTCAGGGAGTGCCTCTGAGTTGGCCAGAAAAAGGAACAGGGGAGTGTGTTGCTTGTTTGCCTTTGCACAAAGACATCTGAAACAAACACAAGTTTTAAAAGTCAGAAGTTTTAACTTCCATCCAAGTGCTTTAACAGTCCATTACGTTTTGATAAAGAGAGAAATTTTTATTTTGTTTTTACCAAACTAAAAATTTCGTGGGTGCTCGAGCCCCGACGCACCCACAGACTTCATTGCTTTGTCTTTCATATAACTCTGCGCTTTGTTAAGCGAATACTACAGTCACTAGGTGCACCTTGGCTATAGTTTAATCAATGTCGATAAGAATGTTGTGTACGACTTCATTCACAGCTATAAGGAGGGGTTGGCTACAGAATGGTATGGCAACTGTCGTTGTAGGAAAGCTGGGAAGAACAAGTCCAGTAAAGAGAAGATTTACTTGTCTCTCTCTTAGCGTGGTAAGACTCAGTACATATAATGCAGCAAGAAAGAGCCCAGCTCACACAACGCCAACAACGAGGATGCTCTCTGTACATAGCATGATCGATGGAGTTGGAGCCGCGATTAGGCGACGTCTGCGTAGCATCACGTAGTGAAGTGGCTCCTAGAGCCAGGGCTGCTGCCGGCATACTATATAGCGGCGGCAGAGGGCGCTTGTAGTCCAGAGCTGCTTAAGCTTTATAAAGTGAAAGTATGGCCAACTTGCATTCCCCACCTTCTCCTTTTCCTTGAACACATCCGCACACTATATATTGTCCGCCGCCTTGATCCCACTCACACCCTGGTGTCTCCCTTCCTCTCCACCCCCAACCAGTTACCGCGCCTTTACCGTTGTGTCCCACCTACTCTCCATCTCCACACGCTTCATCTCCTTTCCCAACGCAACTTCTACCATCTACCCCTCCTGGATGATGAGCTTCGCCCTGACATCTACCCTTCCTACCAACTCTAACCCCATCTTCTTGCCTCCTCCTCAGGGCTCCCTCTCCTCCCCCTTCCTCCTCCTGAGCGGCTTCACCCTCCTACTCCCCCCAACATCTCTTGTGCCTCCTTTCAGTGCCTCTGCACTCCCTCCTGCCCTTCATCTCCCGCCCCGCGTGTCTCCTGCCTCTTCGTATACCCACTGATACCTCTCCTCTCTTCATCCCGCCGCCTCCCCTACTGCCCCTTTTCCATCCTCTCTGCCCTTTCCCTCGGCAGGTCCCACCTGACAGTTTTATTCTTCATCGTGTGTGCTCCAAGTGGGTTTTAAGTGTGTTGTTCCGGAGTTTTTTACTACTGTGGCCGACGTTTAAGGTGTGCATGTCCATTAAGTGCCTTCTTTGAGTTTTGAAGAATCGCCAACTGCTTTTTTTAACTTTCTGGTGACTTTTTTTTTAACTGTCCTCCATGAACGTCTCTGTGTTAGTCTATATTTTTTACAACCATTTTCTCCCATTATTCTGTTTTAAGTTCCCCTTTATGACCTTGTTTATGTAACATTTTATTCTTATTTTAAGTTGTCATGCCACTTGGCTGAAGAGCGGCGGATTGTGCAGCTGGCTGCCCTCCTCTGCCCATATGGGGCAGGGGAATGAAATCACAATTATCAAGAAAAAAAAAACACCAACTTGCCACTGGCCCACTGCGCCACTGGTGATACATGACTTCACAGCATATTTAGCCATGTATATTAAAAAAGTATACTCAGTCAGCTAAAGCACTGCTAAAACTGATCAGTGGCTTCAAACAAAACATGCCAGATATTTAACAACAAAAAAATCTCAACAAATTTGAGCTAAATGAATCGAAAAGCATTTGATGTTGCGAGCATGAAACAGATTTTTCCTTGCTATCCTTTATTAACAGCGAAAGCAGATTTCACAGTTCTTGTTGCAGTATGCCAGCCGCAGTGGCCGAGCGGTTCCAGGCGCTTCAGTTCAGAGCCGCGCGACAGCTATGGTCGCAGGTTCAAATCCTGCCTCGGGCATGAATGTGTGTGATGTCCTTAGGTTAGTTAGGTTTAAGTAGTTCTGAGTTCTAGGGGACTAATGACCTCAGATGTTAAGTCCCATAGTGCTCAGAGCCATTTGTTGCAGTATAGAGTTTGAACACCTGTTTTCGTAATTAGCGTTAAATTGGTCACATCTAATAATCAACAGGACAAAAGGGAACCAATATTAGTTCTAAGTGCAAGAAAACATCCATCACTAATTTAAAACTCTATATCGATTTACTGCTTGTTCCTGCTACTCGGTACACGAAAATTCGCCCAATGTCTCTTTTGTTACACGAAATAAAGCATTGGGTTCAAATATATATGCGTGGTACCTAAGTAAATAGAATTGATAAACGTGCTTATGATTACACAGGCTTTATATTTTTGTCAGATCCATCCCATAAAATTTTGCCTGCAAATAATTATACTAAGATATTAGGAGAACGATTATGAAAGTGCATGGAAGTGCAAGAGAATACAATATTTTTAAAATTTGTTGGAATAAAACTAGGTCTACGATCAAAAGTAGGATGTAGGCAACAGTAAAGACTGTATTCATGGTAATACAATGTAGATTAGCTGCTAGGTTGCAACATTAATAGCAATCTCCTGGTTCCGTTAATGGTTGGGGAGTGACACGTCGTAGGTTCGGTACTTGTGTGGTATAAAATATTTTTTACTTTTTATTCATTATATTGTGGGGAATGAAGTACAATATTATTGTCAGCATCCTAAATATAAGTTTAAACCATACTGTACAGTCAGATCAAATTTTTTTACCAGTGATGATAACTTCGTACACTACCACTCACTATTTTTCGTTTTATGTGCTAACAGTGGCAGTTTTATCTCTAAGATTTCTATTTTTTAATTAAATTACCATTGAACCACCCTATTACCTCTTCCGATTTTTTTTGCTGTTCGAATGGACTGGAAACTGAGCAACAGAAATGTAAAAAGAAGACAAACGGGCAGAAATGAGTAAAATCAACTGAATGGTTGAGTTCCTGCAAACTTTTCCATTGCGACCAAGAACAACCCAAAAACTGGAAAATGTATAAGGACTTATGCTACAGTGGTCAGACGTTGACAGTTTTCCTCCCTTTTTGCCTCGAAACCAGTAGCCAAAAGCACAGCATTGAGGCATTATTCTGCTTAAAACTTCGAATATACACACTTCCTATGCTTCACACGTAATTCTTGGGCCTACAGTGGCTGCTAATGTCAGGTGTCCTGAACTGCGGATGGCGGCAAACGCAGGGGAATAGGATGGCCATACTTTCCTTTATACAGAGCCTTAAGAGCTGCTGCTGATGTGGATCAGTGGGCGCGCACCTTTGTGTCCACCGGATCCCACACGAGCGCTTTCAGCATCTGATGGAAACTTACAATTCTGTTGCCAACTTCGACACCGATGGAGTGGTGTCAATGCGGAATACTACATAGAACATGGACATTCTTAAGGAGGATGGGCTGCCGACTTCCAATGTCTCACATGTAAGCACAGTTTCATATGTTATGGGATCATTCGACGACAGTGCTGTGAAAGCGAGTTACTAAACACAGCTCTCTGAAATTCCTTCACCAAAGAAGACGAAGTAAATATTCCAGAATTAGAACCCAGAACAGCTGCCAACATGAGTAACTTAAAAGTAGATATCTTCGGAGTAGTGAAGCAATTCAAATCACTTACTAAAACCAAGTCTTCTGGTCCAGACTGTATACCAATTAGGTTCCTTTCGGAGTATGCTGATGCAAAAGCTCCATTTCAACAATCATATACAACTATTCGCTCGATGACAGATCTGTACCTAAAGACTGAAAAGTTGCACAGGTCATACTGGTATTAAAGATATGTAGCAGGAGTAATCCACTACTTTACAGACTCTTATCATTAAAGTCGATATGCAGCAGGATTTTGGAACATATATTGTGTTCAAACATTTTGAAATACCTCTAAGAGAACAGTCTATTGGCACACAGTCAACTCGGACTTAGAAAACATCATTCTGTGAAACACAACTAGCTCTTTACTCACATGAAGTGTGAAGTGCTATTGACAAGGGATTTCATATTGATTCCGTACTTTTAGATTTCCAGAAAGCTTTTGACTCTGTGTCACACAAGTGGCTTGTAGTGAAATTGCGTGCTGATAGAGTATCGTCTGTTATGTAACTGTTCGTGATTTCCCGGCAGTCCAGTTGGTAGAAAATGACGGAAAGTCACCGAGTAGAACAGAAGTGATTTCCGGTGTTATTTGGAAGACAATCTGAGTAGCCGTCTTAGGCTGTTTATAGGCGATACTGTCGTTTACTGTCTAATAAACTCATCACAAGATCAAAACAAAATGCAGCACTATTTCAAAAAGATATCTGAAAAGTGCGAAAATTGGCAACTAACCCTAAATAATGAAAAGTGTGATGTCATCCACATGAGGGCTAAAAGTAATCCGTTAAACTTCGGTTACGTGATAAATCAGTCTAGCCGGCCAAGGTGGTCTCGCGGTTCTAGGCGCGCAGTCCAGAACCGTGCAACTGCTACGGTCGCAGGTTCGAATACTGCCTCGGGCATGGATGTGTGTGATGTCCTTAGATTAGTTAGGTTTAAGTAGTTCTAAGTTCTAGGGGACTGATGACCACAGCAGTTGAGTCCCATAGTGCTCAGAGCCATTTGAACCATTTGAAATCAGTCTAATCTAAAGGCCATAAATTCAGCTAAATACCTAGGAATCACAACTATGTACAATTTACTTATGAAAGAATACACAGAAAATGTTGTGGAGAAGGCAAACCAAAACTGCGTTTAATTGGCTGAACAATTTGAAAATATAACAGATCTAGTAAAGATACTGCCTACACTATGTTTGTCCGTCCTCTTTTGGGGTACTGCTGCGCGGTCTGGGATCCAGATAGAATTAACGGAGTACATCGAGAAAGTTCAAAGAAGGGCAGCACGTTTGGTAATGTCGAGAAACAGCGTAGTGTGTGTCACGAACGTGACACAGGATTTGGGATGGACAGTGCGGCGGGGCGGGTTGAATGTCCATCTACTTCAGTACAGCTTCGGGGTACATAGAAGGAGCCTCCTAGAAGATTGTGAGCCTAAAGACTGAATACAGGCACAATCGGGCGTACCCTGGAAACGGTGAAAGATTTCACCGGCTAATCCTTCTAACACCAGATCAAGCTAAAGTCCAAAACCAAATTAACATCAAGATGCAACGGCCTTTATCAAGACCACCCCTTGTGGCGATATCGATAAATATTGAGGGATTCTCTAATCATAAAAGTGTTTTATTAGCAGACATGTGCTATAAGCATAAATGCGACGTATTGTTGGTGCAGGAAACACACCGGGGAGCCACCAGCCACAGACCTAAAATAGCAGGAATGGATTTGGCCATTGAAAGACCTCACGATAAGTATGGGAGTGCGATTTTCATCAGACCCGGGCTCAACGTAACTTCAGCCACAATGACAGAAGTAAATAACATTGAAGTACTTACCATTCGCGTCCAGAAGTTCTCTGTGACGTCTGTGTACAAACCACCAGATGTGGACTTTGTTTTTCATGAACCAAACAATTTTACAAATGACGATATTAATTTTGTCATGGGCGATTTCAACTGCCATGGTGAAGCATCGTGATATAATGTGACTGATGAGAATTGCGTACAGCTTGGATCCTGGGCTGACACTAACGACCTACAACTCATTCATGACCCAAAACAGCCAGCATCGTTCAACAGCAGAAGATGGAGAAGGGGTTATAATCCAGACAACATCTTTGTGAGTAGGAAGTTGGCAGCACAGTGCATGAAGCTTGTTGAAGAACCTATCCCAAGTACACAACACAGACCCGTCGTTTGTGTTGTGAATGCCATGGTTAAACCAGAGGAGGTGCCTTTGCGAAGACGGTTTAATTTCAAAAAGGCAGACTGGCAGAAATTTAAAGAGCAATTGGACGAAGAGATTGAGAAAATCCCTCCTCGACCAGATGAGTATGGTAGATTTATCGATCTTGTGAAAGTGACCTCAAGGAAAAACATCCCAAGGGGTTGCCGTACCCAGTACATCCAGGGTCTGACCGGCAGCAGCAAGGTCTTACTCGACAGGTACCAAAAGCTGTTCACTCAGGACCCCTTCAGCGAAGATACGATGGAGGCTGGGGAGGAGCTAATGCAGGCTATTGCTGAGGATAAGACATCACGGTGGTGCAAACTAGTCGAGAATCTTGACATGAAACAAAACAACAGACGTGCATGGAAATTACTGAAAAACTTAAGTGGGGACCCATCTGACCACCAGCAGAAGAACAACGGGGTAACAGCAAATCAGATTGCTAGCCAACTTCTGAAGAATGCGAAAACCAAAGACAAAAAAGAAAGGGAAAGAGTTATACCCCAAGAACAAAAAGAGTACGGACTCCTCAATCCTTCGTTCACAGCAACCGAACTGGAAGACGCCATTCAGAGTATGAAACTGAATAAGGCCGCTGGAACTGATGACCTTAGAACGGAGCAGATAAAACAGTTCGGGCCCAAAGCTCGAAACTGCTTACTACAAATGATGAACACCTGCATTAAAGAGCTGAATTTCCAAAACTATGGCGGCAGGCGAGAGTGGTGGCTTTACTAAAACCTGGCAAGGAGATAAAGGACCCCAAAAGTTACAGACCAGTGTCACTTCTATGCCATCTCTATAAGATACTGGAGCGGATGATTCTCAACCGGGTGGCAGAAACTATAGATGGAAAGCTCATAAAGGAACAAGCCGGTTTCAGACCAGGAAGATCTTGTTGTGGGCAAACACTTAATCTGACGCAACATATAGAAGACGGGTTTGAAAAAAAATGTATAACTGGAGCAGCTTTCATAGATCTTACTACTGCATACGACACGGTAAACCACAGAAAGCTATTGCGAAAATTATATCACCTCACAGGGGACGGTAGGTTGACGATGGTTATTAGTAGTCTTCTACAGAATCGAAGATTTTATGTCTTCCTAAATGGTAAGAACAGCAGATGGCGACTGCAGAAGAATGGCTTACCACAAGGAAGTGTACTTTCTCCCGTCCTTTATAACGTGTACACTAATGACCAACCTATACCTCAAGATGTAAGACTGTTCGTATATCCTGATGACACAGCTGTGGTGGTCCAGGGGTCCAATTTTGATGCAACATCTGGAAATCTCTCTAGAGCGCTTGAAGAACTGGCTCAATACTATGACGCCAATCACCTCAAGCCAAACCCTGACAAAACCCAAGTATGTGCTTTCCACCTGCGCAATAGAGATGCTGGAGTTGAGCTCGACGTTACATGGCAAGGTAGGAAGCTAAAGCACTGTCCAACACCTAAATACCTTGGGGTTGTACTTGATAGAACGCTTTCCTTCAAGCAACATTGCCAAAACACCTAGGCTAAAGTCTGCTCCAGGAATAACATCATCCGCAGGCTGACAAACTATGAATGGGGAGCTCAACCATCAGTACTGAGAACATCAGCACTTGCTCTGTGTGTTTCTGCAGCAGACTATGCAGCGCCAGTATGGGAAGCATCTGCACATGCTAAACTGGTTGATTTAAGTGCAAATGAGACAATGCGAATTGTTACAGGCTGTCTCAGACCCACACCAATGGGTAATTTGTACCTACTTGCTGGAATTGCCCCATCCAAGATCAGAAGGCAGGTGGCAGCAGACGCTGAGAGAACAAAGAAAGAAACAGATTCTCGATACCCACTGAATGAGCACGTCACTCAGGTTGGAGGCTTAAGTCTAGAAATAGCTTTATTGCAAGAACGAAGATCCTTGACGGTTCACAGGAAGATAATAGAGTCCGTAAATGGGAGAATGAACAAACCGCACTGCAGATAATACCAAAAGAGAAAATGGCAACTGGAAACAAACTTCCTTATACAGTGTGGAGAACACTAAATAGGCTGAGGGCTGGTGTACCAAGGTGCAAAATTAATCTGTGCAAGTGGGGACTGCTGACTAACGATGACGACACTCTTTGCGGATGCGGAGAGGTACAAGACGAGGCACATCTGCTCATGTGCCAACTACTGCCGGAGCCCTGCAGTTGTAGTGACCTGCTACAAGCCAACGACAAAGCCGTAGCGGTGGCTAACTATTGGAAAAATAAAATTTGACCTGGACACGGAAAAGTAAAGTAAAGTACAGCTTCTGCTCGACGTCCCTTCACTCTGTAACCGTAGATACTTAACGGACGGCAAGAAAGCAGCGTTGAAGGAAACGCCTGTCCCGCAAAGTCCGCGTAAAGTCTAGTAGTATTTCAGGTTCTGCAATCTCACATATGTCAAGATTTTGCGCAGTGATATGGTGCATTTTTCTCACAGTAATGTTCAAAAAACTTGTGGATATGCCTTTTTATTGCTTCTAGAAGACATGAAAATGGGCTATCAAGTCCGCATTTACCTAACTATCGTATCTATAGTTCTCTGTTCATACAACCAATTTCACACGCCAAGCAGCCAGAAATTTACTCAAGTCCGACCCGATTGATGACGCGATCTGTCACAGATCCGCTACTATAAATGAGTTTCACATTCGGTCCTTTTCAGTGGGTTTCTTTAAAAGAAACTGCTCGCCAAATACTCCATAATTGAATACAGAATGCGCCACACAGAATTTTCATAAAGGCCGAAACTTTCCAACAAAACTCCTGAAACTCCAAACTTTCATCTAACAGTTCGTAAGTACAACAGCGTTAGTCACGACACGTATTAAACGCGAGGAACTCATTACTCCTTCATATTACACATAATGAGAAACATCACATTTGACACGTCCTTCCACGTCCCAATACTGCCTCACTCACAGCATATCTAACTAGCTGTGCGTAGGAACTACTTAATTCTGATTGGCTGATCAGTCTGACGCACCAGTCAGAATGATCCTTCGAGATCATTTTAGCGGCAAAACTCGCCAGTCATTGTTCAGAAAGTAATTTACTTCATCCCAAAATGCAAATATAGCACAATGTTTAATAAAGCAAAACGAAATAAAATTAATCTTGAAAATAATATAGAAAACGATTGCAGTTTAAACTGATATTCTGGCTACCTTCTTACAAAAGCATCACACCTAAACATACATCAGCAATGTGAGTACAACACATTTTTTGCACGTTCCAATTATGTAATGTTGTACATAATATAATATTGAATTTTTTTAACGTATGTCCCACCTACACACTCTCACTCATTCCCATGTATTCACACAACAACATCATAAACAGATATTAATTTTTCCTTAATTTTAAGCGATGAAATGAAAAGTTATTTAAGTTTTGCAAATAAAAGTCCAAACTAATTGATTTGATATATTGAGGACTCTGTGAATGATTTAAAATGGTAACAAAAGACAAACTGTAATCGTTTCTAACGGAATGTTTCGCCCTAAGTGTCGGTTTGGTGGGTTATAGGTAATTTTCTGAATCTCCGAAACTGCTTTGAAATTTTGAGAGATCTTCTGAATAACAAAAATAACAAAAAATAGTATACCAAGTTTGAAAATAATCGGTTAATGTTTTATTTAGATTCGTAGAGTTTATGAATATACGGTCGTTCTAAGTGACACAGAATCCCGTTCTCACGCCCGATAGTAGCGACAGATGTGCTATGAGTCATGGCTAAGACAAGTTTGCAGCCTCCTGTACGTTCACCAGGATCCACGTCTAGGTATCTTACCGCAATAAATGTTATGCCGTAATAACTTGCGACGTCACAACAGCATTAAAACAATGAAGTTTTTCGTTGCGGCGAAATCTTCTCACGAAATTTCAATCACCAACTTTCTCCTCCGAATGCAAAATTATTTTGTTCATAAGGAAAAACGATCATCATAATAAAATAAGGGAAGTGAGAGCTCTAACGAGAAGATATAGGTGTTCGTTTTCTTCGCGCAGCGTTCGAGAGTGGAATAATAGAAAATAATTGTGATGGTGGTTTGATGAACCCTCTGCCAGGCAGTTAAGTGTAATTTGCAGAGTATACATGGTAGATGTAGATATAGACGTAGATTCATTCAGGAAGTGACTGCATGCCTTGCCCACGGCACTGAGTTCACAGCAAAAGCTTCGGCCACGATCATTTAGTTAGTTACATGTTCCATAGATCATTTAGACGAGTCTTAATCGAAATGATGTGGAAGGAGCCAGTTTACAGAAGTAGTATACGTGAATAATATTAACATTAATAAACATTTTTAGTTGCACTCAAGACATTACACTTCAAAACAAGGGTTCTTTGAAGGCTAACACTTTTAAATAGAAATTCTTCCATCGGATAAATGAATTTTAAAGGAGAAATGACTTCAGGTTAGATTTAAAACTTGGTTCCCTAACTGTCAGGCATTTTATGTTATTAGTCAAATGATCAAAAAATTTTGTTGCTGCCATAGGCCACTTTCTAAGCCACCGGTAGCTTTGATAATCTATAGTAACAATAAAATTGTAAAATTGATGTCTGTCTGTTTGTCTGTTGGGACACATTCATCTCCAAAACTACTAGACGAATTTTCATGGGCAACAAACAGGCTTTATTTCACCAAAAGCGGATCACGAAGAAAAAGATATCGAAATTTAAAGTTTTGTAAAAGCGATACTGTGCTTTTCTGTTACCTTTTCACGAATAAACCTCTGAAACGTTTTGATGAAATCTGGCATGGGCATACAGGGGATATGTATAATAATTAGAACAGTGGTAGTAATGGGATGGATGTGCTTGACGGTCAACAACGCAGGTAAGGAAAGTTTCGCGCTGGACTCTGTGCGTTCAGTACGGACTAGACATCAGTGCAGGTTTTTACGACTAGTGAACACTTCGCATTTGCATTCAGAGGCCCAGGTCGACGTGCAATGAAAGATCTAACAGAGTTCCAAAGAGGGCAGATTGTGGGGGCCCGTTAGCTGGAGCGTCAGTAACAAAGACAGCCAACTTTCAAGAGCAACTGTTTCGACAATCATAGCAGCCTACTTAAAACATGGAAAAATATCGTAATAGTGGCCGCAAAAGAAAACTAAATGAGAGGTCGTCGTACGCTAACACGAATTGTGTCGAAACAACACAAAACTACGGTGACTAAAGTGACTGCCGAGCTCAATAGCCATCTTCGAGACCCCGTATCTATCGAAACTGTTCGCATGGTGTCAGGAGCATAAATACTCGACGGCTGACCAGTGGAAATATGTCGTATCATCCGACGGGCCAACGTTTTCGTTACTTCCAAGATCGGGCCGGGTCTGGAGAACGCCAAAATAAGCTTTCAATCCAGAATGCTTCATTCCAGCGATTAACTATGAAGGTGGAAGTCTTATAGTGAAGGCAGCCGTAGCATGGTATTCTGGTGGTCCCACCATTACTCTCAAAGGCCGTGTTACAGCCAACGATTATGTGAACATTTTAGGTGATCAGGTGCACCCCATGATTCAGATGTTGACCACAACAATGATGCCATATTTCTGCACGATGAAGCACCCATTCACACAGCCAGGGCAGTGCAATTGTGATATGAGGATCATGCAACTGAACCGCAGCGTCTTCCCTGGCGGGACACTCCCCGCACTTGAACACTGTCAAACTTTATGGGCGATATTGGAGCGCAGACTGCTGAGCAGGTTACCGCCTCCCTTGTCACTACAGGAGCTAGAAGAGGTTTTGATCAGAGTGGCACAACAATCCACTGGAGACTATACATTCATTATATGCCGGAATTCCAAGAAGAACCGCAGCTGTATTTCGGGCAAATGGGTGTCCAACCCCTTATTACTAAACCATCCCCAAGCAAGTACAGGTGTTTATATTATTTTTCTGTCCCCTGTACCTTGAACGCCGAGAAAGACTGTAGGCTACTTTAGAAAGTGTGTAGTACAAGATACCTATTAATTTGAAAAATATTACGCGAATTAGGGAAAAGTATTTTCTATTTGAAAACACCTATTATTCTAGGACTTTTTAACTTTATCATATTCGTCAAAATAGGATTGTTGATTGATACACTGAACGATCAAAGAAACTGATATAAGCATGCGTATTCAAATGCAGAGATATGTAAAGAGACAGGTACAGCGCTGGGGCCGGCAATACCTATTTTGTGACGTCTCCCAAACCCAGGGTCCTCGGCGGTACTTTTGGGGCAGCCACCACAAATTGTATAAAGCGTGGGTAGTGACCAGTATGTAGCTATGTCTGTTGGCCGAAAAATAACTAGTGACAAGAATTGCGCCAGCAAGAATGAAGAGATAACATATCTTTATTTCTGACGAAACGTGCACCAGCAATACAAGTCCGAGTAATATCCAAGAGTAATCCGTGTACTGAGCCAAGTCGAATACAACAGCAAATATCACACTGCAATTGCTCCGCTATAAACTCCACGAAAGGCTAGCAATAGACAATCGACAACAAACCGTCCGTCACGGGGCCAGCGCTCCTCCTTATATGCAAAAGGCAGAGGGCGCTGCGGACCCGAGCTCAGCCATGACACGACCTCTTCCGCCGGCGGTAACGCCCTGAGACGCCGGCGGCCGCGACAGGAACTGTGGCCAGCGATGTCACAGTCAGGGCGCGCGTGCGCGAGTTGGTTGTTTGATTGGGTCCGTACCTATATAAGACAACAACTGTCTGTGGCAGTTGGTAGATCGGTTACTGCTGCTACAATGGCAGATTATCTAGATTTAGGTGAGTCTGAATGTGGTGTTGTAGTCGACGCACGAGCGATGGGACACAGCATCTCCGAGGTATAAATGAAGTGGAGATTTTCCCGTATCACCATTTCACGAGTGTACGGTGAACATCAGGAAACGGGTAAAACAAATCTCCGACATCGCTGCAGCCTTAAAAAGATCCTGCAACAACGGGACCAACGACGACTGAAGAGAAAAGTGCAACCCTTCCGCCAATACCTGCAAATTTCAATGTCGGACCTTCAACAAGTATCAGCGTGCGAACCATTCAACGACACATCATCGATATGGGTTTTCGGAGCCGAAAACACTCGTGTACTCTTGATGACTGCACGACACAAAGCTTTACGCATCACCTGGGCCCGTCAATACCGACATTGGACTGTTAATGATTGGAAACATGTAGCCGAATCGGACGAGTCTCGTTTGAAACTGTATCGAGTGGATGGACGTGTACGGGTATGGAGACAACCTCATGAGTCAATGGACTCTGCATGTCAGCAGGGAACTGTTCAAGCTGGTGGAGGCTCTGTAATGTTGTGGGGCGAGTGCAGTTGGAGTGATATGGGACTTCTGATCATCATGATATGATTGACGGGTGACACGTAAATAAGCATCCTGTCAAGTTACCTGCATCCATTCATGTCTATTGTGCATTCCGATGGAGTTGGGATTTTCCAGCAGGACAATGCGACACCCGACACGCCCAGAATTGCTACAGAGCAGCTCCAGGAACACTCTTGTGAGTTTAAACACTTACGCCGGCAGCCGTGGACGAGCGGTTCTACGCGCTGCTGTCTGCAACCACGTGACTTCTACGGTCGCAGGTTCGAATCCTGCCAGGGGCATGGATGTGTGTGATGTCCTTAGGATAGTTAGGTTTAAGTAGTTCTAGGGGACTGATGACCTCAGATGTTAAGTCCCATAGTGCTCAGAACCATTTGAACCATTTTGAACTTCCGCTGGCCACCAAACTCAAAAAAAAAAGGCTCTGAGCACTATGGGACTCAACATCTATGGTCATCAGTCCCCTAGAACTTAGAACTACTTAAACCTAAAAAACCTAAGGACAGCACACAACACCCAGTCTTCACGAGGCAGAGAAAATCCCTGACCCCGCCGAGAATCGAACCCGGGAACCCGGGCGTGGGAAGCGAGAACGCTACCGCACGACCACGAGTTGCGGGCAAAACTCCCAACACATGATCTGGGATGCCTTGCAACGTTCTGTTCCGAAAAGATTTTCAACCCTATTTCTTTCGTTTCCTTTATTGCTTGCTCACTATACAGATTGAATAACTTCGGAGTCCGCTGAAACACCGTCTCACTCCCTTCTCAACCACTGTTTCCCTTTCGTGTCCCTCGACTCTTATAACTGCCATCTGGTTTCCGTACAAATTTTTAATAGCCTTTCGCTCCCTGTATTTTACCCCTGCCACCTTCAGAATTTGAAAGACAGTATTCCAGTCAACATTGTCAAAAGCTTTGTCTAAATCTACAAATGCTATAAACGTAGGTTTCACTATGTTCTAAGATAAGTCTTAGGGTCAGTATTGCCTTGCTAGTTCCTACAGTTCTCCGGGATTCAAACTGACCTTCCGCAAGGCCGTCATATACCAGTTTTTTCCATTCTTCTGTAAGGAGTTCGTATTAGTATTTTGCAGCCGCGACTTATTAAACGGATAGTTCGGTCATTTTCAAACCTGTCAGCACCTGTTTCCTTTAGAATTGGAATCATTATATTTTTCTTGACGTCTCAGGGTATTTCGCCTGTCTCATACATCTTGCTCACCAATCGAGAACGCTACTCACCAGATGGAAGAGTTTTGTCATGGCTGGCACTCCCAAGGCTATCAGTAGTTCTGACGGAACGTTGTCTACTACCGGGGCCCTGTTTCCACTTAGGTGTTTCAGCGCTCTGTCAAATTCCTCACCCCTCGAGTACATCGCCCTTGTATCGACCCTCTATATACTCCTTCCACCTTTCTGCTTTCCCATCTTTGCTAGGACTCGTTTTCCATCTCAGCTCTTCATATTCATACAGGTGGTTCTCTTTTCTCCAGAGGTCTTTAATTTTGTTGTAGGCGGCATCTGTCTTGCCTCTAGTGATATATGCTTCTAGATCCTTACATTTGTCCTCTAGTCATTCCCGCTTAGACGTTTTGAACTTGCTATCATTTTGCTCACTTCTGAGACGTTTGTATTCCTTTTCGCCTGATTCATTTGCTGAATTCTTATATTTTCTACTTTCATTAATTAAATTCAGTATATCTTTTGTTACCCAAGGATTTCTACTAGACCTCGTTTTTTAACGTACTTGATCCTCTGCTGACTTCACTATTTCATCTCTCAAAGCTACTCATTCTTTTTATACTGTATTCATTTACCTGCTCTTGTCAATCATTCCCTAATGTTCCGTCTGAAATTCAGTACAGCCTCTCGCACTTTCATTTTATTCAGGTCCCATCTCCTTAAATTCATACATTTTTGTAGTTCTAATCAACAATCTACAGCTTTAATCTACAATTCATAACCAATAAATTGTGGTCAGTCCACATCTGTCCCGCAAATACCTTACAGTTTAAAACCTAGTTCCTAAATCTCTGTCTTATCATTATATAATCAATCTGAAATCTTACGGTGTCTTCAGGTCTCTTCCACGTATACAGCCTTCCTTCAGGATTCTTAAGAGAAGTGTTCACGATGATTAACTTATGCTCTGTATAAAATTCTACCAGGTGGATTCCTTTTTCATTCCGTTCCTCCAGTCCATATTCAGATACTACCTTGACTTTTCTCACTTTTCATACTATCGAATTTCAGTCCCCCATGACTATTAAATTTTCGTCTCCCTTAACTATCTGAATAACTTCTTCTCTTTCCGCATGTATTTTTTCAATCTCTTCATCTGGGCAGCTAGTTGACATATAAACCTGTACTACTGTGGCAGGAGTAGGTTTCGTGTCTATCTTGGCTACAATAATGCGTTCACCATACTGTTCATAGTAGCTTATCAGCGTTCCTATTTTTTTATTATTAAACCTACATTACCGCTATTTGATTTTATGTTTAAAACTCCGTATTCATTTGATCAGAAGTCCTGTTCCTCTTCCCAACGAACTTCACTAATTCCAACTACATCTAATTTTAATCAATCAATTTCCGTTTTTAAATTTCCTAACTTTCCTGCCTGATTAAGGGATATGACATACCACGCTCGATCCGTAGGACGCCAGTTTTGTTTCTCCTGATAACGACGTTCTCCTGACTAGTTCCCATCCTGAATCCGAATGGGGGACTATTTTACCTCTGGAATATTTTACCTAAGAGGACGCCATCATGAATTAACCATACAGTAAAGCTGCATGCCCTCTGGAAAAATTACTGCTGTAGTTTCCCTTTGCTTTCAACCGTTCACAGTACGAGCACATCAATGCTCTTTTTGTTGATGTTGCAAGGCCAGTTCAGTAAATTATCCAGACTGTTGCCCCTACAACTACTGAAAAGGCTGGCTATCTGTATCGGTGAGGCACGCAAGTCTCCCCTCCAACGGCAAGGTCCATGGTTGATAGGGAGGGGGGGGGGGGGGGGGGGGGGGAGCCGGGTGGCAGATAAATGTATATGTTCTGAAGTGTTTTGATGACACTTTTCTTATTCTTTTAGTTCTCAGGGGTGTAAGAAATTCATCACGCGACCTTTGATAAGAATCTCCGCTATGAATTTATTATCATCGCTTGTCCCTACACTTCGTTAATATACTGGGTGATCAAAAAGTCAGTATAAATTTGGAAACTTAACAAACCACTGAATAATGTAGATAGAGAGGTAAAAATTGACACACTTGCTTGGAATGACATGAGGTTTTGTTAGAACCACCCCATATTGCTAGAAGCGTGAAAGATCTATTGCGCGCTTCGTTTGGTGATGATCGTGTGCTCAGCCGCCACTTTCGTGATGCTTGTCCTTCCAGGCCCTCAGACCTCAGTCCGTGCGATTATTGGCTTTGGGGTTACCTGAAGTCGCAAGTGTATCGTGATCGACCGACATCTCTAGGGATGCTGAAAGACAACATCCGACGCCAATGCCTCACCATAACTCCGGACGTGCTTTGCAGGGCTGTTCACACCGTTATTCCTCGACTACCGCTATTGTTGAGGAATGATGGTGGACATATTGAACATTTCCTCTAAAAAAACATCATCTTTGTTTTTTTCTTACTTTGTTATGCTAATTATTGCTATTCTTATCAGATAAAGCGCCATTTGTCGGACATTTTTTGAAATTTTGTATTTTTCGGTTCTAATAAAACGCCATGTCATTCCAAGCATGTGTGTCAATTTGTACCTCTCTATCTGCATTATTCCGTGATTTATTCAGTTTTCAAATTTATACTGACTTTTTGATCACGTGGTATTTCGTTTTTTCCGTAAAGGAATAGTCTCTCATAACCTCACTTTCACCAATTACATGCCAAAATTCACAGCACATTGAGCAGGCAGCTTTCTCAATCGTGCTCACAAGTCACGCGATTCTGGTGTTGACGTGTAAACAAAAATTACCATTCGAAACAAACGAGACGCGGTACAGGAATGGAACACCAGCTACACAGCAGAAGTCACTTGACTCGAGGTTTTTTTGTATTTTCTTCCTTATTGTTCGCTGTATTTGGTCGTAGCGGACGTCACATGATATCCGCTGAAGTTCGTTTGTTCATCCTTTCACTTAGTTTTTTATTACAGAGACCAGCTGAGACAAGAAAGTCGATCGCTGCAAAGGCGGCCCGAGCTGCTAGCGGCCGGCCCCACACAGCTCTGCTCGGTCTTCGCTCCATGTCTGTTGCCCGGACTCCTCATACGCCAAAAGCAACGTTTCCAAGGACGCTTACGTGACACATTTAACTTCACACAGCACGTGGAAAATAATTTGATATTTCCGTACAATCGTAAAAAAAGATAAGACACTTTTCCAGACAAACGCCTTATTCTGCCCTCCACTAATAGGGAACTACGTTGAAGCAAAGCAAGCGCTGTATCATGTATAAGATACAGAGGCGAGCGAGTGCACGGGACTTACCCTAGTTCACTGCTAGTAGCGTCACGTCATTGTAACGCGCCTGCATATAGTATTGCACCACATTTAACATAAAAGTAAAAATTAAGATTTGTGTGTAAAACTTTGTTAAAGTATAGTTCTATGTAATAATGTTTCAGGTAACAAATCTTAATGTTATAAAATTAGTAGTTTACGTAAAATTCACGTTTTGAAAGAAAAATAGGAGGCGCTAAATAATGACGCTAGGAAGCCAAAATTTGGTGAGAAGGTGCAGTAAGAAGTCATTAATGAGTGGTGCTGGTTTCCAAAACCATAAAACTAAAATTGACTCCAGAATCCACGTTTTTCGGAAAAATCAGAGGCGCGAAATAATAGAGCTACAATATTGAAAATTGGTAGGATGCTTCAGTTCACCCTAATAATAATAATGGAAATACCACAATCAGTTACCTCTTCTAGTTTTTTAGTAATTTAGTAAAAACTACTTTTGTGAGTAAAATGTACATAAGCATTATAGATTAAGTACTTTAAATTTTAATGATAAAACAAATTCTTTAAGACCAATGATCAGATAGGACAATTAACAAAGCTACACCAAGTTTTAGTCTTGTAGCATAATTAACAGCTGATACAAGTCTTGATAAAGCTATGGTTCAGAGGTAACAATCTACCGTTAGTTCCATTGTAAAAATTCTAGAGAGTAAAGTTTTAATTTTAGCGGGCTGAGATTTTCTACGTGCTTCTGTACTGCTCAGATGTATGTATACAAAAATTGAGAAGTTTGTAAAGCTATTATTAAATGTGATATTTAAGATTATGTGCCTGAGATAGCGATCATTTGAAGGCTGCAGGCATCTGCATAGGAATGGAAAGAACAGATGCTCTCTTGGCGGTACGCGCCGGAGCTATATAAAAAGAGCGGCAGAGGCTGTAGGAAGCTCACTCCGCATTAGACCAACGCCTAGTCCACGCGAGCTTAACGTCCGATCGCGCCTCGCCTCGGGTGACGTCATAGCGGGCTGTGACATGCGCGTACTTAGCAATGTAAACGGACATTGAAAATCGCGAGGACTGTACACCGTCCTGGATCGTTTAGACTTCGGTAACAAACTGTTATTGTGCCGTCCGTGTGAAGTATAATTCCGCGTGGCAAGTGGTGACTAACTCCACTTTTAAGGCGAGCATTAATCTTTTTTTTTAACATTATTGCGAACTATTAATAGAGCACCGTTAGTTAGAGTAATGAACTATTCGGGAGGAACTTGCTGTAGAAGTCGCCTCTGAACTATTAAACGATTGGCTGAATTAACAATATTTAATGTCTTTAGCATTTTCAGAAGTTTCGAGTAATTTGTGTGAGCCTTTAAGATAATAAAATCTTGTTTGGAACTTTAAATTTTATTGAAGCAGCCCTAATCCCGTGAAGAACTATGGATATTTTTCGTTTAGCTGGGCTGTACAGGAATGTGGCCGTGCAGACTGGGAACTAAGGTCAGTAAGTTTCCCTTCGCTTTCTGACTGGCCACCAAATTAGTTGCCAGGCTCGCGTGATTTAAGGTGGCAATGTTCAACTTTCATTCAACATTAAACAACGACTTCTTCGCCGTCCCACATATGTTGCATCGGCAATAGTCTGTTACGTGAAATGAACATTCAAACAACTCATTCGACAACTTCTTCGCCGCCCCACAACGTACACATTAAATGAATACTATCCTGAAATTCAGAACACGACTGTATTTATAATGAACAAATCGTAAGAACTTTACACAGGGTTTCCATAAGAGCGTGCAAAAATGCAACAGGGCATAGAGAATGCTCCACTGAACAATTTGAGGTACTGAACCTGGGGTCGGAGAAGCCAGCTTAAGGAGATATGGAAGTAAACTCGAGTACCGTTTTGCCTAGCAGTACTGTTTTCCAGCTTATTTACAACATGCATACAAGTTTACACGCATTGGCACTGTTCATTTACATCCATATCTTCTACCTGGCAGTCTGAATGACCACCTGTACTTGAGATTCGTGTAAGAAATTCTACCTGAGTTGCTGGAGAACGTACCCTTGGCTGTTCGTGAGAGGATGGGGATATAACATGATGGTGCACCATCTCACTTTAGGGTGGATGCCCGCAACCATCTCAATGCTGTATTTTCTGGTCGCTGGATTGGAAGGGGAGGTCTTATTCCATGGCCTGTGAGATCACCTCATCTGAATCCCGTTGTTTATTTCCTATGAGGATATGTAAAATCACGGCAGTGGATCCAGAGACGGGATTAGCTGCCAGAATTGTAGCTTCCTGTGATGTGATTTGAAACACACCAGGGATATTAGTCAGGATGCGTCAAAATCTTGTCCGCCTATATCATACTTGCATTGAGGTTGATGGCCGTGAATTTCAGCACATTTTGTAAGATACAGAGCAAATGGTACGTTCATTCTGACAATGATGGTATTTGCAGTTAATAGTAACTAATGTAAATTGAAAGTGTCCTGTAGTCTTGTAGTTGGGCTATATGGCGATGGTGACTAGTATGAGATGTGTAGATTGTGTGTGAGGGCGTAGTCAGGAGTAGACAGAGTTTTTTTGTCTGTAGGTAGCAGTGGCGCCAAATCCTATCCAAATCCTGACCAAATCTTGTACAAGATCTACCCTGAATGATTGACAGCAGATGTAAAGCTGGACCTATATTTCATAAAAAGGATTTTTTTTTAAAATTTGAATATTGGTTATGTAATTTTCCTCATTGTTTTTTTTATTTGTACTGTTAAGAAGGCCCCTCTTGTCAAGTTAATTTTGGGGAATATTCCATGTATTGATCTCCTCAGGAATACCACTGATTTTGTGGTAATCTGTACACATGATGTCTTGTAACGATCTCTGTGATCTCAGTTCTTAAGTGAGCGCAAGGCTGCCTAGTGAGCCTCCGCGTCAGAAAGTACGGGGCTTGGTCCACCGGCAGGCGTTGCAGAACCCTGCTATCAACGGCGAGGCAGTGGTGTGGCGAGCGGTCACAGCTGTTTCCCTACCAGAGGGGAGGGGATGCTGGTCTTCCCCAACACCGGATGACAACGGGGCCCGCCGCAGGCGTGTTACCACGGCAGCGCCAGATGATGGCCGGCGCTCCCGTCCACGCGCTAGTCATCTGACAAGCGAAAGGGGAAGTATGAAGCACGTAAGTTCGCCGATCACTGAACGCCGCTAGTCCAGACGGCGGCTGCGGTGAGGTAACGCCCACTGCCCGGACGGACAAATGTCCCACCACTGATGCATCGGCTGAGACGGTGCAAAGAGGTGGTAAGCGGGTCTCATGCCCAATACCCGCACGAGTCTACGTCGACCTCGATGTGACGCAGAAGAGCTCGTGTCTGTCCACTGACATGACAGGAGAAGGGGCGCGTGTCGTAAGACACATTCCTCCGCAATACACGGACGACGACCACCAAGCCGCCCTCTCGATGATGAGGCAGGCCCGACAAGCGGCGATGTCCTAAAAATCTGCAACGTCGAACCATCCCACAGTATGGACGCAGAGGGTGGAAACTGGTTAACACAAAACAAAACGCAAACACAGCTGTGGCGAACAACAAAGCACACAAAGCCATAGCGGTGCCCACACAACACAAGACTGGTTTCCCCCCAGTCGTTATATAGAACTATGGGAACTCTAGTGCCCTTAACACTGCATTCGCGGAAAGGCACATAAACAGCACATTACATGCAAAGTACTCGGGGGATAGGGCCTCACTGTACGTTGCCACAGACAACGAATATAAAGATCTTCTGACCTTCCTCAAAGATCGGAAGATCGGACATTACACGTACAGAACGCTGGACGAGAGAACCCAGCAGTACGTGATCAAGGGAGTGGATCCCAGTACCCCCAACGAGACAGTACAGGCGGCGCTTTGTTATCTGGGATTCGACTGCAAAGTGCCTCCCGGATGACAGGGTTCCGTACACACGCACCGTTACCACACTACATGGTTGAGTTAGCCGACACGGCTGATTCCCGAGCCATCCTGCAGATAAAGAGCTTTCTGCGGATGGACGTACGTGTAGAACTTTACGAACCACACAACGTCCACCCACAATGTAACAACTGCCAGCGGTTCGGCCACTCGGCCCTCCGCTGCGACCTGGCAACTCGCTGCCGTGGATGCGCTGGCAACCACAGATCCAACACTTGCACACAAACACAGCCAAACCAGCTACGCTGCCACTCCTAACAACACACCAATACCCGCACAAGCGACCGCTATCGCCACAGCAGCACCTCAGGCTGCCACGCCCAACACCAACACATCACCTGGGGGAATACTGGAAACACAATTCCCTCGACACACGACCGTTCAAATCCTTAGCAAGGTGCTGACGGCCGTCACTACACTCATCACCCAGCTTATGAGTGCCGAACCCGGGCAATACTGGGCTGTCATACACACTGCCATCACAACACTCTTTCACACTCTTACATGAATAATATACCACACCCGGCCCATAACGCAGACCCGCACACACTATCACAGATCCTGTTCTGGAATGCAGGCACGATCCACAACAAAAGGTCAGAATTTGCCGCGTTCATGGAGCGCAAGGGAATCCTTGTCGCGCTACTGAGCGAGACTAAGCTTAAACCGCACAAACAACTAAACTTTCCTGGCTACTGTGTCTATCGTACCGACCGACCGGGCGACGCCGTGGCAGGTGGAACTGCAATCGTCATACACAAAGAAATTGAGCACACAAACATAGATCTCCCTGAACTGGAAAAAATCGAGGCTACGGCCGTCAGTGTCAAGTTCAACGGAGCCTACACCACACTGATATCGGTATACAACAGCCCTGTAGGCATTTCAACACGCGATATCAGCACATTACTCAACACATTAACAGGCTACAGGGCATCATACACGATAAAATACAAACACATAGAACACAACAGTGGAACCAAAAACTCGAAGGGCTGGACACCACACGACCTGGCGTGTGGCAACTAGCCCGACACTTCACTAGGGAGAAAATATACACCCCCACGCTTCAAGGGCCTGACGGACCTGCATACTCATCGGAAGAGAAAGCAGAGCTAATGGCCCGAACACTCACAGCGTCATTCACACCGAACCTGGTACCATCAGATCCAGTGTTCACACTTGCTACTGACCAAGAGGTTACACGCATTCTAGCCCAACCATCGCGCGACGACATTCGACATGCTAGCACAGCCGAAGTCTCCTGGGCTATAATGCATTCCGCTGCTAGGAAAGCCCCTGGTCATGATGGCATTCAAAACCGTGTCCTCCAGGAGTTCACGGATAAAGCAACTGAGTACCTAACACACATAACGAATGCCATACTAAAACACCAACACTCCCCCGCCTTTTGGAAGACGGCCAAGGTCCTGATGTTCAGGAAGCCGGGGAAAGACCACATTCTCCCACAAAATTACCGACCCATCAGCCTTCTGAGCTCGCTCAGTAAGATTGTTGAGAAGGTGATTCTCAAACGCATCACTAGGCACTGAATAACAAATGACATCCTGAGACCGGAGCAATTCGACTTCAGGAATCACCAATCCACAACACAACAACTCCTACGGGTCGTTGAACACATAACATATGGCTTCAACATAAACAAAGCTACAGGGGCGGTGTTTCTTGACATCGAAAAGGCTTTCGACCGTCTATGGCACAACGGCCTCATCCGCAATCTCAGCGACGCGGGATTCCCCGACGGGCTGCTGCGTCTAATACACTCATACCTCACAGGCAGGAGTTTCAACACTGACTTGCAGGGGAACAATCAACACGACACGGTATACACGCGGGAGTACCCCAGGGAAGCATCCTAGGGCCCCTACTGTTTAACCTCTACATAAACGATCTCCCAACCACACACAACACGACGATGGCAATCTACGCGGATGACGCAGCCATCCTTGTGCAAGATTGGAAACCATCAAACATTACGTCACGCCTACAGACTGCACTCAGAGTGGCTGAGCCTTGGTTGGAGAAATGGCGTGTTAGAGTAAACGTCGACAAGTGCGAAGCCGTTCTGTTCACTAGAAGACCGAAGCAACTGTGCAAACACCGCTACTGCAGACCAATAACTCTACATGCACGTCCAATACGTTTCCACGAAAAATTCAAATGCCTCGGTGTCTGGCTGGATCGGAAACTACTCTGGGGGGACCACATACAACACATGACCAATCGAGCAAGCACGAGGCTCAAACAGCTCTATCCTATGCTCAACAGGCGTAGCACACTGAACAGAAGGGTGTCGAGGTCCATGTACATGACACTTATCCGACCCCTGATGAAGTACGCAGCCCCTGTCTGGGGATACGCTGCGCCTACAAGCCTGCGCCGTCTGCAGCTTATACAAAACAAAGTACTCAAAATCATAAGCAATGCTCCACGATACATGCGCATCGCGGACCTTCACCGGGAATACCGACTTGAGACTCTCAAGGAGGTAATCCACAAACTCACCACAAGACTATACAGGAACTCCAGACATTCGCAGAACCCGTTTATTCTGAATCTGGGGAACTACGACCACAACCATAGATGGAAACATAACAGACCAAAAGACATACTTGTAAGGACATAACATCTATGGCCAAGCATACGCAAACATAACGGTATAGGCGAGCCCCTGCTAATTAGACGCCATTACTGGATATCCAGCTGAAACACAGTGCCGAATAACTGACACCACACAGGGAAGCTGTACCGTACACTGCATGCAGACAAACTTCACACATCCCCCACACAGTGAGATGATCTATGGCCGATCTCCCACTGCTGTATAACGATCTTGATTGTTCCAGGAATGTAGCAGCTGCAGCTACTGGGACACATCACCATCGCTTGTCACGATAATGATGCGTGATACCTATACTAACAAATCCAACCTTGCATGAACTATCGCAGCTAGTAAGCCACTACTGCTCTTATTACCCATCCCACTGCCGCAAAGGTTTTTTCCCACGGCACGAGCCATGGCACTTTTTTCCCTCTGCTCTTCAAATCGCTACCCTCACTCTCGTTTCGCCCACTATCTATCACCTGATGGACCGTGTTAATGCGTAGTCATACCCAGACGCACGGACAACATCACAGCCCAGCATCCTGTGATCCAATTACTAGATAACCAACATGTTTACGGAGGTGACAGTAGAACTTTTGGTTTGGTCACCACGTTGGTGCGGGCGTGGAGGGGCCCCATCTCTTGAACGGGAACGAGGCAACGTCGCGGGGTGCTGTCTGGGATGAACAACCTGGGTTACAACGGACGTTACAATCAACGCCGCCGCGAACTCCCCAGTTCAGTGTTGTGGTCCCCTAGTATCTTATACTCCAAGTCGCCTTCAGAAGAGATGCCCGCCCCAGCAACTAAAGAGAATACCCAGTGAAACTACCATGTGACAAAATTGCAAACTGACAGGGTGTCACCAAGCTGGTTTCTGTTTGTGTTTTTGTACTCATGTCTTATTTTCCATAGGTGGTCATTTATCAGCTGTCATTCCATTTGGTTCATTAATGTTTTTGTAGCACTGTATTTGTTATGCACATTGAGTTTTCTACTTTAACTTGCGTGTTTTAATATATGTCAGCATCATCTGACACTCCTTTGGTTCGTGGTAATGATTTTGCATCATTATATTTGTATATATAGTATGTGTATATTTTGTGCACCTGTTCATCTATGTCTCTGTTAACTTTTGATAATTGGTTAAAGTAATTTTAAGATAATATATCATGTTTGTTATCGTAGTAGATCAGATGACATGATATTAGCATACAATATCACACTTACTTTAATTTGTTCAAAAATGGCTCTGAGCACTATGGGACTCAACTTCTGAGGCCATCAGTCCCCCTAGAACGTAGAACTACTTAAACCTAACTAACCTAAGGACATCACACACATCCATGCCCGAGGCAGGATTCGAACCTGCGACCATAGCGGTCTCGCGGTTACAGACTGTAGCACCTAGAGCCGCACAGCCACTCCGGCCGGCTTTAATTTGTTCTGTTTGCTTTGCGGACAGCATGAGGTCACAATTATTGACTAAGGTCGGATAAAACTAATTTGGATATAAGAGATTAATCAATTCTTTTGTGCTGATGTTTGCCTGTTGGAATTGTTGCTCGTTAGGCTATGTTTCGAAGACTGTTGACGAATCTCCTAGCAAGGCGAAAAAATTCACGGCACAGTCTTTTCTGGGATATTTGGGGTGATGAAAGGGTCTGTAGCCACCTTTCTTTAGTCCGGTAGCCCACTTTCACTAGCATTTCTCTTTCTTTTCCTTGTTTCTCTTTTTTCATAACTCTCATAGTGGCGTGATTGAATGAATGTGGTTGTGTGTCACGTTGCTAGACGGTGGCGTAGTCTGCTGTAGAAAGTCTGAGATAGTCGTATAGATTCAGTAGCAGTGGTACAGAATAGCCAACTCTCGTAGTGGTCAAGTAGGCAGAGAGGTTTGCGCTACTTGTGAGAAATCTACCTGCGCTAGGTTGGTGGCGGAAATGGCATCTTTGAATTTTCCGGGCCACGCGGACCGTCGAAGAGGCTGGAGAAGAAAAAGTGAGGTAGTCTGCTGCCGGTACGGGAAGCGTTCACAGCTGTGCCCCAGTCGAAGAAGGGTGAGCTAGACTGAGCGGGTGGCGCGTTGTTACTTGGCGGGAGGAGAGCTGTTAGCTTTTGGTCTCGCTCTTCAACTCTGAAAGATTGCTTTGCCTTGTCGCAGCAAGGAATGCAAAACTTTGGCAGATTTTTCTTTTAATAAATTTCTATAGCAGATTTGGATCCGCCGGAAGAGCGCCACACAAAGGTGTCGCAACTTTAAGAAGTGAGCGCTCGCTTCTGTATGAATGCCTTTTTGCCTTCAGCTGTGCCTGTATACACTTTTATCTTTCTAAATATTAATAGCTTTGCCTTCTCCTAAATTTTCCTTGCTGTATGTATCTTTCGTACGTGCGGAGCCAACCACGTGGTTGAACATTACTTTGTTGGGGTACCGTCATCACTAACTATCCGATCTCATGTGTGTTTCAAAGAATGTTAACTGTTCATGATCGCGATATGTGATATTGTTGCAACTTGGCCACGATACCTAGAAATTGCGTCTCCACAAACCACGTGGGCACGCGGGTGAAGTGCGAAACGTGTACCGTTTCACGATCTATTGCAATCAGTTATCAGGCAACTGCAGAGGTATGAATGATTCACACCAATGATTTTAGGTGTGGGTAACAACGGTGAATGTATCGATGCTTTTCTTTAATGTTTTAGGAATTAATGTCATCATGAATTGTGTACATGCCTCACATCCATGTCTTAGGAATAAATGATTTCTCTTGTATTCCGAGGTTACATTTTTGCACCTAAGCCACACACCTCGTAGCTTTCCTGTTATCCCATCCAGCGCGTTTCCTTACGCACAGGACCACTGATTAGTTTCCCCTTTTATTTTAAAACAAATGCTTTAGATTAAGTCTTATTTTCAGGTGTGTTGCTGGGAACTGATCTTACGCACAGTGTTCATGCACAATCTGTTTTATTTTGTTTGATTCTCTAGAACAGTGCCGGGCAATACTATTAATTACATCGCATCCCCTATGGGCGACATCATAGTGTATGCACTGTCATGAGTTTTTGGTCTGTGATCAAATTAATTTATTTTCTGACTCAGCCAAACCCTTGATTAGTTGTATGGTAAGAATCGGTGGCGACCCAAATCTTCTCACGTTAATTTCACAAGCAATAAGCATTTCCATTCCCAACAATAACGTAATAACGCTTAGAAACAGGTTAGTCACAAAATAAAAAAGTACACAGTAATGTGTACCTATTTCCTTAAGCTGTCTTCTCCGCCCCCAGGTTCCCTACCTCAAATTTAAGAGAATTTATAGGTAACTTTGATTAGCAGTCGATCACACACGCGTTCTGGATTTAATTGGCAGTGGCGATTTGTTATTAACATATAAGATTTAATAAAGCACTATTCGCTAGGGGAGCTTGTTTGGATACATAAGATACAGATATATCTTGCAACTACAACCAATCTTTGTATATCCTTATCAGCTCTGCTCCACTGATTTAAGCTGTCGTCATCGCCGGGGTACATTGAAATGTAGAGATTTACTTAATCTACAGTGTAGGGTTTCTTATCAGTCCGGAAAAAATCTTTATTTCTACGCTTGAAGGCTGTATGTTAATAACCAAAATGAGAAGTAATACATAACTGAAGTGGAAACCACGAAGGCGTAAACAGAAAAACTGTGTTTTCAATGAGTAAATATTACACGAATTGTAGTACTTACACATTGCTGCACTAACTATACAAAAAGGATTACGTTAAAGATTGCATGTTCTGCCTGAACAGTTTACACGCATTTGTCACAACCAGCTAAGAATTCCCGGCTTTTCATTTATGTAAGTAGCGTGAATTCGCACAACTGCTATTTTAGTCTTCTAGAGGGTGGAATTGTAACTGATATGATACGGAGGGCCTCTGTGTGGTAATGGAATCACATAATTTTACATTTCATAAACCACTGCTGCCTCAAGTCATTACTGGGTCGGTTTTTCAGAATGCTTAACTTGAATTAGGATAGTGCACTATTCTCACATCACAGAGCAACTTTTAACAGATTATACTAAACCGTATAGTAAAGGCATAAACGCTTAACTATAGTACTGCGCTAGGGAATAATGTTTCTTAACCTTCCGAAAGCCGGCCGTGGTGGCTGAGCGGTTCTAGGCGCTACAGTGTGGAACCGCGCGACCACTACGGTCGCAGGTTAGAATCCTGCCACGGGCATGGATGTGTGTGATGTCCTTATGTTAGCTAGGTTTAAGTAGTTCTACGTTCTAGGGGAGTGATGACCTCAGAAGTTAAGTCTCATAGTGCTTTGAGCCATTTGAGACTTCCGAAAGACCATTTATGTATATTTAACAGTGAGAACCTGTGGATGCGTCTCTAGGTAGCTTCCATGGCAGTATTGGCAATAAAATTCTACTTCTAGCATTATAGAGCTCCAGCATCACCATGATATCCCGCTGACGAGCCTGTTTCGCCAAGTCGCCGGTGAATTGCTGTAAACTTTTGTGGGTGAGGGTGGCGTCTTTCTGGGTACCATTCCTCATACAACCGTCGAGCTTCATGCGCATTACCGTCGGCTAGTCCATAAACAAAAACCGTATCTCGTTGTTCTTCAAATGAATACTGTGCCGCCTTGCTTACTGTATAACTAAATCGCCGATGACGTGTGTGTGCTCCGAAGCGAAGCTTACGTGTCAATGCCTCTGACGTGAGGTGGAGACGAACAGCCAGACCTATCCGACATGTGTGCGTATCACGTTGGGGCAGTGACGGGGTGAGGGACGTTTGTATGTGTGAACCGACAACCATAGCGCTGCCCTTCAACCGACGAACGTCAACAGGGCAATCCCACGGCCAATCGGAGCGCGTGACGCCAAGTTTCCGTAGTTTAAAAATGGTGCGTTGTCGATCTACACAACATTAGTAATTTTGGTCCCTACTGGCATCAGCTGTCCAGTGTTAAAATTTCATGACACAATTTTTCTCCACCCTGTATACGTACAGGGTGTTCTCAAATAGGACATGTAGAGGGGAGTGAGTAGATAATGTATTGAATTATGACCCATGTCCGGAAATGTCCCGTTTCCGTGCCACAAGCATTTAGAATCATGTTTGTAACGCCACAACCATTTAAAAACATGTTTGTAACGCGACCACGTTTACAAGTAATAGATGAGGCGTGACCCAGAACATCAATTTTTTTAATTCTATTTATTAATATCTAAACAAATTCTTTGTGTACTCGTTGACGGATTGTTTTCAGTGTGGTGCAGTACGGCCTCTTCTAATTCGGGTAAGCGGCGTCTCCTTAGAACACCATGGTCACGCCTGCTGGCGATGGAGGTATCCTTTCTCGAAGCCATTCTATAACTGCACTCCTGTAGCACGAAAATGGTACGTTTCTCGATATGATTTCCAGTTTGATGTATTTTGTACTCACTCCCCTCTACAAGTGTTACAATTTTGTAACGGGAATTTCCGCACAGCTTCTAAATACATTGCTGAGATCAGTCAGAATTATTTACTTTTCACGATTTAGTAATGTACTGCTACCGCTAGTTTTTGGACGATGCTGTGGAAATAGCAGTTCTGCTATGGCTGTGTTGAAAGCAATGGGCACTGATGGTCACTGAGGCATTAGTATGCTGATTTTATCAACAGGCCTATTTACCCTCTTGAGGCAGATCCATACATGGCTGGAAGCATTCGATGATCATCACAAACCTGTCATATGCCGAATGATTTTAGCAGAGAGATGAGTGGTATGGCAGCAGCCTTAACGATGCGAGGGCTCCGACCTTCACCATCCAGTTATATGTAGGTCAACAAACAGCTGATGCTGGTCTGTCACTCCTCCCCCCCCCCCCCCCCAAGCTGGCCCACTACAGTAATACACTTAGGTGACAAAAGTCACGGACTACTAGCTAATATCGTGTTGGACCTCCTTTTGCCGGTGTGGTGCGGCAACTCGACGTGGCATGGACTTAACACGTCGTTGGAAGTCTCCTGCAGAAATACTGAACCATGCTGCTACTACAGCCAGCCATAATAGGGGAAGCGTCGCTGGTGCAAGAGTTCGTGCGCTATCTGATATCCCGATGACATCCCATAAATGCTTGGTGGGATTTATGTCGGGCGATCTCGGTGGCCAAATCATTAGCTCGAATTGTCCAAAATGTCCTTCAAACCAATCGCGAACAATTACTGCGCGGTGACACAGCGAATTCTCATCCATCAAAATTCCATAGTGGTTTGGAAACATGACGTCCACGAATAGCTGCAAATGGTTTCCAAGTGCCGAAACATAACCATTTCCAGACAATGATCGGTTCACTTGGACCAGACAACCCAGACCATTCCATGTAAACACAGTCCATACCATTATGGAACCACCACCAGCTTCCACAGTGACTTGTTGACAACATAGTCCACCGCTGGTGCGGTCTGCGCCACACACCGATCCTACCATCAGCTCTTACCAACGGGAACTGGACTCGTTTGAACAGACCACAGTTTTCCAGTCACCTAGGTTCCAACCTATGTGGTCACGAGGGCAGGAGAGGCGCTGAAGGCGATGTCGTGCTGTCAGCAAAGGCATTCGCGTCGGTCGTCTACTGACACAGGCCATCTACGCCCAATTTCCTAACGGATATGCTCCTCGTACGTCACACACTGATTTCTGCGGTTATGTCGTGCAGTGTTGTTTGTCTCTTAGCACTGTCAACTGTACGCAAACGCCGTTGCTGACAGGGGTTAACTGAAGGCCGTCGGCCACCTCACTGTCGTGCTGAGAGGCAATGCTCTAAATTGCTCTTCTCTGTACACTCTCGAGACTGTAGCTCTCGGAATATTAAATTACCGAAATGGAATGAACCATGTCTGTAGCTCCGACTACCATTCCACGTTCAAAGTATGTGAATTCTGGTCGTTCGGCCATGATCAAAGTGTTCAAATGTGTGTGAAATCTTATGGGACTAACTGCTAAGGTCATCAGTCCCTAACCTTACACACTACTTAACCTAAATTATCCTAAGGACAAACATACACACCCATGCCCGAGGGAGGACTCGAATCTCCGCCGAGACCAGCCGCACAGTCCATGACTGCAGCGCCTCAGACCACTCGGCAAATCCCGCGCGGCGGTCATAATTACCTAGATAATTTTTTCACACTAATTACCAGAGTACAAATGTCAGCTCCGCCAAAGCAGTGCCCTTTTACTCCTGGTGTATGCAATTCTTCTGGCATCTATATATTAGCACATCGGTATTCCATGACCTCTGTCACCTCAGGGTATTAGAGTCATTCATTCTTACACTTAGAAAAACCAGAATATAGTGATATTAATCAAAATTTGCGACAGAAGTTTTTGCGAATTTTAATGTAAACACCAGATACAGTATATGAGGGAGATAACTGTACTGTCTGCTATCGGGTTCCCCTAAATGGAAAGCAGCACCGCATAACAGCCACACTATGAGGGAAACAAACCAACAGCCAAACAGGCGAAGACATAAGCTAAACACGCCAGAGATTCCAGTCGATTAATAGGAACCTTTACTTGCAGAGGTCACGGATTCCTACACCTGGTTTCTATTGGCTACAGCTCACTATATAGGCCCGGCCGGTCGAAGGCATACCAGTCTTCGTCCGCTGCTAATGGCAACCGCTATAGCAGAGTCTCTGAGAAGATATCACCGATGCCGATGCACTGCACCGCCGATCGAGAGGAGCCATACTTCCGGCTAGATAGACGGACGTCTACATCTATTGTACAGCCAGCTATTGTGTTGTAGAAGTTACGTTCAATAAACTGTTGGAGAACACAACAATTACACTACATTTGACAAGGAAACTGTTGAGCGCCAGGTCGAAAGTTCAACCTGCAGTAATGCTCATTCGACAGTGGTGTGTTAACCATCACGATACGAAAAGTATTATCTACTAAGGACTCACCATGTGCAACAGGAGGGCGACAGAATGAGTGTCCGGGAGCTGCAGAGATCAACCTCCTATGGGATGTATGTATTACACTTCACAAAATGGATATCCTCGACATTCAAGAAATGTTCAGAACAAACCATTAACTTGCACCATTAACACTGGATGAAAAATGGCGCGCCACAGTGACCACAAATGTCGCACCAGCAAACTCTACATCTACATTTATACTCCGCAAGCCACCCAACGGTGTGTGGCAGAGTGCACTTTACGTGCCACTGTCATTACATCCCTTTGCTGTTCCACTCGCGTTTGGTTCGCGGGAAGAACGACTGCCGGAAAGCCTCCGTGCGCGCTCGAATCTCTCTAATTTTACATTCCTGAGGTATAAGTAGGGGGAAGCAATATATTCGATACGTCATCCAGAAGCGCACCCTCTCTAAACCTGGACAGCAAGCTACACCGCGATGCAGAGCGCCTCTCTTGAACAGCCTGCCACTTGAGTTTGCTAAACATCTCCGTAACGCTATCACGGTTACCAAATAACCCTGTGACGAAACGTGCCGCTCTTCTTTGGATCTTCTCTATCTTCTTTGTCAACCCGACCTGATACGGATCCCACACTGATGAGCAATACTCAAGTATAGGCCGAACGAGTGTTTTGTAAGCCACCTCCTTTGTTGATGGACTACATTTTCTAAGGACTCTCCCCCAATGAATCTCTACCTAGCACCCGCCTTACCAACAATTAATTTTATATGATCATTCCACTTCAAATCGTTCCGTACGCATACTCCCAGATATTTTACAGAAGTAACTGCTACCAGTGTTTATTCCGCTATCATATAATCATACAATAAAGGATCCTTCTTTCTATGTATTCGCAATACATTACATTTGTCTATGTTAAGGGTCAGTTGCCACTCCCTGCACCTTATTAGGTGACAGTGCGGAACTGTATCGAACGCCTTCCGGAAGTCAAGGAAAATGGTATCTACCTGGGAGCCTGTATCTAATATTTTCTGGGTCTCATGAACAAATAAAGCGAGTTGGCTCTCACACGATCGCTGTTTCCGGAATCCATGCTGATTCCTACAGAGTAGCTTCTGGGTTTCCATAAATGACATGATACGCGAGCAAAAAGCATGTTCTAAAACTCTACAACAGATTGATGTCAGAGATATAGATCTATAGTTTTGCGCATCTGCTCGACGACCCTTCTTGACTGGGACTACCTGTACTCTTTTCCAATCAATTGGAACCTTCCCTTCCTCTAGAAACTTGCGGTACACGGCTGTTAGAAGGGGGGCAAGTTCTTTCGCGTACTCTGCGTAGAATCGAATTGGTATCCCGTCAGGTGCAGTGGACTTTCCTCTGTTGAGTGATTTCAGTTGCTTTTCTATTCCTTGGGCACTTATTTCGATGTCAGCCATTTTTTTCGTTCGTGCGAGTATTTAGAGAAGGAACTTCATTGCGGTCTTCCTCTGTGAAACAGCTTCGGATAAAGGTGTTTAGTATTTCAGCTTTACGCGTGTCATCCTCTGTTTCAATGCCATCATCATCCCAGAGTGTCTGGATATGATGTTTCGATCCACTTACTGATTTAACGTAAGACCAGAACTTCATTGGGAGTTGCAAACCGTGCAGGGCGTTCAGCTAGGTCTCCACCCTAAAAGAATGCATACAGAATCATATTGGTGTGACTGGGAGATGAGAACTGATGGAACGTGATGGCATGCATCCGAATGAGAAACAGTGCGGTGGAGATTATCATGAAGCTGGCTATCCTTCACAGAGTAGCTGCAGATACTGCTGTAATATTTTTTATAGGCATGGAAAAAAACAAACAGCCATAGGATGAATTTATCCAGTGGTGAAATGCAACGTCACACGTTTTCAGGAGGGATAGTTTGTCCTAAACAAGTAGGATTTTTGTACGCAAACTAGAGATGAAGCAAACGCAAATTATTTTGACCAACTGTTGGCAAAAAGAAGTGCTCATACTACAGTTGTAGTTGTCTTACGGCAATGTTTCCACTCTTGCTTGCTGTGACGTAAATAGTCCCCGCTGCCTTGCAAGATCACGCACACGAGAAAAAAATCTTAGGGGCAGAGCACCTCCATCTTCTCGCTGCACAATGAATATTTTTCCAGCCAATTTACGATCTTGTTTAACAGTTAGCATAATTGTATACGAATACGTTAGGGCATTGATGTTAACTGATCTTGATACAATTCTCGAGGTACTTTTAATTTCCAGGATTCCTTTCACGTGCATCTCCTCTTCGACTCCCGACTGATCTAAGTTGAAAATTAATTCCTTACTGAACGACGGGATAAGTTTGTGTGTCTCATCTACAAATTTTCGGGTGATTCTGCAGTTTGCTGTGCATCGTAAAGTTGACGCTTTGTTTGAAATTTCGTTAACTTACGTGTTCCAGTACTGTAGCACTGATTAAAGTTATGCAATTATACGTTGCTACCCTTGACATCACGTAATCTATGTCGCACGCACGTTTAAGTGCGCAACGTAGTGGGTCATTATCATGAACATCCTGCAGATTGTATCGAGCATCCTTGAAACGCGCAAAGACTAGTTTTTGTAACATGTGCACCTTGTCCTCCCTCGAACGTCCGTAGGTTTTCTTATGCACTGTAGTCATATTGCTGCGGACTTACTCTAAATCTGTTCATAATTGTTTTTTTGCTACGCTGTGGATGATCTTCCATGTACGTAATTATGTCTAGCACTCGCTCCTCGGACAAAGATTATCCTTTACTACGTTTCGGGACGGGATTTGTGGCTCCCTGTCCGACAAGGACGATGAACTACACGGCACGACACCTGCTGCAGTATCACTTCCACTTGTTAAGCTCGTATCGTCAACATTGTACTCCTCATGTACATTGCCCGTACAGTCGAGCATATACGACACCTCAAATTCTACTGACTCATCTTGCAGAAACGTTAATATTTCATCCGCTACTTTTTTCTCACTCTGCAAAACCCTTGGTTTCCCTTCTGACGAAACGTCAACTTCGTGGGCTTCCATCCGGGTGACTACGTTCAAATTCCGTGACGTTTCGATGAGTATCATTGCCAGAATATGATGAGAATAGAACTCACCGAAAAGTCGAAGAATTTGAACGCAGCCACCCTGATGGAAGGCCGAGAAGATTTCATCAGCAGTATACGCCGGGAAATCCTCCATTCTCACATTAATTTATTTTTACTTTTTTAATTTGAGCTCAAATAGTACGATATACAAATATGTACAAACATGCGTGTAATTCTGCAGTAACGTCATGTTTCTGAATGTAGATTCCTGAAGGTGAATGCACCGTGTGGTATTCACATTGCTGTGTGTTTTAATTGTACTTAGTTAGTCACCAACACAGTCCAGTAACACTGTAGGCATTTGAGCATTTAACATTGCAGTTATTCCTGCTGAATTCTGATATAATTCATACCATTCATAGTCCAAGCCGGCCGGAGAGGCCGTGCGGATCTAGGCGCTACATTCTGGAGCCGAGCGACTGCTACGATCGCAGGTTCTAATCCTGCCTCGGCATGGATGTGTATGATGTCCTTAGGTTAGTCAGGTTTAATTAGTTCTAAGTTCTAGGCGACTGATGACCTCAGAAGTTAAGTCGCATAGTGCTTAGAGCCATTTTCATAGTCCAAAAGCACTTCCTTCATAGCACTAATTTGTGGGTTCTGAAAAATTACCATTATGTTGAACTCATGATCCAAGGAGAAGCCTACAACCACATTTTTATTGGCACTCACATTTATCTTGTATGTTACAGAGAATGACTCCACTTTCACACTCAAACTAAACTATGTTAGCGCCACACATATACACATGGGATAATAACAGTGAGAGAGAGAGAAAGGAAATGGGTAGTAATACATGTGTGCGAGTCAGTTTTTTTATATTCTGTCTGAGGGCGGTGGATGATCTCTGCTGTCACTTCATAATGATGATGATAATCGAATGATATACAGAGCATGAGTGACAAGCCCGTCCATGTGTAGCACGCCTGCTTTAGTGGCAGCTGTAGGCGACTGTAGCGCCACATAAATTGGTTCAAATGGTTCAAATGGCTCTGAGCACTATGGGACTTAACATCTGTGGTCATCCGTCCCCTAGAACTGAGAACTACTTAAACCTAACCCACCTAAGGACATCACACACATCCATGCCGAGGCAGGATTCGAACCTGCGACCGTAGCAGTCGCGCGGTTCCGGACTGAGCGCCTAGAACCGCTAGACCACCGCGGCCGGCACATAAATTGTAACTAATATTTCTTGTAGTGGTGTGGTCGAAATGTTAGATGGCGATTATAATAATTACGCTTAGGTGCGTGGTAAATTTTAGTAATAAAAAAAGTAAAGGTGGCATAAATATAGCGGATTTCATTTTTTGACAGTGGGTGATAAATTATAACCATAGAAATTATTTATGTGCTGGTGTAAGCTGGCGCCAGCACACCATGCTGCATAGAGGTTGCGAGAAGATCGACAAACGCCAAATACAGACACACAGGAAACGTGCCATAAACACGCTGTAGGCCACCAGTATTTAGAAACGCCGCTGCAGACAGAGGGCGAGTCTGTGGCACCGAGTAAGCTCCAGTGTCATCAGACGAAGCCCAGCGGGAATCGCAGTAGTAGTTAGCTCCGCCACTAACTCAAGGGCAGCACATAACAACCGTAATTGTGAAAATAGCGGACTTTATACTTCACCAGAAGTGAGGCTAACATGGGCTATACAGAAGAGCTTGTACCACAACAAATATCTTGAGTTAACTAAGTTTTCCATACTTATGAATAAAGAATACAGTTAATCTATGCGTGCAGTTTGTCATAGAATGACGTTGTCGTCCAACAAACATCCTCTCCTTGCTTCCCATGGTACAGCTATACAGACACAACGAGACAACATAAAAATTGAATAATAAATTAGCTCCTAAACAAAACATGGGAAATCTGGCAACCCTACAGCCTGTCCTAACCCCCATCGACCATATTTTAATTTCTTGGCATTTCTGTTCATCCAATCGGCCTAAAAGATCGAGGGATTGGGTGTGGGAATGAGGGCGACCATGTAAGTGGCGTGTAGTGTTTGCTTACATAAGAGTCGTAAATCATCATCTCTGAACCACTATTTACAACCTACTTACCTATCTAAATAAATTTTCCTTTCACTAATTACTTTGTAGGTTACAGAGGATAACATATTTTATCTGAAACACTCTGTATATAATGTACATCTGATTTACAAATAACAAAATAAGAGAAATTACACTTTCTCTGGTGTTTGAACTTGTAGTCTCAGCATTCGATATAAAAGTTTTTGAATGTTATAACTACACCAGTTTCGTGACAAACCGAACATTTTTGGTATGTATTTGTACTGCCAAGACAATGAAGTAGCAGACGTCATTAATTCACTATAGTCTGGACGGCGCTCGCTAGGGGGGACGGCCGGTTCTAATCTTGGGGTCAATGAAATATTCATCATTATTCGGTGGGCACCGGAAAATAATCGACGGTTTATTCTTACTGGTTAATAAACGTCGTGCCAGTGTCATGTGTTAACTCCCAAGCCCTGCCCAGAACAACAAAATATGCAACTACGACGCAGAAATACTGATCGCAGAAATGCATGTGACCCAGTCACATACCTAAATTACAAGAAGCCCTACTTCAGTATTTCAATGCAGCGAACTTCAAGCAAAACCAGTAAAAATGGGTTCCAACTCCGTGTGTCGAACGAATCACTTGGATTGACAATTTGACCTCATACAAGAGTGCTGTTGTATGGAAATAGGAGAATAAAGAAACAATAAGAAAATTTGAGTTTTTATTTGCTCTGAACACTGCACCTAAGAGTGGAAGAAGACCCTGGTCCAGTAATGAAAATGGACTTACTTTTTGACGCAGCTCCCTTTTAAACCAAAACATTTTTCCAGAATAGAGATTCCACCCCTGGAGAGTTAGTCTGGAAGGAATGCAAACACGCACCCACCCTGCCAAAGGTCTTCGTAGGATGTAAAACGTTTTCCAATCACAATTTTTTTTCGGTGTGGACGTGTAGTAAAACTACGAGGGTGTCATATGTGATGAACAGGGTGGACGTTCCCACAGAACTTAGTCCAAATCATTCAGTTTCCCCACTGCTAGGGCACCTTTGTGGTCAAATGCTTCTTCGTGCCAAAAAATTATTTTTTCCATTGCATGCTTTTTCTCGTGTATTTTATTCAGAAGGTGCTCAAGACTTGTATACTATTCGGAAGTTACTTAATTCCTTTCAAGGTAATCAATAACTAAAATATCTTTTTAGGCCACAGGCTCTTCTGGCAAATGAAATAATCGGATTCCTTTTTTTTATGGTCTAAACATAACTGAGAAATTAACTTTGCTTTTGATTTTCGTCGTCTGTGAATAGAATTTGCATACAATTTGTACAAAGGTTTCTCACAATTAAATCATCATATAAAATGTACTGCACACTTTTTGTGATGTGTATGATACCTGCGGCTTTAGTTTTAATTCACTATCATCAAACAAGGAAGGAAGAAGGCAGTTTAGTCACTAGACATGAGGCACAAGCTAGTAACATTTCAAGGATGGGAAAGGAAATCGGCAGTGCCCTTTTAAACGAACCATGCTGGCAATTGCCTTAAGTGAATTAGAAGACTCAAGGAACACCTACGTCTGGAGCCGCGCGGGATTAGCCGAGCGGTCTGCGGCGCTGCAGCCATGGACTGTGCGGCTGATCCCGGCAGAGGTTCGAGTCCTCCCTCGGGCATGGGTGTGTGTGTTTGTCCTTAGGATAATTTGGGTTAAGTAGTGTGTAAGCTTAGGGACTGATGACCTTAGCAGTTAAGTCCCATAAGATTTCACACACATTTTTGAACCTAAATCTGGATGACAGGACTTCGATTTGAAACGTTGTTGTCCCGAATGCGAGTACACTGTGATAAATACTGCGCCACCTCGCTCGGTCGCCAAATAAATTTTCTCTATGGCTGCAGTTTCGTGGACATCCTTCACACAGATTATCGTCAAGAGATGAAGGCTCATGCTAATGCGCCGCACTTGTATTTAATTGTTGAAAATGAAGAAGCAGACTTCTTCTAAATCTTGACCAACCATGGTGAACTGTCGAAAACAAACTAAAGCACTCCAGAAAATCATATTAAAAGAAACACTTAACACATCCAATTTAAAATTTGTCGATTCAAAATTCTTACTTGTCACTTGACTTAGATAGATAAGCAACTTATTCAAATATTAGAAAAACAAAATTTTATTGACACCAACTTCTTCTCTGTGCCATGTCGAGATCTTATCAACTGACCGTGGCACATGCAGACCAAATGTCAAGTTCTCATAACAACTGGAAATACACTAGACATCTAATTGCATACGTAACCATCAGAGAACGCACCGCCAGCGTTCAAAACAGTAAAAAGATATCTTTCGTGAGCAACCACGGTCATCGCAGCAACAGTCCCCATCCTCGTGCAAGAAGCGAACGTCATTCGGTTCGTCTCCGCATAAAATATTTCAAACACGTGGAACGAAGCAAATATCGATCGGCGTATGATGCACGCATCAGCGGTGAAATGTTAGACGTAGTAGTCGCGATATGCTCGTAAAACCCATCATTTCAGTGCCTCGTAAAAGTCCGGTACTGCCGCATTAACCTGGCTCACGGCGCGCCAGTGTAAACGGAACGACATAAAGGCAGGGGGCGGGTCTGTTTTCTGTGATTGCAGTAGTTTACGTCCTCTGAGTCACCAGGCCCGCCCTGTAACACGGTTGATAGTCTTCTGTTTCAAGACGAAAGTCGGAGCCCATGTAGTTCTGCAGCCTCTCTCTTGTTTCAGCCTCTCTCTCTCTCTCTCTCTCTCTCTCTCTCTCTCTCCCTCCCTGCCTCCCTCCCCATCCTCTCATCAACATCGACGACACAAGCACAACACTATATCAAAACTCTAAATTAAATAATTACATTTAACATACAAATCTAAGATATTAAGGAGTAGAGCTCCTCACTGTGCGTGAAAGAAGAATATCTTCCCGATTAGGCAGCTCTACATCTGCCGGCCGGAGTGACCGAGCGGTTCGAGGCGCTACAGTCTGTAGTTCTAAGTTCTAGGGGACTGATGACCTCAGAAGTTAAGTCCCATACTGCTTAGAGCCATTTGCACCATTTTGAAGCTCTACATCTTCATCTACTTATGCTGACGGAACAAAAAATCGCAACACCAACACCAACAGGATAACGCTCGGCCACATACCGCTGCTGTAACGTAACATGCTCTACAGTGTCGACATGTTGCCTTGATCTGCTCCATCACCAGGCCTGTCTCCATTCGAGCACATATGGGACACCATCGGACGACAACTCCAGAATTGTCCACAAATAGCATTAACCGTCTTTGTATTGACCACGTGCAACAGGCATGGAACTCCATGGCACAAACTGACGTCCGGCACCTGTACAACACAATGCATGCAAGCTTGCGTTCAACATTCTTGCTGTTATACCGGTTATTAATGTACCGGCATTTCACATTTGCAGTGGTTTATCTCTCGATTTCATTAACCTGTGATCTTGCGAAGTTAATCACTTAAAGATGTTAATTAGACAAATGTATTCCCTAAATTTCATTACTATACATCAATTATTTTGAGATGCTGCAATTTTTTTTCCGTCAGTGTATATACTACCACACGGTGGATGACGGCGAGTACATATTATTGCTACTAATTTCTTTTCCCCTCGCAGACGTAGCCAGGGAAAGACGACTGACTATATTCCACCGTGAGAGCCCTCATTTTTCTTATCTTGCCTTTGCGGTCCTTCCGCGAGTTGTATCCTGCTGGCCATAGGAACGTTCTACATTCTGTCGCAAATACTGGTTTTCTAAACTTTGTCAATAGTGTTCGCGAAAAGAACGTATTCTCACCTCTAAATATTCCGATTTGAGTTCACGGAGAGTTTCCATAATACCCGCGTGTTGATCAAAACTACAGGTAACAAATCCAGCAGCACGCCTCTTAATCGCTGTTAGTCTTCCTTTAAGCTGACCTGGCGGGTATCCCAAATACTCAAGAGATACACTTGTTCTGTACGTGGTCTCCTATATACATGGTGGGCAAAAATGTAACTGGCCCGGAAAATATTTGTAAGACACCACAGAACTGACCCTCGTTAATGAACAAACCTGCCCATCACAGAGGGTTCTAGAAACAATTATTTCCATGTACGTGCCGTTATGCACTGAAGAGCCAAAGAAGCTGTCACACCTACCTAATATGGTGTAGGGCCCCCGCGAGCACGCTGAGGTGTCGCAACACGACGTGGCATGGACTCGTCGAATGTCTGAAGTAGTGCTGGTGGGGACTGACACCGTGAATCCTGCAGGGTTGTCCATCAATCCCTAATAGTACGAGGGGGTCGGGATCTCTTCTGAACAGCACGTTGCAAGGAATCACAGGTATGCTCAATAATGATCACGTCTGGAGAGTTTGGTGGCCAGCGGAAGTGTTTAAACTCAGAAGAGTATTCCTGGAGCCACTCTGTAGTAATGCTGAACGTCTGGGGTGTCGCATTGTCCCGATGAAATTGCCCACGCTCGTCGGAATGCACAATGGACATGAAGAGATGCAGGTGATCAGACAGGATGCTTAGTACAGGTCACCTGTCAAAGCCGTATCTAGAAGTATCAGGGGTCCCATATCACTCCAACTGCACACTCCCCACACCATTACAGAGCCCCCACATCTTGAACAGTCCCTGCTGACATGCAGGGTCCATGGATTCATGAGGTTCTCTCCATACCCGTACATGTCCATCCGCTCGATACAATTTGAAACGAGACTCGTTCGACCAGACAACATGTTTCTAGTCATCAACAGTCCAATGTGGGTGTTCTTGCAGGATCTTTTTCTGGCAGCAGCGATGTCAGAGATTTAATGTTTTACCCGATTCCTGATATTCACGGTACACTTGTGTGAAATGGTCGTCCGGAAAAGTCCCCACTTCATCGCTACTTCGGAGATGCTGTATCCTATTGCTCGAACACCGACTATAACACCACGATCAGTCTTACATAAATCTTGATAACCTGCCATTGTATCAGCAATAACCGATCTAACAACTGCGCGAGATACTAGTTGCCTTATACAGGGTGTTACAAAAAGGTACGGCCAAACTTTCAGGAAACATTCCTCACACACAAATAAAGAAAAGATGTTATGTGTACATGTGTCCGGAAACGCTTAATTTCCATGTTAGAGCTCATTTTAGTCTCGTCAGTATTTACTGTACTTCCTCGATTCACCGCCAGTTGGCCCAATTGAAGGAAGGTAATGGTGACTTCGGTGCTTGTGTTGACATGCGACTCATTGCTCTACAGTACTAGCATCAAGCACATCAGTACGTAGCATCAACAGGTTAATGTTCATCACGAACGTGGTTTTGCAGTCAGTGGAATGTTAACAAATGCGGAGATGGCAGATGCCCATTTGAAGAATGGAGTAGCACGGGACAATAGCCGTGGCGCGGTACGTTTGTATCGAGACAGATTTCCAGAACGAAGGTGTCCCGACAGGAAGACGTTCGAACCAAATGATCGGCGTCTTAGGGAGCACGGAACATTCCAGCTTATGAGTCGCGACTGGGGAAGACCTAGAACGACGAGGACACCTGCAATGGACGAGGCAATTCTTCGTGCAGCTGACGATAACCCTAATGTCAGCGTCAGAGAAGTTGCTGCTGTACAAGGTGCAAATGGTTCAAATGGCTCTGAGTACTATGAGACTCAACATCTGTGGTCATAAGTCCCCTAGAACTTAGAACTACTTAAACCTAACTAACCTGAGGACGTCACACACATCCATGCCAGAGGCAGGATTCGAACCTGCGACCGTAGCAGTCGCGCGGTTCCGGACTGAGCGCCTAAAACCGCTAGACCTCCGCGGCCGGCGCTGTACAAGGTAATGTTGACCACGTCACTGTATGGAGAGTGCTACGGGAGAACCAGTTGTTTCCGTAATATGTACAGCGTGTGCAAGCACTATCAGCAGCTGGTTGGCCTCCATGGGTACACTTCTGCGAATGGTTCATCCAACAATGTGTCAATCCTCATTTCAGTGCAAATGTTCTCTTTACGGGTGAGGCTTCATTCCAACGTGATCAAATTGTAAATGTTCACAATCAACATGTTCGGGCTGACGAGAATCCGCACGCAATTGTGCAATCACGTCATCAACACAGATTTTCTGTGAACGTTTGGGCAGGCATTAGTGGTGATGTATTGATTGGGCCCCATGTTCTTCCACCTACGCTCAATGGAGCACGTTATCATGATTTCATACGGGATACCTCTACGTGCGCTGCTAGAGCATGTGCCTTTACAAGTACGACACAACATGTGGTTCATGCACGATGGGGCTCCTGCACATTTCAGTCGAAGTGTTCGTACGCTTCTCAACAACAGATTCGGTGACCGATGGATTGGTAGAGGCGGACCAATTCCATGGCCTCCACGCTCTCCTGACCTCAACCCTCTTGATTTTCATTTATGGGGGCATTTGAAAGCTCTTGTCTACGCAACCCCGGTACCAAATGTAGAGACTCTTCGTGCTCGTATTGTGGACGGCTGTGATACAATACGCCTTTCTCCAGGGTTGCATCAGCGCATCAGGGATTCCATGCGACGGAGGGTGGATGCATGTATCCTCGCTAACGGAGGACATTTTGAACATTTCCTGTAACAAAGTGTTTGAAGTCACGCTGGTACGTTCTGTTGCTGTGTGTTTCCATTCCATGATTAATGTGATTTGAAGAGAAGTAATAAAATGAGCTCTAACATGGAAAGAAAGCGTTTCCGGACACATGTCCACCTCTGCCTCGTGATGACTGGGTGTTGTGTGCTGTCCTTAGGTTAGTCAGGTTTAAGTAGTTCTAAGTTCTAGGGGACTGGTGACCATATATGTTAAGTCCCATAGTGCTCAGAGCCAGCCAGCCACATGTCCACATAACATATTTTCTTTCTTTGTGTGTGAGGAATGTTTCCTGAAAGTTTGGCCGTATCTTTTTGTAACACCCTGTATACGCGTTTCGTCCACAGCGCCGTATTCTGCCTGTTTGCATATCTCTTTATTTGAATACGCATTCCTATACGAGTTTCTTTGGCGCTTCAGTGTAGCCGGCCGCTGTGGCATAGCGGTTCACGACGCTTCAGACTGGAACCGCGCAAACGCTACAGTCGCAGGCTGAAATCCTCCCTCGGGCATGGATGTTTTAACTTACTTGGGCCACACTGGAGGAAGACGAGTATTTAACACTAACAGTAACCTCCAAGCAAAAGTTAAGAAGGTGATGGGGGTATGGACTATTGAGAGAATAGCCTCGTGGTGTGGCGAGAGTTTCAAATAGAAACTATTCACTTTAGCATAATTTTACATAAGCGGAATTTTATGGAATTTTCTTGTCGATCTACCGGTCGTGTAATAGATGCTCACTTTTTGGGCGGCATTGATACTTGCTTTGGGCCGAATGCGGCCCACGGGCTGCGAGTTGGACAGCCCTGGTTTAAGTGATTGAGAGGAGTAGACGTGTTAGTGGCCAGATGAATGCAAGCACACCTCGTGGAAAACGTACACGGAACTGTTTGCGCAAAATGTAAGCGTAGGCTCCCGCTGCCGTTTTTACAGTCAATGGAATTCTTCTGACTATGCGATCGAATTTTCAGAGTGTAAAATTCTCCTAGGTTTCGGCAACTGCTGCAAATGGCCTTCCTCTGCTCGGTTTTTTACCGCGTAATGAGAAAACAGTCGTGGGGGAGACGACAGCGGCGGCAGGTACATAGAGTACTGGCACGCCTCAGCCGGCACAGCAACGAGTAAACATCGCTACGTCACCGCTGCCGCCCGTTTCCCATTCTCCTATTTCCAGCAGTGGCAAGCAATTAAGCAAACACCAATTAAGAGCGTCTATTTCCATCAGTGAAAAGAAATAATGTAAACACCAATTACGGACGTCTAACACCTCTCTCCTCATCCTGGATACCCTACCAGAGAAGGTAAAAGCCTCTACCGTCAGTATATAAGAACCAAAACTTTTCTCACTCAGAAGTTAGAAAATAAAAACACACCCTGAGGCAGGCCGTTTGCAACAGTCACCGAAACGTCGGAGAATTTCACACGTTCACTATGCGATCAGACACCCAATACAATTTTATTGACTGTTTGCATACGAGTTTAAGACGAGAAGTGTCTTCGTAAAACCTGCAACAAAGTCTCCAATCTAAAACTTAGTGGCAATATGGTACTAAAAGGGCTGAGTATTGGGTAAAAATAATTACCCGAGACGATTTTACGTACCTCTTGGCCTGCAGCATAGTATACATCATTATAAGACATGATGAAAATGAAACCTCCAAAACTAGTGCAATAAGATAATATATTTTTAATATTTTACACGACAGGCCTGTTTCGGCTTATTAGCATCATCAAGTGACATGCTCAAATAACAATGATAAGATTATTTATACATAAATCGCGGCTGTTTTATGCTTATATTTGCATTGGTACTTACGTATAGTTGGAAGTGACGACCACATTGCACCTATAGTAATTTTTTTGTGTCAAGTCGTGGTAAGTATAATATTTTCGTACTTGCGAAACGTAAAAATGCGTTTTTTTAATATTTTTTGACAGTTCAATATTTTGACAGTTCTTTACTACGATGTTATTTGCTTACGATGCATATACAGCTTACCAGAGATAACGTTACACCTCGTTGTGGTTATTTTCCTTTGAAGTTGGTCTTTGGTCTGTGTTATGTTTTGTTTTCCATGTGACTATCCCTTTTCGTATTCTATTATGTCAATAGAGTTTCACAGAGATTATTTATCTTTAATATCTGTGTGCTCATTTAGAAGTTTTTGTGGATATTTTCTTTTATGAATACAATTTCCAGTTTCTAGAGAATGTTCATAGTAAGTCCTTCCAGTATTTTGTGTAATATTTCTAACGCATTTGCGTTAGAAATTTTACACAGAACACCGAAAGGACTTATTATGAACATTTTCCAAGACCCGAAAATATATATTCATACAAGAAAATTTCCGCGAGAAATTCTGAATGAATACACAAATTTTAAACATAAATACTATTTCGAAAACTCTACTAACATAATATCATACGAAAAGGGATGATCATATGGAAAACAAAACATAAACAAACTATAGACAAGAATCAAAGAAAAATAGCAACAACTACATATAAAATCATCTCCGGTAAGCTGTATATACTTTGTGAACATACAACATCGTAGTGAAGAGCTGTCAAAATGTCGAACTGTCAAAATATCTGTCAAAAACATAATTTTACGTTTCGTAACTACAAAAAATATTATACTTACCACGACTTAAAGAAAAATTTTACTATAGATGCAATATGGTCGTCACTTCCAAAGAGACGTAATACCAACGCTAATGTAAGCATAAAAAACAGTCACGATTTACGTGCAGGTAACCTTATCAACGTTGTTTTAGCAGGTCACTTTATAATTGCAATAAGCCGTGACAGGCCTGTCGTGAAAACATTAAAAACGTATTACTTTACTGCAGCAAGTTCTGGAGCTTTCGTTCTCATTATCCGAAAGAAATGCGAACATCAGTAAACAATGGTCGAGTGATGGAAACCCTGGAACAAACCCCAACGAAATCTCATAGCCGTTCACCTGTGCTAATGGCAATTAAGAGACCGACGTGTCGAAACAACATCAGAAAGTATCTGTATCTATGTACTTAGAAATTTACTGTTATGCATGAGTTAAAGCGTCGAGACAAATTTTCGCGTGTTGAGTTCTGATTGTGGCTTCTGAGTGACGTTGACTTGGAACTTTCGGATGCTTAGTTTTTCACTTTTCAGATGAGGCCCGGTTAAGACGGTTAGGATATGCGAACTCACAGAATATGTTACACTATATATCAGAAAATCCGCACCTACACTTTGAACAGCTTCTGCATCATCTTAAGACTAGTGTTTGTTGCACAATGTCTGGTGTGCGCAACGGAACATGATTCTTTCAGCAAACTGTGAATGCTAATCGACATATCCAGAAACTGCTTAATCCATATGTGGATCAAGTCACAGAAAATGAGCAACTCTGTGGATATTTTCAGCAAAACGGGGCAACTGCGCCACCGCCTTGACAAGCTTGTCACGAGTGTGTGACATACAAAACTGATGAGGCTTCCGTGGCCACTTATTGACAAGTTCCCTGTTTGTATTATCTCTCAATAATTTCGGCCGACTTTTTTTAATGTCAGAAGAAGAGTTACACAGACGTCAGCAGAAGACTCCGAGAGAGAAGGCAACCGGAAATGCGTCAGGACATGAGGTGTTCGGTGAGGAGAGGACAATCGACAGAGACACTAGGACCTCCTGGCTGGCTCAATTGCCTTATGTGCGTCCTAAAGGGTCAGATGTATTCAAATAATTCTTTCACTCCTGAAGAGTTACAGCAGAGCACTGGTAACGCTATCTATTGCACCTATTCTTAAGACAGAGCTGCTATGCATGCCTCAAAGTTTCGTAAATCAAGCACAGCAACAAGAGCTATGTTAAGCATCCGCTCTACGTCACACGAATAGTTCCGAAGTGGACATCCATCCACCAAAGTAGACACGAGAGGCGTTCAACAAGTAATACAACATATTTTTTCTCGGCCAATTTCGGTTGATAAAATGCGGAATTTGTTTTGGGACATCGTGGAATACACCCGCTTCAGCCGCTCTAGTTCATGAAGTTCCGATAGATGGCGACGCTATACGTAGCCTTCAAAATGGTATCTCTAATGGAGATTGTTCCTAGCAGAGAGCTGTCTCTGAATTTCTTTTGGCGGAAAAAAGAGCATCGCAGATATTCTTAGGAGCTCGAAGAATGTCTACGGAGGCCTGGTCGTGAACAAAAGCACGGTGAATCGTTGGGCGACACGTCTGTTATCGTCGCAACAAGGTAGCGCAAACCTGTCCGATTTCCCGCGTGCTGACCGGCCACACACAGCTCTGACTCCTGCAATGTTGGAACGTGCGGACACTCTCTTTCGAGGGCATCGAAGGATCGCAAATTCCTCGCTGTGCAACTGGACGTCTCTGTTGGTAGTGCTGATACACTCGCGCACCAGTTGGGAAACTGAAAGGTGTGTGCCCGCTGGCTTCCCCGATGCCTAACACAAGACCATAAAGAGGAATGAAGGACCATCTGTGTAAAACTGATTGCACGTTACGAGGCTGATCGTGAATTTTTTTTGTAGAACGTCACCACAAGCTATGAAACATGGCTGCATCGTTTGGAATAGGAAACAAAACGACCATCCATTGAGTGGCGGCACATCATATCTACTCTGAAGAAACAGAACAAAGCCGCACACGAAGCCAGTAAAGTCAGGGTGAACTCGGAAGGGGCTATTCTGTTTGATGTCCTCCCTCACGGTACAACGACCAACTCTGAAGTGTATTGCGCTACCCCAAGGAAATTGAAGAAACGACTTCAGCGTGTTCGTCGCCACACTTCTCCGTGTCCATGACAACGTAAGGCCTCACACAAGTCTGCACACCCGAGACGAGTTCACAAAACTTCATTGGAGTGTTCTTCCTCATCCATCCTAAAGTCTGGATCTTGCATCCTGCATCTTCCGACTTCCACTGTTTGACCCACGAAGGATGAAATCCGCGGGAACAGTACGTGGATAGTGGGGAGGTTATTGTCGCAGGAAGATGATGGCTCCAACGACGACCACCAACGTGGTACCGTGTTGGCATGCAGACCCTCCGTGTAAGCACGAAGAACACACACATCCCGTTAATACCGCTTCTTCCGTATTTCACTGTTAGCACTACACACAATGGCAGTTAACATTCTCCAGGAATTCACCAAAATTAAACCCTTCTGCCGGATTGCGACAGGGTACAGCGTCATTCTCCATTCCAAATCGCCGGCCGCGGTGGCCGAGCGGTTCTAAGCGCTCAGTCCGGAACCGCGCCACTGCTACGGTTGCAGGTTCGAATCCTGTATTGGGCATGGATATGTGTGATGTCCTTAGGTTAGTTAGGTTTAAGTAGTTCTACTTTCTAGGGGACTGATGACCACAGCTGTTAAGTCCCATAGTGCTCAGAGCCATTTGCACCATCCATTCCAAAACGCTCGTTTCCAGTCATCCACTGTCCAGTGGCGTCGCTTAACCAAGACTACAGAAGTGTGTGGCTTTTGAGGAGCTGTTGAATCATTGAACCGCATTCTTTTTAACTCCTTACACACAATCTTTGTGCTACTTGGACTACTGATATCACTCTGGAACTCACAAGTAATTGCTTCCGCTCATTACAGGAGTCCTTTCTTTTTTTAACCACACTAGGTCCGCCTGGTCTCGGTTTAGCTGTGGTAGTTTCCTCGCGTTTCCACTTCACAATGACATCACCAACCGTCGGCTTGGGTAGCCTCACAAGGACTGAAAGATCTCTGATGAATCTGCTACTCGGGCGACATCCAGTGACTAGTCCATGTTCGTAGACACTAAGCTCTCCTAACTGAGCCATTCTGCTGCAACTGACAACACAATGCTCCACGTCTCCTTTTGTAACGGCGGATCCACCTCTCGTGATCTAGAGGTCAGTTCCGTAGTACTTCGAGATGTCTGGATAATTTTGATCAGATAGTGTACGTGCAGGGATGGCAGAGTCAGAATACCGAGGCATATCAACAACAGCCTACATGAAGTTCCTGAACGTGAAATGCACCGGCCAAGTATTGCGACGACACGTTTCAAAGTCGAGAAATACACTCCTTAAAAAAATAAAATCATAGTCGAGATATACACCACTCTTTAAAAAAAAACGAATGAATTATCCGAATGAGACGGAAATCAAATGAGATGTATATATTCAGACAAATGATTACAATTTAATCACTTTTTCAAGAGAAAGAGCCTCACAAATTGAGCAATTCCATAATTCGTTGGTGCTCCTCTGGTCCGTACACACGCAGTTACTCAATTTGTCATTGATGCAGTTGTTGGATGTCCTCCTGCGGGATATTGTACCAAATTTTGTCCAATTGGCGCGTTAGGTCGTCGAAAGCTGGAGAAGGTGGGAGGGATCTGCCCAAAATTCTCCAAATCTTCTCAGTTGGAGAGAGATCCGGCCAACTTGCTGGCTAAAGTGAAGTTTGGCGAGCACTAAGACAAACATCAGAAACTATTGTTCAAAATGTTCAAATGTGTGTGAAATCTTATGGGACTTAACTGCTAAGGTCATCAGTCCCTAAGCTTACATACTACTTAACCTAAATTATCCTAAGGACAAACACACATACCCTAGCCCGAGAGAGGACTCGAACCTCCGCCGGGACCAGAAACTATTGCCACATGTGGGTGGACATTATCTTGTTGAGAGGTAAGCCCAGGACGGCTTGCCATGAAGGGCAACAAAACGGGGCGTAGAATATCGTCGACGTACTGCTATACTGTAAGGGTGCCACAGATAACAACCAAAGTGGTCCTGCTACGAAAAGAAGTGGCAGCCCAGACCATCTTTCCTGGTAGACGAGTCAGGTTGGCATTCCACCATTGGCCTCCAGCCATGTGTTCGCTGGTCTTTGAGTCTCAGTTCAAAGCGGATCTCATCACGGAAGACAACTCTGCTCCAGTCAATGAGAGTTCAGGCCGAATATGTATCTGGAGATGCCCTGGAGAGTGGCAGGAACCAACCTGACTGTCGCCCGACAGCCTGGAGTGATGGTCTAGGCTGCCATTAGAAACCCTTTGGTCGTCATCCATAGCACCCTTAGAGCACAGCAGTTGAGGAACGATATTCCGTTCACCATTTTGTTGCCCTTTATAGCAAGCCATTCTGGGCTTACTCGCATACGAGACGACGTTAATCCATAGCTACTGATACCCTGGGAGAGCGAACCATTATAAAACTATTACATCTGGTGATCCAGATGTAAAAGACGCGCTAATACCCTCGGACTTCACGAAGAATGTAATAATTCCAATTCCAAAGATATCGGGTGCTGACAGGCATGAATATTACCGAACTACTAATTTAATAAGTCACGGGTGCAAAATAGTGACAAATTAATTACAGAAAAAACTGGTTGGAGCCGACCTCGGGGATGATCACTTCGGGTTCCAGAGAAATGTACGACACAAAACTGAACCTATGACTTGCAAAATAGGTTAAGAAAAGGCAAACCTAAATTTATATAATTTTTGTACTTGGAGAACGCTTTTGACATTGTTTACTGGGCTACACTCTTTGAAATTCTGAGGATAGAGTGAGTAAAATGCGGGGAGCAAATGATCATTTACGACTTGTATAGAAATCAGGAGGCAGTTATCAGAGTCGAAGAGCTTGAAAGTTGAGAATGGAGTGAGTCCAGGATTGTAACCTGTCCTCGGTAGTATTCAATCTATACGTTGAGCAAGTAGTAAAGGGACGCAAAGAAAAATTGAATTTTAAGGGATTGAAGTTTGTAGAGAAGAAATGCAAACTTTTAGGTATGCCGATGACGTTGTAAATGTGTAAGAGACGGTAAATGACTTGGAAGAGTAGTTGAGCGGAATGTACTCTACCCTGAAAGGAAGATATAAGATTAACATCAACAAAAGCAGAATGGAGGTAATGGAATGTTGTTTTAAACAGGAGATGAATTTTGCTATTTGGCCTTAACATAATTGATGATGGGAGACGCAGAGAGAATGTAAAAAAGTAGACTGGCAATAGTAAGAAAAGCGTTTCTACGTAAGAAAAATTGATTAACACGAAATAGAACCTCAAATGTTAGGAAGTCTTTTCTGAAGGTACTGATCTGGAGTGTAGTCTTGAATTGAACTTACACGTGGACGAGTCAAATAAGGACACAATCAATGGTATACTATAAAATGGGCTTATAACCTGAAACCTAGGTGGAACAGTAATATTAAATTTGTGAATCTAGGCTAAAAAAGTGTTTCGTTTAGTTAATACAGGAAAAAAGAAGATTTGAAATGTAGTGGTATTGAAGAATGTTGTACATTAGATGGGTAGATCGCATTATTAACGAGAAGGTACTGAACAGAAATGGGCAGGAGAGAAATTTGTGGCACAGTTTACTTAAAGAAGGAATGAGTTGATAGGACACATACTGAAAAATCAAGGAATCGTCAGCTTACTACTGGAGGGAAGTGTGTGTGTGTGTGTGTGTGTGTGTGTGTGTGTGTGTGTGTGTGTGTGTGTGTGTATGAAGTGGGGGAGGGGGGATTAGGTTGCAGTAATTACTCCGAGATGAAGAGGCTATCACAAGATAGCATGGAAAACTACATCAAACCAGCCTTCGAACTGAAGATCATACCAACAACAACATCCCCCTCCCTTATCGTCTTTGTGAACTAACTGGATTGCTTTGTGACAAACTCACAACTTTTTTACACCAGGGCCACTAATTGAATCCTGAGTTGGCTACTTGCACAAATGCCGACCCTCCCATGAACTTTTGTGTGGCTTACGTACGTGAATACGGTCTCCCACACGTTTTCCATTCACCCCTTGCAAACTGACACAATACACCTGTCTGACGGCACTGTTTCGGGCTAAGAATATTCTTTGTGAGTGTGGAGTTACCCCAAAACCTGATACGGCAGGAGATAATAGAGGAAAATAAGCGCAGCAAACAAGCCTTCACGTTTCAGTCCAAAAACAGCGGAAATTGTTCTTACTGTGAAGACGGCAACATCCAGTAGCTGCACAATATTTTGAACGAGATGCTTCCAAGAAAGCTTTTCATCTACACCACAAACTTAGAATTTAAAATGGTCTATTTCAACGGCTCTTGGACCACTTTGGGACAGCAAAATTTCGCTTTTACAACAGTTCCGTGTATGCAGTGCGTTTTTGCAATCTGAGACACAAAATTTCTTTTTCTAGGAAACACTTTACTTAGCACGTATTTTCTAAAACTTTCTGGAATACTTACGTTTCTGCATGTACACTAATTTACGAGATTGGTTCAGAACGTAAGATATTAAGTCCTCTGTGAGAACAGATTAATTTAATGACTCGAAGAGGTAAACAAAGTTATGGATGCGCTGGTACGTATTACTTTACCACAATAGCCACCATGGTTGTGTAAACATTCGTTTCCATCTGGAAACCAATCTGTCGAACCAACATAAATAAAATGAAGATCTAGATCTAGAAGCAACTTAACTACTGCCACCTCAAGGTCAGAAGTGGCGACCGGCCGTGTGAATTTGTAACGATCCGAAGAGATGACAGTCGCTTGGTACGAGAGTGTTCCAATACAGCCCATTGGAAACGTGCCACACCAAACCACGCATTACTATGGCTCTTTGTGGTCAGACATTATCTTGCATCAAGGTAACACCTTTCAAACCAATCCCTGTCGATTTCTCTGAGTCGCTTTCTCAAACTGACAGCATTCACAGTCCCCCTACAAGGTAGGAAATCAACCAGGAGCACACCGTTTGTGTCCCAAAAGGCTATAGTCTTGACTTTCATCAGTTCTACCGTATTTTTAAACTTATTTTTTTCAAGAATGGCGGGGGTTGTAGTATCTTCACGACGCTGATGCTTTTCTCATCTCAAGTGTCACACGATGCACTCAAGTTTCGTCACGTGTGACAATCCAATGCATGAATGGGGCACTATCTACCTAACACTGCATAAAAAGTCCCCTGTGACGAAACGTTGCAGGAGAGGAACACTATCCGCTTGATACCACATTAAGTGATGGAGAGACAACCCCATTAGCTTGTCTTTATCTTCGTATGAGAGTTGCCGCGGTAACCACAGGAACAATTCGTGCTGTAGCCCAATGATTAGTGCCCGATACCCACTACATGGACAGTTTACATGTTGTGCTCGTGTGCAATCTGTCTCGCATGAATGCGGTAATCGAATCAACTGTACTAAACGGATCACGGTTTTAGCTGAGGTGGCCATGTTTGGCCGCCGTACCCTTTGCTTGTCTTTCAGATGTGTTCTGCTTTATCAAATTCCTGTCACCAAAACCCCACCTGTTTTCGTGAAATTAGCCTCACTCCATAAACTTCCATTATTTGCGAATGAACTACAGCTGACCAAGTCTCCTTTAAAAGTAAAATACTCAGTACACTTCACGCTTCAATCGTCTGCAGTGTGTCCGTCAACGCCTTCATCTTCAAATTGTATTTCGAAGCAGAACGGCTAGGATATCTTCATTTTCTTGCGGCTTTTCGAATGCTTTGATCATTTGTTCTATCTAGAAATGGAATTTAATTCGCATGGGGTATTCATACACCAGTGAGAGCTCTCCTTACCTTACTTATCAGCAACCTTTTTTTAAAGTAATAAAAAACTTCATTTTCGGACTTTCGGTTAACCACTTCTTCTGGTTAACCACTTGAATGATCAAGCAATAAGAGCAGAGCAGCGCACACCACTTGTGCAAAGAGAATGACTGATTGGCCTTATATTTCCCGTTGGCTTGCGTTGGCAAGTGTAAGAGGATCTTATGATCGTCCGTGTTCTGTCCTGCAGTGTGAGAGTCTTCAACAGAATGCATGAATACACTGCTATTTCCAATGCCCGTATCGTATCGGAATGGTAAGGCCGAGTAGATGTAAAGTAAGTGGCCTGTATTATTCCAGCACCTGAACACGTCTCAGCGAGCAGATATATAAAATTTTGTAATATCAATAAAAGTTAGTCACGGCGTAACGCACACACTTTTCTGAGCTCCAGCTCACGTTGATACCAATAAATGTGTGTGTATGAAGTATGAAGTTAGCCGCGACCTCATTGGCGACTCATTCCCACCACAGAATAGGTTGCGACTCGTATTTGGTGTTAATAATACGAAACGGTGACGTGGAAGCGAGACGCAGCTCGCAGTTCCGTAAGTTGGGGTCTCAGCAGAGAAAAGTGAGAAGCTATATGTGATGACAGACTTGGTAGTGGTGTTTCTTTCACAAAGAAGAAAGCGTTATAGTCGTAAAAGAGATAGGGAACGTGGTATCCAGAATTCTCCGGACTATTGTAGAAAGGTGGACCTCCATTCTACTTACGAGGTTAAAACGGCAAATGCCATAACCCGATTTCCAAGAAATTTCGCTTAGTGGAAGAGGAGTCACAATAAGCAAACACGTTTCTCGGCTTATCTTTAGATATTCGACCGTTTCTGAGAAAACGACGGTCGAAGATTTTTAGGTATTTTATGTGCCTTTTAGCGCTTAAACCATTCGAACGATATGATGGCGCAATGTTTAGCGTCCCTGCTCCATAATTTTGCGTTCTGTGTTCGAAATCCGATTACTACTTTTAATTCTGTTTTTCATTTATCTACCCACGTCCATAGGCAGTTACTAGACGAATGTTTTCCAATGAATATTGAAATAACGTTGCCCTTATTCGTCAACTAGTTGTATGGAATGAAAATGGAGTCCCATGCTTCTTGACAAGGGCTTATGCGAACGATGCGGGAGACCCGCACCGCCGTACTAGGTGAGGTCCTAATGGAGGTGGTTTACCGTTGTCTTCCTCCGACCGTAATGGGGATGAATGATGATGATGAAGACGACATAACAACACCCAGTCATTTCGAGGCAGGTGAAAATCCCTGACCCCGCCGGGAATTGTCAGTTTATGGTGTTTAGAAAGTAACCATACCATAATGGCATCCATTTTGAACGTTATTCCGAATAATATAGCTTTCCGCTTCGTCACTTAGAATCACTGGAAGTAAAATTGCACTTTATGGCCCGACTGCGCTGATACTGCTTCTGTGAGGGACATAAACTTCGAAAGTTTCTCGGCAAAACAGGTAGAAAGAATCCTTCACGACGACTCACTAGGATAGTCCAAGGATGGATTGTCTTAATCCCCGCAAAACTCACATGGAAAACCACGGCCCCTTACATCATTCTCTACGGATTCACTGGCTAACCTGAGACATTCCTGGAGGTTTGGCACAAGTGGGGCATTCTTGCGTGGTCATGGGCTCGTCCAAACAAGATAGCACTCTGTCACGGATACACGTCTACCCATTCTACTGCGCTGATTCCAACAACCGACTGCTACATAAACACCGCTTCACGGTCATCACCCACGTCATCGGTGCAGGATCACATGACCACAGGTCACAGTTCATATGCAGCGCTCTAAAACGGTAAGTGTGTTCGTCTTAGGGGGTCCGGTGAGGTGAGAAACATTATTGCGCAGACAGCAATAAATAAATCCGTACTTACGTATTACAAAAATGGATATACGTGTATATGTGTGCATATATGTTCGTTCCACATCTCCTCCTAAACCCCAGGACCAATTTCAACCAACGTATCACTTACTGTCTGGAAAGAATTGTTGTTAGGATAAGAACCCCTATCAAATGGGTGTGGGGTGTAAAAGAAGTGTAGCCCACGACGCGCGAATACCCATACTTAGTTATCCAGTAGTTGAGAACGACAGCATTAGTGACTTGCAACAGACTTTTCACATAATTTCAAACCTTTACGAAGCGTTTTCCTGCTGACAACCCCCACAAAATAATGAAAGAAAAAAGTGTATGGGGTACTACGTTTTCGTTATTCAGTAGCAGCAGCAGTAGCAGCTTTGTTCATCCGTAGATCTCTTTTTGCAAGGATATGGGACATGTCAAAGTATTTACAAGTTTAGACCAATTTAAATAATCTAATTTGTATACACAGATATTTACAGACTTCTAGTTAGAGACAATAATTAGTTTTACTCCTGGTATACTATACCTTTTTCTACAAATAACTTATTAAATAATGTAATGCCACACTCTTCACTCATATCTCACTATCAGTCACTGCACACACTATACACACATTGTTTTATAACACTTCACTCACTACACACACACACACACACACACACACACATACACACACACACACACACACACACACACTGGTGATCTCTGGGCCATTTTCTGTACCGCAACTTCCCATTTGCTATCCTGAAAAAATGAATCAGCATCCCTCCATAATGAGTGGGATGGTGAGATGTTGACCGCAGAAAGAGGAAGAGGTGTTAATATTGAGCTATGCATAGCTTGGGGGTAAGTATTTCTAGAAATGAAAAAAGAAGGAAAAACATAAAGTGAAGCTGTTACGTAGGATGTTGGATGTTTTATAGTCATTATTATTGTTTATTTGTAAAACATATTTTTGTCAAATCCCTATTCCGTTTTATGTAAGTAATCCTTCTATGTATAAAATGTATTGCATAACAGCTGCCTTTTTAAATAAGTGTATTTTTGCAATTTCTTTAATCTCTTATGGTAATTTATGGTACAGTTTTATTCCTTGATAGCAAATGCTGTTTTGAGTTTTGTTTATTTTTTTCATGGTAAATGTAAGTTGAGTCTGTCTCTTGCTGCATGGTTATGGACAGAGCTGTTTGTGCAGTAATTACCAATGTTATTTTTGATGTATACAACTGACTGGTAAATGTATTCACATAGAGCAGTTAAAATCCCAAGTGTTTTGAACAGATCTTTACAATGAGCTCGACTAGTATTTTTGTTTACTATCCTTATGGCTCCTTTCTGGAGTTTGAAAATTCGGTTCATATTTTGTGTGTTTGTACCCCAAAAAAAGAATGCCATAGCTAAGAATTGAGTGTACATATGAATAATGTATAACTAAAAGATACTCCATGTTACACATTGATGATAGGATTCGAAGATCACAACATGCTGATGACATTCTGTTTGCAAGTACCTTTGTGTGTTCACACCACTTCAACTGAGAATCGATATTCATTCCTAGAAATTTTGCATTTGTTACAGTCTATAGAGGTGACATCTACGTTTAATTTAATATTGTCATTTTTCCTCTTCAAACTGAAATTCATGGCATTAGGTTTCTTTATGTTCAGTGTCACTTTATTGCTTACTGACCACTCATAAACTTCCTTGAGAGTTTCATTTGCTTTCTCGGCAAGGAGTTCTCTTGTTTTCTCAGTGACTATAATATTGCTGTCATCAGTGAGCAGAATCTTTTCATCATGAGTAACACTACTGGGAAAGTCATTGATGTATGTCAGGAATAGTACTGGTCCTAATATGCTACCTTGCGGAACCCCTATATTAATGTATTTTGGTTCTGATAAGTGTTCTACTAAATGAAACTTCCTGGCAGATTAAAACTCTGTGCCCGACCGAGACTCGAACTCGGGACCTTTGCCTTTCGCGGGCAAGTGCTTCGGTAGTTCAGTTGGTAGAACACTTGCCCGCGAAAGGCAAAGGTCCCGAATTCGAGTCTCGGTCGGGCACAGAGTTTTAATCTGCCAGGAAGTTTCATATCAGCGCACACTCCGCTGCAGAGTGAAAATCTCATTCTGGAAACATCCCCCAGGCTGTGGCTAAGCCATGTCTCCGCAGTATCCTTTCTTTCAGGAGTGCTAGTTCTGCAAGGTTCGCAGAAGAGCTTCTGTAAAGTTTGGAAGGTAGGAGACGGATACTGGCAGAAGTAAAGCTGTGAGTACCGGACATGAGTCGTGCTTCGGTAGCTCAGTTGGTAGAGCACTTGCCCGCGAAAGGCAAAGGTCCCGAGTTCGTGTCTCGGTCGGGCACAGAGTTTTAATCTACCAGAAAGTTTCATATCAGCGCACACTCCGCTGCAGAGTGAAAATCTCATTCTGTTCTACTAAATGTTTAGATCTATTTGAAGTATGTGCTATCTCTACTCTTTGTACCCTATCTGCTACGTATGATCGAAACCAGTCATTAGCTACCCCTCTTATTCCTAATGCTTTTAATTTATTTAATAGAATCTTGTGGTCGACTGTATCAAACGCCTTAGAAAGTTCCAAAAATATGCCTGTGACACATTCATCTTTATCAAGAGCATCAAGTACAACTTTTCTGAATTCCACTATGGCTGACTCCGTATTTTTTGCCACTTCGGAAACACAAACTGTGATTCGCTTGAAAGATTGTATTTATTGAGATAATTCATTAATCTATCATTCATAACTGCTTAAATTATTTTTGAGAATGCTGGTAGCAGGGAAATGGGTTGGTAATTTTCTGTGTCTTCTGTATTACCTTTCTTAAGCAAAGGTACAATTCTAGGCTGTTTTAACTGCTCTGGAAATGTCACTGATGTGAAGGATTTATTTATTATATTTGTTAAAGGGGCTTGTATAATCTCTATGCATTGCTTCAGTACACACATTGGTACTTCATCTAAGCCTACTGACTTTTTATCTTTTTAGTTTCTGAACAGTTTTATTGACTTCATTCTCTGTGGATGGAAGTAACATAATTATATTTATTGCAACATTATTTACTGGTGTTACATTTGTTTTGGGGAATTTTTTATGTAACTTCTCTGCAATACTTGAAAAATGATCGTTTACATTGTATGCTAAGTGTTGTGGATCATTTATTACCCTATCCCCCTCCTTTAGCAGTATGTTATTCTGCGTTTGTTCATGCAGTAAAACTGTTGCATGAATCATGACGTTTTAATTTATTAATTCTTTACTGCTAACTGTATTCACAACATATTTTTAGACAGTAGTCACATATAACACTGAATGTACCAGTAAAATTGTGACCTTGTACCACAGATACTTCTGTATGCATAAAAAATGCATCATCACACAAGACCTTTAAATTTTTTACTTTTTTGCTACTACCTCTATTCGCCACACTTTTCACATACAGTATCCACATATGTCGCTATATGTATCTACAAACATAAATCACTGTAGGACACATAGTTCAGGAAATATTACGTCAAATACTGACATGCATGAAAAACTGCCGTAGCATGCATGACGTTTTAATTTATTTATTCGTTACTACCAATTCTATTCACAACCCATTTCGCAGACAATAACCACATATATCACTGGATTTACCTGCAAAATTATATCGTTGTAAAGCAAATAATTCAGGAGATACATAATAAACATTGAGCTGCGTGAAAATGAAACTTCAGGGCGTAAGTCGCTTGAGACATAAATGAAATGTGGTATCGATAGCTACGATGCCACAACGTAGGTGCGCACTGCTATGTTGGCACTACGACGGACACCGACGACAGCGCACTCTAGCCGGAGCGGGAGAGCTCTACGAGCTCCGCTACAGATTCTGCCCATTTGATCAAGAGAGCAGACGGCCGGGAACCTTCGCTTCAGCTTCGCTTCATATACTTTGCTGTACTTACATCAGGGAGGAGGAGACGGATGGAGGTGGAAGGAGTTGTTGGACAGAGGGGACAGGAGCAGATGGGCAAAGAGAAAGGGCAGGCTGAGATGGACAGAGAAGGGGGCAGGAGGATGTGGAATAATAGAAGACTGGATTACATACATACCCGCGCAATGACGGGTACAGAGCTTTTAATAAATAAATGGGAGCAGAGGGATTCTTAAGACTGCAATACAATTGTCTCGCATCATTTAGATCATCCGCATCTTGGAAAAACTTCAGTCTACGGCAAAAACTGGTACTCAGTAGAGTTAGCAAAACGTATGTACCCTCATAACAGCTATGTTAGTGAACATTCTAGCTCCTTCGAGGAAGAATTCCTGAAAGGAAAAAGGAGACCTGTAGCACCCAGAGTTTTGGTCAAATCGCTCTGGTACGGAGCCTGATGGTCCATAACTTCCCAGCGACCTTCTACGGAGTTCATACCGAGGCTTTTAGCAGGTCACTGTAGTAAATTATCTCTGTTACTTGCAAATCGTGATACAAACTTCTTTTCCTTGTGGACAAGATTATTATAGGGCTATACAGAAAAGATTCGTTCTAAATAGTTGCCAAAAAACGCGGAGCATGTCAGTGGCTAAAACATTTTTATTAAAACCTGCGTCCGCTTTAGCATAGACTAAAACTATCGGTCCGAGTTCAGACAGTACCGTTGATTTACTGGAACGACCTAAAGGCTTCGAAATGAACTCTGTAGAATTGCGTGCCTACGTGATACGCCCAAATTCCACACAGCATTTATCGATAGTTTAGTCTTCGTTTTGACGTGCGTGTGGGAGAAGCTAACAGTATCCGTGTATTTCACTGTATTTCCTAGCGTCAGTTAACTCATTTACATGTTTACGTAATTTTAGTGCATTTTTTCACCGTGTGGACTGACTTTGTAGCGTAGCTTCACGCCGCCATTAGGATTACTGTCGCCTGATTAAATTTGAATTTTGTGACCGTCGCCTACAGTACTCGAATAGTCAGTACAGTCGCAGCCGTGGAGACGAGCGCACGCACCACCAGCAGCAGTGTCTGTTTCTACACAGTATTTAGTTGAGTCTTTGTTCTCAAGTCCTTCTGGCAACAACTGAATAGTATTTAACTGTGTTTAGTGGAAATTCGCGTATTCTGAGTGTTTGCATATTTTTTTGGGATGTAGTATCGCATGAGCTGTACCTAGAGTGTAGTGATAACCAAAAGCAGCGAAGCAACACTACTTACCTTCTAGCGACTGCTTTGATAAGTGTAACATTCCTTCTGACACGGACGAACATTGGTTAAATACAGATGCACTACCTGTTGCGTATGGATCCTGGGGAGTCGCCACTCTCTGGAAACAGTTGGAAGCTGTATTAGCCACAGCAAAGATGCTTCAAGCTACTACCTTGGGTTGCTGTGGCGTTGAGGCATCTTAGACAAATGCTTTGGAACTTCTAGTACCTGCAGTGTAGCCTGGGATCTCCGATGTCACAGCGCCTTCTGATTTGCACATCCTGGCCGGTCACCATGCACCTGACGGTGAATGGCGGGCAGTGGGGGGACGGAGCGTGAAAGCTGGAACACTTACACGGAGTGATATTTCCACGGAGCCTGCGTCTCATGCCGGAATAACAGGCTTTTCCCAGGCACAGGCACACTAAGATGTCCAGCAGTCCATCACAGATGCTCATGCGAGCTGGTTCGCGCTCACACAACAACACTGAGCAACCACGTATCGCTTCCAGGGTGGCTCATTAACGCGTTTCGTGGCAAATTTATTTTTAAGACTGTACTATAGTAAGAACTGACAATGCAAGTCAACAGAATGATGAAATTCAGTATCGCTTTTAATATTTCCATGTTGAAAGGAATGGGGGAGGGGGGGGGGTGCAGCCAAGTAAGAAACATGGTATTTCTTATGACTGTTGCATGCTTATGATGACTGCTGTTTTAAGACGAAATTTATATCGACAAATTTATATTTCGTTGCCATTTTATTTAAAAGTGAAACATAAAAACACAGAATGTCAATGAATATTTTCACTAAAGGACCAATGTCTAGTATCACTTTTCGATTAGTGCTAATTCAAAGACAAGCTTTTAAGTTGAAGTCTGCCAGTGACCCTAATGTATAAAATACGAGCGCATAGAATATCATATCACCTTCCTGACTGAGGTGCAGAGTTCCTGGTAAACAAAGAACAACATGTCATTTTTAATGCAGGGAAATCTTCAGGCGTAGAAGTAACTTCCTGTGTGCTTCAATGGAATGTTATAGAGCTATTATTTTCATAGTACACATAACTGACTTATTGGACAGCGTCGGAAATTTCGTGAGATTTTCTGTACTATACCGAGAAGTCGCAACGTCAGAAATTTGTAGCGGTGTGCAAGAAGACCCGCAGACGACCGATGCTCGGAGCAGGGATTGGCAGTTGACTCTTAACATAAACAAATGTATCGTATTGCACATAAATAGACAGGAAGCCATATCACACTACGATTTAATGTTGTACGACCACAAGAACATAACAACAGATAAGGCAGATGCCAGAGTGAGATTCATTCGAAGAATCCTCAGGAAGTATTGCCTGCCTTCCCACCCCCCATTCACAAAGGAGGTAGCTTATATGTACAACCTTCACTCAACCAATGTTTCAACAATGCTTCTCAGTCCGGGATACCTACCACACGGGATTGATAGAAGAAATAAAGAAGATCCGAAGAGAAGCAGTTTCATTTATTAAGAGCGACAGCATAACGCCGATGCTCCTCCATCTCCAGTGGCAAGCGCTACTAGAGGTAGGCCTTGTGCATAACGATGTGATTTACTGTTAAAATTTCGAGGGTGTACATCCTGCAAGGGTCAGTCAATACATTACTTCCTCCTACCTAAATCTCGCGAAACGAACACGAAGGTGGAATCAGAGAGACTCGAGATCCCGCGGAGGCTGTTTTCCCTGAGTCACGTGGTCTCGATACTCAATCGATTTCATCCCTCTAGGATCATCTTTGCCTCTTAACTTTGTACGGCGCGAGTGGCGCCCCTACCAACAGTGAAAACGCGATGCGGGAAGGCTTCGTGATCAGTGAGGTCAGTGCGGAACTGGAGTTTGTTTTGAAAGTGTGAAAGGTCCGAGCCTTTTGATGGTGCGGTGCCCAACGGTCAAGCTTGGTGACTGTGTTTGTCCCGCCAAGTGGTTTCGGGTAGTGGGCATCCCTGTGCAGTTTGGAGCCGACGGACACTTGGAGTTGTTTTTGACCGGTTCGACGCTAGCGGAGGCGGCCCAGTCTCTTGACCTCTTAAGGAACAGAAGAACGAACCCGTCCTGCCTAAGCTAAGTGAACTGCTGCCTCTCACCTCTCCTCATCCTCTTCACGTTCTGGTGGGTTTCGTGTTACCTTCACGCCTAATCAATCCGACTGCAACAAGGTTATTTGTTAACTGTTCATTGAAGGATGCCGTCTCGCCTGTTTTCTCTCCTTCCCCTTTTAAAAATAGTTGTGTGTTATTTATGAAAAAAACTGTACTTTCACGTTATTTGTTAAAGCTATTTATTGAAAGCTGCTATCTTGCCTGCCCCTCCCCACCCCCCATTTTCAAAATAGTTGTTGCTCTGAAAACCTGCACTTGTTTCCAGCGTATGTAAAGATGTTTTTTAATTAATGGCAGCTATATACGAGGAATTTTGCTAAGGTTGTTCAGCGCATTAAGTGGTTGCTGATTGCCCCCCCCCCTCCCCCACCCAAAGCAAGATGTACCTGCTTGCTTAAGAAGATAATCTGGTAAAGCTGCTGATTAAAAGTTGCTGTCTTGCTTGTCTCCCTTTAAATATACTTGTTTGCTGTTTATAAAGGTCTGCACTTCTCATTTCAGTGTAATGGCAGTTGTTTTGATCACTAAATCCCGCTTAGCTTAATGAAGCGGAGGTTTGAGGGCGCGGCTTCCTTGGAGTAAGGCTATTAGGTGGCCCGGAGGCTCTGGTGTTTCAGCCTAAGGATGTCCTACCAACTCGCCACAGTTTTCACGTTCCACTGCTTACATCAAAAGGAGTTGTTGAAACTTCACTATCGAATCTGTCTCCGTATATCTCTGTTATGCTTGGTGTGTCGTTAATCGACGTTAGTGGGCTATTATTGTTTTAATATTGTTTGAGACAGTTTTATTGTTCATGCCATAGTCTAATCTATCCACCATTGGAATAAGTTTGTAAATGACTCGCCATCGTGCACTATTGTTCGATAACATAAGTACCATCACCTAAAGCAAGTTTCTTGAATAATTAAAGGAAAAAGCGCGTGAAATACACCCGTTGCACGACGGAAGTCCCTTTACTTTAATTTCCTTAATTGCTGACTGCGGGTAATGTGCATTGTTAGCAAATTTCCTCTTGAAAGTGTATTGTGCATGTGTATGGTCAGTTTTACTTTCTTGAGAATAACAGCAGCATACCACGAGATCTAAAACAAGACAATATAAATTCAGCGTGCAATTCTTAAGGTAAAATTTTGTAACATGCTGTTATGATGAAACTGAAGGAGCTTGGTGCGCCCAGGCCCCATGTTAACATGAATTGTGGTATCAACGTCCGAGATCACATTTCTTAGGGGCTGCAGATGTCGACCGCGGTCCGTAATAGATATCGCTACACCCGCGAGGAATGTAGCATAGCCGTCAGCCGATAGCAAGCAACCTCTAACAAGGCCCTTAGTCAAGTATGGCATTATAAATGCCTCTGTAGATATGTTTGTAATTATATGTATGCAGCATATGAACAAGCCTGTAACACAAGTACAATATATATAATTTTTTTACCAACTACTACTAATTATTCCAGTCTTTGCAGATACAGACTATGCAGCCAGCTCCTTACCGACTTCACTGCCAAACCCACAATGTCTGTTTCTATTTAGCATTGGCCACCTATCATCGGAGCAACTGACGACGAGAATTATAACAAGAATCAAGAACAAAAACAGTGTAAATCCAGCAAGGGTATACACATAATTTTGACAGAGCAATGTACAATGCAGCTGAGTTGTTGTGTGCACTATATCAGTTAAAATGCATATTTGCGTAATACACAACAATAAATACGACATATACGGTTTCTCGGGTTACTCATGAAAGCCAATCTCAGATCAAGATCCGTGACGTCATGAAACGTCACTGATTCGCCGCACAAACTCATAAACGCCGCAGTCAGAGCTTACGAACCATCAAATGTTTGAAGTTTGTAAATAAAAATACCAAAAACATTAAGTATTCAGCAGACCTAACATACACAGCATTAAAGACCTCTTCAAAATGCGTCTTTTAGCACATATTGTTTTCTTGGGGGATAAATAACCTACACTTAGATTTTATCTTGGGGCTATCTTTTGATTTTATTGATAGTTCATTATGAAATCTATAAAGTATCTACATGTTTGGCTGTGTGTGATATTGCGCTCCCCCTTCTTGAAATCTGGGTTGTGGTGGCACTGATCACTAGCGTAGCCCAATGTCTAGCTTACTTACGAACGATAAATGTCTCAGCTTTCCGTAGTATGGAATCCACGAGCCGCTCCTGGTCCCAGGTGGAAGTATTTCCCGAAAACGTTCCATGGAGAGACCCGGAATCATTCGATCCATTAAATATAATAAAAGGCCCCTAAATTATTATGTTTCTAAAATAATTGCATGTCGATCGTCTCTTGGAACGTGATTGAAACTGTCGACCTGATAATCTGGGTCCGCAGCTCGTGGTCGTGCGGTAGCGTTCTCGCTTCCCGCGCCCGGGTTCCTGGGTTCGATTCCCGGCGGGGTCGGGGCTTTTCTCTGCCTCGTGATGACTAGGTGTTGTGTGATGTCCTTAGGTTACTAAGGTTTAAGTAGTTCTAGGTTTTAGGGGTCTGATGACCATAGATGTCAAGTCCCATAGTGCTCAGAGCCATTTGAACCATTTTTGATAATCTGGGTCCTAAAACTTCAAACTCCGTCAAGCATCAGAATGATTCGAAAGAGCAGGTTCATCGAATACTGAATACTGAATGAGGGCTGCACTGGTCTGTTTTCAACTACTATTAACCTCCCAACAGGAGAAGGAATACTAAATTCTCTGATTGAAGTAAATTACCAAATCTCTGCCCCTTCATCTGCCTCTGCCTGCTGCACCTCCTTCATTCGAATCCCTGCCAAATCTTTCACTGAGATTACCTGCAACTCATAAAATTAACTACGTGGTTTCTAGTTACGAGTGAAAGGCAAATTAAACATATCAAGTGGTTACTACACACGTAGTCCATTACGAAATCCGGAATCAAAGTTCTTCAATGATATTAGTAATGACTATTCAGATCCGCCAAAACATACTCGGAAATTTCGTAAAATATTAACGCTCATGCCGATGGAAATATTGAAATTAAAGAAATGAGTGAAATCACTGTGAGGATACGCCCGAGCAGCCGCGCGTTAGCACGCCGCTTACGGTACTTGTGGAGGCTCTCATCTGTGACACGTTGTGGAAGGTATCAGCCCTCCGCAGGCGTGGATGGTCATCAGCTAGAGCGCGATGCTGCGTCGTTTTATTCACTTATGGCACCAACCCGCCACGTCATTATAAACGCAGCGAAATATAGTGTGAGGAGGGCTATGCGAGAGGCGTTCATTGAATTCGAAAGTATAGTTCTATTTACTGACTTGGCTGAAAATCCCAAGAAATTTTGGTCTTATATCAAAGCGGTAGGTGGATCAAAGCAAAATGTCCAGACACTCTGTGACCAAAATGGTACTGAGACAGAGGATGACAGACTAAAGGCCGAAATACTAAATGTCTTTCTCCAAAGTTGTTTCACAGAGGAAGACTGCACTGTAGTTTCTTCTCTAGATTGTCGCACAGATGTCAAAATGGTAGATATCGAAATAGACGACAGAGGGATAGAGAAACAATCAAAATCGCTCAAGAGGAAATATCGCTGGGCCCGATGGGATACCAGTTCGATTTTACACAGAGTACGCTAAGGAACTTGCCCCCTTCTTGCAGCGTTGTACCGTAGGTCTCTAGAAGAGCGTAGCGTTCCAAAGGATTGGAAAAGGGCACAGGTCATCCCCGTTTTCAAGAAGGGACGTCGAACAGATGTGTAGAACTATAGACCTGTATCTCTAACGTCGATCTGTTGTCGAATTTTGGAACACGTATTACGTTCGAGTATAATGACTTTTCTGGAGACTAGAAATCTACTCTGCAGTAATCAGCATGGTTTCGAAAAAAGACGATCGTGTGAAACGCAGCTCTCGCTACTCGTCCATGAGACTCAGAGGGCCATAGACATGGGTTCCTAGGTAGATGCCGTGTTTCTTGATTTCCGCAAGGTGTTCGAAACAGTTCCCCACAGTCGTTTAATGAACAACGTAAGAGCATATGGACTATCAGACCAATTGTGTGATTGGATTGAGGAGTTCCTAGATAACAGAACGCAGCATGTCATTCTAAATGGAGAGAAGTCTTCCGAAGTAAGAGTGATTTCAGGTGTGCCGCAGGGGAGTGCCGTAGTACAGTTTCTATTCAAAATATACATAAATGACCTTGTGGATGACATCGGAAGTTCACTGAGGCTTTTTGCGGATGTTGCTGTAGTATATCGAGAGGCTGTAACAATGGAAATTTGTACTGAAATGCAGGAGGATCTGCAACGAATTGACGCATGGTGCAGGGAATGGCAACTGAATCTCAGTGTAGACAAGTGTAATGGGCTGCGAATACATAGAAAGAAAGATCCTTTATCATTTAGCTACAATATAGCAGGTCAGCAACTGGAAGTAGTTAATTCCATAAATTATCTGGGAGTAGGCATTAGGAGTGATTTAAAATGGAATGATCATATAAAGTTGATCGTCGGTAAGGCAGATTCCAGACTGAGATTCATTGGAAGAATCCTAATGAAATGCAATCCGAAAACAAAGGAAGTAGGTTATAGTACACTTGTTCGGCCACTGCTTGAATATTGCTCAGCAGTGTGGTATCCGTACCAGATAGGGTTGATAGAAGAGATAGAGAAGATCCAACGGAGAGCAGCGCGCTTCGTTACCGGATCATTTAGTAATCGCGAAATCGTTACAGAGATGATAGATAAACTCTAGTGGAAGACTTTGCAGGAGAGACACTCAGTATCTCGGTATGGGCTTTTGTTGAAGTTTCGAGAACACACTTTCACCGAGGAGTCAAGCAGTGTATTGCTCCCTCCTTCGTATTTCTCGCGAAGAGACCATGAGGATAAAATCAGAGATATTAGAGCCCACACAGAGGCATACCGACTATCTTTCTTTCCACATACAATACGAGACTGGAATAGAGGGGTGAACCGATAGTGGTACTCAAAGTACCCTCCGCCACACACCGTCAGATGGCTTGCGGAGTATGGATGTAGATGTATAGATGTTCGTACGAAAGTTATACACAATGCCTGAAGCTTCCATTTGTCGAATTTATGAAATTAGGAGATACAGATAAGACATAAACAATCCTGACTTAAGTATATTGTTTCTTTCGTAACACAAGTACAAAATAAGACGTTTGCATTTCCTTCATGGCATTTCGTGCAAAGGCACTCACTGTCCTGTCGTGTTACTGCATTGTTAGTACTTTATCCAATCACCGTTCTTCCTAATTACCTCAAATTCTCTTCGGCATTGATTTAGTTACGGTCTGCAGCTCTTTCAGTGAAACTGTTACCCACTCTCCTCGCACCGCTCTTTTCAGCCCACATACAGCCTCTAATTGCCTTCCATTGCGATAAACACGCCTCGGGGTTCAAATCCCATTCTCAGTTCCATGACATATGTTTTTTTCACCAAACTCCAATCTAGCCTGTTAATGTTTGGGTGCCAGAGCAGATTTCTGCAATCGTTTCTTGGATGCAAGATGTTTGTCATTTGATAAAATTTGTCGCCCAAGTCCGACAGTTACTGGAAACTCTAAATCAGCAACAAATTGAGAAGATTAACGGCTTATGGCCCTTGTTTTCCGTGAAAGTAACCTTTCCGATGTCTGTTAATTTTATACATTGCCCGTATTTTCCGTTCCGTCCATATAGTGAGCCCGGTCTAACGAAATTATAGATGACTGTTCTTGAACGATTAAACTTCTTGGCTATTTGGACAGTCAGTGTGTCACATTGCCTGCTACGCACCGATTTTTGCTTTTCCATCACACGATAACTGTTCTCCACGTGGCAATGTCAAAACCTGGTTTTTTACACAACACGCACTGACACTAACGGGTCTGTTGCCTGTCTACTGGAAAGGCACATACGCATACACTGACACCGCAAAGAGCCGACTGCCTTTATACCGAGTTCCAACATCTACCACATGAATCGTTGATGTTATATACTGTACTGTCCACATGAAAAGCGCTATCATTTGACTGCATTTGTCAGTATACTGGATCTCGTACTATTGCATATACACTGTGCACAGCTACTCCAATCGACAGTGTTGATTTTCCTACAATATTCATGCCTGTTTACTGATTTCCACTACTATAGAACCGCAAGAACTGATAAGCATCGATTTGTCTATTGTGTCCAGCACATTACATCTCAGACTCATTGACGAACCGGTCTGTGACACTCCTTCAACGACCTACCAAGGACTGCTGCTTCTGCCACGCTGACGGTAACGTGAGCGTGGTAATGGTGACATGCAGGTCTAGCAGTGCGTATCGTACACATCTATGGACTCCCGTTCGAAGTTCCCGCCAACTTAGTCGTTGACTCGCTGTGGCTATACGACACAGTTCTGAGAGAAACCGAAGAGGGATGCAATACCTTTGAAACATACCCCATACTTAACGGTTGTACACAAAGTATTCACAGAACTATAGAAGCACGTTCCTTCGTATGTGTTCATTGGCAAGTCTTATATATGATGGAAAACCGAGGACCTGCTCGGGCTGTGGCCAGGAAGACCATGTCTGATCAGTGTCTGCAGCAACGCCTCGTCCAGGTGTCCCCACACAGAGCTTCCTTACCATCCCCAATGGCCTCCCTTCCATTTATCGTACGTAGAAGGCCTCCCTTCCATTTATCGTACGTAAAAGGCCTCCCTTCCATTTATCGTACGTAGAAGCGGCACAAAATGATATGATGGATGATCAAAACATCATACCGCCTCGAGGATCTAAGAGTTCTGTCGGAGACCTAACACTGACGGCAACCGAGCGAGGTGGCGCAGTGGTTAGCACACTGGACTCGCATTAAGGAGGACGACGGATCAATCCCGTCTCCAGCCATCCTGATTTAGGTTTCCCGTGATTTCCCTAAATCGTTTCACGCAAATACCGGGATGGTTCCTTTGAAAGGGCACGGCCGATTTCCTTCCCCACCCTAGCTTGTGCTCCGTCTCTAATGACCTCGTTGTCGACGGGACGTTAAAAAACACTAACCTAACCTAACCACTGACGGCAACACCGGCGCACGGTACAGAAGTTCTGGCAGCCTGTGCACGTCGCAGCACCGGAGGCACCCATCTACATCTACATGACTACTCTGCAATTCACATTTAAGTGCTTGGCAGAGGGTTCATCGAACCACAATCATACTATCTCTCTACCATTCCACTCCCGAACAGCGAGCGGGAAAAACGAACAACTAAACCTTTCTGTTCGAGCTCTGATTTCTCTTATTTTATTTTCATGATCATTCCTACCTATGTAGGTTGGGCTCAACAAAATATTTTCGCATTCGGAAGAGAAAGTTGGTGACTGAAATTTCGTAAAAAGGTCTCGCCGCGACGAAAAACGTCTATGCTGTAATGACTTCCATCCCAACTCGTGTATCATATCTGCCACACTCTCTCCCCTATAACGTGATAATACAAAACGAGCTGCCCTTTTTTGCACCCTCTCGATGTCCTCCGTCAATCCCACCTGGTAAGGATCCCACACCGCGCAGCAATATTCTAACAGAGGACGAACGAGTGTAGTGTAAGCTGTCTCTTTAGTGGACTTGTTGCATCTTCTAAATGTCCTGCCAATGAAACGCAACCTTTGGCTCGCCTTCCCGACAATATTATCTATGTGGTCCTTCCAACTGAAGTTGTTCGTAATTTTAACACCCAGGTACTTAGTTGAATTGACAGCCTTGAGAATTGTACTATTTATCGAGTAATCGAATTCCAACGGATTTCTTTTGGAACTCATGTGGATCATCTCACACTTTTCGTTATTTAGCGTCAACTGCCACCTGACATCTTTTCTAAATCGCTTTGCAACTGATACTGGTCTTCGGATGACCTTACTAGACGGTAAATTACAGCATCATCTGCGCCGTCTCTGATGGAATTGCCCGAGGACTGTGCTGAGCCGCACCTTCCACCGGATGTCGAGTCACGGACCCAAAAGCAGCACAAGATGAGACGACTAGCAGCTAAAGATAAATGGGATGCGAATGTAATGTTGAAATAAGACACTGACACTGTCGCAGTGTCTTCAGCTGCAATGGCTCCTGGCAGGCACCAGATGTTTTGGAACGCTCGATCCCTTCTGGTAGCCCTGAAAACGTGGTGCATTTGGTCGAACACCAGAACATGGGCACCCATTAGAGACCAGCCACCACTGATCACCCACTTACGGCAGAGTAATGCGTGTTGTGCAGCTGGGCAGGTGCGTGCTGTCGGACGCCACTGTGGGCTTGTGCCCCTGCATTGCCCCCACCACTTCAGATGTCTCGATCCTACCATGTGAACTGGCCAATGTTAATGGTATTCACTCCATGTCAATACCCACATGTTACACGATAAGAGTGGCTGACTTGGACATTGCCCTTCTCCAGGACATCTGTCCAGAGTTGTGGTTAGGCCTTCACGGCTACACCACCTACAGCCTACCGTCTGGCGATGGTGCAGGCAGTACGGCTATATTTCTCCATAATGGCACAGAAGCGATGAACGTGACGTACATGCCGAATGAGCGAGTCATAGCACTCGTGGTTGATGCACTCAACCTTGTCAGTGTGTATATATGCCCTCCAGTACTTCACGCCTCAGTGACACATGACTTCTATTCAGAGAGCTGTATGGACTGTTACATATTGGGCAGCAATTTTAAGTGTCCTGCAGCCTGCCGACTAGATACATCACAACCCGTGCGCGGCACTGCACGTATGGGTGTGCAACCTAGCGCTCTGTGACACAGGTGAGAACCTTCGCTGATGTACACACTTCACTGGCCACTGTTACAGTCGACTGGATCAGATATACTTCTCCCACAGCATCCACACAGCGACCAGTGATGCAAAATCTGGCCGATGGCCTTAACAAATCACGTATATCTAAACTGTCCCCCTGGCCCATCTACTCACCTGACGTAGTGAAGGCTCGTGGACCCTAAACGTCACCCTCCTACACCACCCTCACAAATAGATGAGAGGGCGACTCGGACATTCGTTAAGGCAGTCGGAGTCTTTGCTTTGTTTTATAAAACAAATCTGCTTAGTCCCGTTCCTGACCAAAGAGCCCGTTGCTTGTTGTGGACGGGATGGCCAGGCCTCAGGTTGGACCCTGCCCATCCCGCAGTCCTACTCCCACAGTGGTTTCCTAGATTGAAAAATGAATATTCGTTACAGGTAAAAAAAAACACCCAGCGAATTAACGACGAAGGCCAGTGTGCCGACCAGCTTGGATGTAGTTTTTAAGTGGTTTCCCACATCCGACTAGGTGAACATGCTGTGCCACCCATGTCCCACTTCAGCAAACATGACTCGGACATTTAAAAACGTTCACAACTTTCACATGGCATAACACTGTGTAACGTCACAATAGGCTTCGTTACATAGTTAAAATCAGTGTTATAATATGTTGCTATCAGCTGATAGACACTATCAGCGGAAATTCAATTACTTTACGTAATTAATGAACAGTGAAATAATCTCAGCCCGAAATTACATGTAGAAACAATTATGGATCAAAGCATTTTATTCTCATTACAATACGCACGTCCTGTGTCCCTATTTACATTTCCCCGCCTTTCCTTAATTTACGTGGTCAGGTGTGAATGTTTTGAGTGTGGTAGCAGACGAACCAGAGATGTAGTGGGTCTCAGAATCTTCTACCAACTTCAATAGAGTCAGTGGAAAGTAAAGAGCAGGAACAAGAGGGTTCGACCAGAGGTGCGAAAGTCGAAAAAAAAAAAAAAGTTTTGTTAGCAGAGGTTGGTCATGGGCTTCCCCCACCACCTCGCGCTTCTCGGGCGAAAGAGCCGCGCAACGGTTTTTAGGAAGACAGGTAAGCGACCAGACGTTCCTTCAGAACGCTGCGTCGAAAGGAGGACAAAAGTATTTGAATGTTTAAATATGTTTCATGTTGACAATTTATTTATCAGAGCCTTTTTCCCGATTGATTAATTAAGATCCATTTATTGATTTTTGGTCAATTTATCCGATAAAAGAATAATCTTCTCCGTTCGAGATTTCCGTTGTGACCCGCCACGCGGTGCATCGTTTCAAACTGCAACCGCCGAGAAAGGTAATAAAGGGAGTTGTAGCCAGTTTTTGCGATTGCTGAACATTTATGCTAGCGTGTGTCGATGTTAACAACTTATTCAAAATTTAGTGACGAGTGTAGCTTTTCTAAGATGAATCGTTTCGTATTCAAGCACTTTGCGCCGGAGATATCAGCCTCGAGTCGTGCTCGACGCCAGCCACTGTACATAGAAAATCTGCATAGAGAAATAGTTAAGATATTTGCATTTCAGTGACAAATCAGTGCATGTGTATGTATCAGTATAGTATTGTAGTGACCACGTGCTATTCAAGATTTTCCTTCCCCCCACAGGACGATGCAAATCGAAGGCAACACGGATTGCAATTCAAAGGAGAAATAATCTGTGCATAGTTAAATAATATTTGTCCACAGTTAAATGAAAACTAAAAGCAGAATTAGTGAAATGTTTATTCAAAAGATTGTTAAGAAGTAACTTAGTTAATTTTTGTCTAATGCTGGTTAAAATAAAATTAACTTTGTTTTTCGAAGTAATTTCCGTACCTAAGAAAAGAGAATCAAATTAATCACGCTGCCCCTTCACTAAAATTATTGGCACAAGACTAGATTCGTGCAGGACGTAGTTTTCTCTGACCACCCCCAAAATTACAATTACCTTATCCGTTGCGACCTCAAATTCAGTCCATAAGATTGTACTCTGAACATTGATGGGCCTAAACATCAATTCTAAAGCGGGCAGAGTGGTCAGGGAAGGTTACGCTGCCGAGAGAAAAAAGTGTGCATACGGTCCTTCCCCACATCAGGTTTATATAAAAATGAATAAAAGTAATCCCTGCTGATAAAATAAAGCAAACTCCCTTCTCAGACTGCCACAGACAGGGAGAATTAACATTTACGATCTAAACACCAATCGTTGGGAGCTTGCAACTGGACGAAGACAGATGCGGTAAACAAGTCATCCCACGAGGTAAGTGGTGGCGGCAGGAAGAGTGTCTAGTCCCCATCTACCCCTAACATTACCAAATCCATGAACATGCTGAATCCGTGAAGATACGGGATAAATATCAGGGAATGTAAGAAAAAATTAGTGAAATCAATAAGATATCGCATTATATCTCGATATTATTCTCCTACTGTGGCAAACGAATCCTGGGATCAGATCTACACTACTGGCCATTAAAATTACTACGCCAAGACGAAATGCAGATGATAAACGGGTATTCATTGGACAAATATATTATACTAGAACTGACATGTGATTACATTTTCACTCAATTTGGGTGCATAGAACCTGAGAAATCAGTACCCAGAACAACTACCCCTGGCCGTAATAACGGCCTAGATACGCCTGGGCATTGAGTCAAACAGAGCTTATATGGCATGTACAGGTACAGCTGCCCATGCAGCTTCAACACGATACCACAGTTCATCAAGAATAGTGACTGGCGTATTGTGACGAGCCAGTTGCTCGGCCACTATTCACCAGACGTTTTCAATTGGTGAGAGAGCTGGAGAATGTGCTACATTTTCTGTATCCAGAAAGGCCCGTACAGGACCTGCAACATGCGGTCGTGCAGTATCCTGCTGAAAAGTAGGGTTTCGCAGGGACCGAATGAAGGGTAGAGCCACGGGTCGTAACACATTTGAAATGTAACCTCCACTCTTCAAAGTGCCGTCAAGGCGAACAAGAGGTGACCGAGACGTGTAACCAATGGCACCCCATACCATAAAACCGGGTGATACGCCAGTATGGCGATGACGAATACATGCTTCCAGGGTGCGTTCACAGCAGACTCGCCAAACACGAATTCGACCATCATGATGCTGTAAACAGAACCTAGATTCATCAGAAAAAATGACGTTTTGCTATTCATGTACCCAGGTTCGTCATTGAGTACACCATCGCAGGCGCTCCTGTCTGTGATGCAGCGTCAAGGGTAACCACAGCCATGGTCTTCGAGATGATAGTCCATGCTGCTGCAAACGTCGTCGAACTGTTCGTGCAGATGGTTGCAAACGTCCCTATCTGTTGACTCAGGGATCAAGACGTGGCTCCACGATCCGTTACAGCCATGCGGATAAGATGCCTGTCATCTCGACTGCTAGTGATATGAGGCCGTTGGGATCCAGCACGGCGTTCCGTATTACCCTCCTGAACCCACCGATTCCATATTCTGCTAACTGTCATTGGATCTCGACCAACACGAGCAGCAATGTCGCGATACGTAAACCGCAATCGCAATAGGCTACAATCCGACCTTTATCATAGTCGGAAACGTGATGGTACGCATTTCTCCTCCTTACACGAAGCATCACAACAACGTTTCAACAGGCAAAGCCGGTCAACTGCTATTTGTGTATGAGAAATCGATTGGAAACTTTCCTCGTGTCAGCACGTTGTAGGTGTCGCCACCGGCGCCAACCTTGTGTGAATGCTCTGAAAAGCTAATGATTTGCATATCACAGCATCTTCTTCCTATCGGTTAAATTTCGCGTCTGTAGCACGTCATCTTCGTGGTGTAGCAATTTTAATGGCCAGTAGTGTATTTGTCCTGCTTCTCACGAGCAGCCACGATAAAAATGATCCAATCCGAAGACAGGCTCAAATTTATTGTGACACTGACGTTCTCCCATAGCTCCCGTAAGTATTAAGCACTCTGGGTCTATGTTACAGCCTTCAGAACTTCCATCAGTGCAAAAGGTGAGCACCTCTACGCGGAATTTTCATTTAATGACTTACACTCAATCTCTGATGAATTAAATTGAATGTTTCCTTCAGTAACATGTGTGCAAAGTATTATAAACCCAAAGAAGTAGCCAATGGCCACGAGGCACAATGCAGTCTAAAATTTTCCATTGCCTAAAAAGACGACACTTGGATAGTTTTAAGTCCAGCCGCAAGATTTTCGATGTACAAATTTCCCATATCTCAAGAGTTCAAAATTTCGAAGACTAAAATAAGGGAAATTCTAGCACGTACTGCAGTAGCAGCGAAAGCCGAAAAATAAACAAAGTCTTGCGCCCATAGAAATTGTAGCGGCACCTCCATTTAAGATAGGAAAAAGTTAGATTTGGTGCAGCATTTCTTAGCGCAGTGGTTGCGAAGTATAATGGAGGCCACAGGGCCGTAGAATGGCTGAAAAGAGTAAACGCACTGGTTTGCATAGCACAAGTTTCATTCAGAAAGGGCCCACTGGTCCAACCTAGGTCTTGTGAGTACATGACTCAGAGCAACACGTTAGCAAAACAGAAGCCCACGCCCACATATAAATAGGTGCCGATTTTCTAATGAAGAGGATTCAAGTGTGGAAGCTCTCCTGGATGGTGTGGCGTGTCACACCACCGGCTACACGCAGAAGCAGATGGGGTGGCAGCGTTCCAGTCCACGGCGGGTCGCTGGTTCGACTCTTTGAGGCCAACACGGGGTCTGTAGCCAGCCAGTAGAGGGCCCCTCGACGGCTCGCTACTGCAGGTAGTGTTGTTGGCTCCCAACACACGCTGGAGGCATCCTGAGGCGACAGCCAGTGAGTTGGCTGCTGGCGCCTACTGACGTCAAAACTCTGCGGCTGTACACGGCCGGCACGCCGCAGTACGTTGCACTGGTCGCTGAGGTAGCCCTTCTGTGCCAAGCTGTTTCGCAGACAATGAAGTGGCCTCCTCAGCATCGCAGGACCCCATGACATAAACAGAGAGGAACACGGCACTGTAGCTGGGAATATTAAAAAAATTGGCAGTGATGGCTACATTTGGTGTCAGAACAGCAGGCGTTGTCTGCCCACTGCCTGCATTGCAGTCACAAAATGAGGTGAAAGTTGACCAGTTTTTCTCTTTGAGTGTTGGACTTTGCGTTGTCAGAGTAAGTGTTAGTGTATGTTGCGCAGTAAGATTTTTTCGTGGCATTTAATTACTTTTGTACTGGGTTGAGTATGATGTTTTATTTATCTCCTTCTATTACGTCATCGCATAAAACGGCAGTTGAGATATTGAGCTGTAGGAAGTCAGTTTATTTTTGTTGTTAAATGTTTTCTTTCTGTGGGATTTTATAGGTTGAACTGGGACTAACTGGGAACAAAAGCAACACAATGGCAGAGTCAGGGACGCAAGTTGTGTCGGAACCAGAAGCAGTACTGATTTTGTTGGAAAAGGTAGCACAATTAACAGCAGAGGATACGCAGTTGAGAAGTGAATTAACATCTAGGAGTGAGAGGTGAAACCGCATCTGATCAGCCATTGCTGCCTAGGATGCCACAGCAGGAGATTGATCCAGCTGCCGCGTGTTTGATTATTCCATTTTCTGGCAAGGCATCTGAGGATGTGCATTCGTTTGTGGATGACTGGGAAACTTCAGCTGTGATAAATGGTTAATCTGATGAAGAGTAGTTACAATAGATAAACAGGTGAAGCGAAGACATTTCTAAGGTATTCTCAGGCCTTAAGGAAGGCAGGGCAGGTTCAGCAGTTGAAGGAGGGGCTTTTACAGAGGTACAAGAAACAGAATAGCGCTCGGTACTTCAGGGAGAGGTTGAGTACAATGACGAAGAGACAGGGGGAGACGGTAGAGAAATTTGCAGACAGAATAAGAGAAATTAACGAATACACTTAAAGAGTTGAGTCAGAGCGATGAAGCGAATGGTGTTCTGTTGCAGGAGGCCGAGCAAAGGGCACTTGATGTATTTTTGGGGGGTTACTGGCGCATATGGCGCGGAAAGTGCGTGAAGGGACTCTAAAAGATTTGTATTCGGCCATTCAGCTGGCAATCCAATGTGAGGAAACAGACGTGGCAATGGGGGTACATGATACAGTGTTTACAGCGGGTATAAAATGTTATGAGTGTGGTTGTCCGGGACATGTGCAGAGGCAATGTACCCAGTCACTGAGAAATAGAGGAAGGGGTGAAAATTAGCAGCGTAGAGGATGGAGAAGTGGAGTTAGAAGAGGTGGACAATCGTTAAATGGCAGAGGGTCCAAAGACCCACCTAAGGGAGCTCCCATTTAATTTCAATGCTACAAACAGGTATGCAGAGGTGGAATGTTGAGTGGTAGATTCCATAGGAACTAAAAAGTTTAAGATTTTGTTGTGCACAGGGGCGCAAATGTCAGTGGCTACTAAGAGATTAATGGGACGAAGGAAGTTAGAACCACCACGTTATAGGTTGCACGGAGTGAGGGATAAGGAAGTCACACCTTTGGAGTCAGTGACGGTTGACTTTCACTCAGGGAAAGTCCGACTGATGCATGCATGGAGGTAGTAGCACGGGTGAGCGAGGGCTATGACATGATTCTAGGAGTAGATTTCTTGCATCATCATCGTGCCAAAATTGACCTTGGCCAACGAACTTAGTGGAATGTTATTTCAGCCAGAGGAAACTGTTGTCGAGGCAGAGCTGTTGCGAGGGGCGTTCAACATAATTAACAAACCACTTGAGACGCGTACATTAGCATTAAGTCTTAAATCTGACGTAGACTGTCAGATGTAGATGTTGGCGTGTGGTGGAGGAATGAAGGACGTGGATGGAAACTGTCAGGATGCGCTGTTTTAAAACTGCCATTATCTTCAAGTGTTTTACTATTCCCAGCCACAGTGCTGCGTTCATCTCTGTCTCCGTCACAGGATCCCGCTGAGGACACCACTCTGCTGTCTGCAAAACGGCTTGGCGCAGAAGGGCTACCTCAGCGACCCGTGTAACGTACTGCGGCGTTCCGGCCGTGTACAGCCGCTGAGTTCTGACATGAGGAGGCACCAGCAGCCGACTCAGTGGCCGTCGCCTCAGGATGCCTCCGGCGTGTGTTGGGAGCCAACAAGACTGCCCACGGTTGTGAGCCGTCTAGTGGCCCGCCACTGGCTGGCTACGGACCCCGTGTTGGCCTCAGAGGGTCGAACCAGCCACCTGCCGTGGACCGGAACGCTGGCGCCCCATCTGCTGCTGCGTGTAGCCGGTGCTGTGACGTGCCCCACCGTCCAGGAGAGCTGCCACACTTGAATGCCCCTCGTTAGAAAACCGGCACCTATCTATACGCAGGTGTGCGCCTCTGTTTTGCTAACGCATTGCTCTGAGTCATGTACTCGTAACTCCTAGGTTGGTCCAGTGGGCCCCTTCTGCCTGAAAATTGCGCCATGCAAACCAGTGCGTTTACTCTTTTCAGCAGTTCTATGGCGCTGTGGCCTCCATTCTACTTCGCAACTGCTGGTAAGTGAAACTTACTGTCAACAGGCTCGCACCTGGCTGTAACTTGTGCTCTCAGAAATATTGCACCAAATCTAACTTTTCCCTATCTTAAATGGTGGTGCCACTACATTATTCCCCCCTTCAGAAAGACCCGGTCACCGGGTCGACCTCTAACTACTCTGTAACTTGTTTCGGTCAGCATGTACTTATGACATATTCACTACTACTATTAGAAAACTTAGATGTGGTCTAGTCCTCTTAAAACACATGTCATGAGACAACACGTACAAATTCCTTTCCGGATGACCACCCCACTTAATGCTCGATCAACCCCTTACCTACCTGCCTTACGCCCTCGGTATCCAATCCACTCGGATTTGGACTACTGTCGGTTCCCTCTTGGAATTGGTTCTCTGTCTGATCAGAGTGTAAAATAACACACCAAAAAGTTATCGCTGAAATGGCACTTGGCGTAGAGTTGCTCAAAACAATCGTTACTTGTCGTTGCCTTTCCCTACACTGAGCGAGGATCCTTTATTGTATGATTATATGATAGCAGACCAAACACTGGTAGCAGTTACTTCTGTAAAATGTCTGGGAGTATGCGTGCAGAACGATTTGAAGTGGAATGATCATATAAAATTAATTGTTGATAAGGCAGGTACCAGGTTGAGATTCATTGGGAGAGTCCTTAGAAAATGTAGTCCATCAACAAAGGAGGTGGCTTACAAAACACTTGTTCGACCTATACTTGAGTATTGCTCATCAGTGTGGGATCCGTACCAGATCGGGTTGACGGAGGAGATAGAGAAGATCCAAAGAAGAGCGGCGCGTTTCGTCACAGGGTTATTTGGTAACCGTGATAGCGTTACGGAGATGTTTAGCAAACTCAAGTGGCAGACTCTACAAGAGAGGCGCTCTGCATCGCGGTGTAGCTTGCTCGCCAGGTTTCGAGAGGGTGCGTTTCTGGATGAGGTATCGAATATATTGCTTCCCCCTACTTATATCTTCCGAGGAGGTCGCGAATGTAAAATTAGAGAGATTCGAGCGCGCACGGATGCTTTCAGACAGTCGTTCTTCCCGCGAACCATACGCGACTGGAACAGAAAAGGGAAGTAATGACAGTGGCACGTAAAGTGTCCTCCGCCACACACCGTTCGGTGGCTTGCGGAGTATAAATGTAGATGTAGATGTAGCAACATGCTGCACAAGCTTCTTGGCTGATATCCTCTGAATAAACTACTTTACAGATTTCAACAGACCTGACTCCAGAGTTTCATTTAACAAGGTCAGATTCTGCCTTGGCAAAAGTCTAAAGTTGATTCTGACCAGTACAGTTATGGCTGTGTAACATTCAATTGCGTGACTCCTGAAATTTTCTACTTTAATCCGTTCAGCATAAGAATAAACCTGATGTAAACAAACACAAACGCGATGGTTGGTCGGAAGCCGTAGCACACGTACACTGGTGTTGTTACGCTCTCGGAAGTAGGTCCTGCTAATGTATTAGGTATCTTTCCACTAAGTTACGTTAAATGAAACTTTAAAATACTCAAATGTATTAACAGCCATCAACATTTTTCTTAATCACGCTTTAGCTACGTAGATATTATTTCAAAAATCGTGTACAGTCACAGCGTCTGCAGCTCTGATTGTGGCGCTGCTAATGCGCAGTATGAAAATGGCTGAGGCTGCTTTCTGTTTCGTAGTGAAACACGGTTAAAAAGTGCCGAGAAACAGGTTGTTCTTAATGTTTTTTGTGGATTTACAAGGATAATTGCCTTTGAAGTTTTTCCAGTGTTGTATATACTGCAGTTGATAAACGAACTCAAACCGGAAGTGTAGTTGGTAGCGTAATGGAGTGGGTCCAAATGCGGTTGATCGTACTGCGGTTCAAAACTCCACCGTGTAATTTTTTCTCGTTCACTTTGACATACCTACATACCTACATCCCGTAATAATAAAACTCATCATTTTTATGAGCAATGCACGACTTCTTGTTTCTAAATACATATTGGTCGCGAAATCCCTGTTTCCATTTCCAGTACAAATTCTTAATTATCGATGTTTTACGTAAGACTGTTCATAAAAGTTGTTGAAATTAAGAAAACGTAACAATTTAATTTTCTAAAGCAAAAATGAAAAATCAAATCCTCTTTATTTGGACTATGCCCATCATTTGATACCACACATCGTAGAAACATGAAAAACAATCATTTTCACAGCATCGAACACATCGTACAAACGCTGCATTTTTACATTTGCTACTGCATCATTACAACATGAACCCAATAGAACTGATCTGGAGCGGAGCAGCGGGATTTGGCCGGAGAAGTAACAAGACTGTTAAGCTGCCAGACGTACTGGAAACTAACGCTCGCAGCTTTTTCACAAGTCACTGCCGAACTCTGGCGAAATATGGAATGGCTCGTCACAATAGAAGAAAAAATGCTGCGCCTGGTTGGCTTCGCAGATTCTGTTGTTGATAGGCTCGTTATCAACGTATCAGGTGACACTTCCAGAACTGAAATGTATTTCTCTGTTTCGGATAAGGAAGGAGCTAAGAGATTACCAGGCGCTGACTGTAAGTAATATTTTCAGTTGCTTAAATATTTAACTATACGGTGAAATCCTTCAATACTCTCTTACGTTACACACAGCTTATGCAGGAAAATTACACTGGTAAGGAATTTTCATCATTCTTGTTTTTAATGGCAATAGTACGTTAGCTAAAAAACGACAACGTGTTGCGGTTTTCGTCAAGTCGTCTAAGGAGCACACTGTGGGAGATCTGCAGTGTATTATTTCTTTCTGTTTAAAAATTAAATGACATTCGAAACTCTATTGCTCCTCTGCTCGACTCTATTTACGTATGAACTGCAGCTAGCCATGTCACTGCAGGCTAGCTTTAGCAGCTGAAAGGCCAGTGCTGTCAAGCTTAAATGCGCCGGTAAAGCTGTTGTTCCGTATTATCGCCGGCCGATGTGGCCGAGCTGTTCTAAGCGCTTCAGTCTGGAACCTCGCGTCCGGAGCTCGTGGTCGTGCGGTAGCGTTCTCACTTCCCACGCCCGGGTTCCCGGATTCGATTACCGGCGGGGCCAGGGATTTTCTCTGCCTCGTGATGACAGGGTGTTGTGATGTCCTTCGGTTAGTTAGGTTTAAGTAGTTCTAAGTTCTAGGGGACTGATGACCTTAGATGTTAAGTCCCATAGTGCTCAGAGCCATTTGAACCGTATTATCACTTAGTTGATGTGCGAGTAAAACAGAGCACAAAATGTACCCTTATTATCGTAATTGACAGTATTCGAGACAGCTTAGCTGCAGTCTCACGTGAAACGGAAATCCAATGAGGTTCCAGCAAACGCGCATGAATACATAATGCAATGTTTACATCAGATTTATTCTTATAATGAACGGATTATAGGCCTGTAAATAAAATATGACACTTTTAAAAAAATGTCTATATACATCAGCGAATATATTCTCATCGATATATCGACATAAAAATTGCAACATCAAATGCCGATACTTTTATTTTGTATAATAATTTTCTCAATTTTCGGAAAACAATTGAAGTTGTTCCACTGAAATTGTAATGGAACATTAGAGTAGCTCTTAGTTCGATGAATAGGTCGTCATACTTCAAAAAAAGTTTCTGAAACCGATGAAGCGAAATCTAAATGGTAAGACTGGTTTTTGCGGTGGACGGAGAAGTGTGAGGCGAAATACTGACGTAACTGGCGCTACCAACGGAAACTGCAACATTTGGCTTCACCATGCAGTGTAGATACTGCAACTGCTAGGTCGCCGGCGTTGGCAGAAATGAAAAAAACAGGGAAGATGACACGAAGTGTTCCTCTTGAATCTGATTTGCGACGAAATCCAACGATAGCCCACTGGTCACCCTTCAGTGTGCCACTTGCAGGCAGTTACCATTGTTAGCAAAGTGGTTATGGCATGTGTGAGCATGCATCGTTTTCCTTTCAATTCTTGTTCTTAAGGGTATAGGCCGGCTGCTAGCTTGTTGATGTACAAAATATCTAATAACAAATCAAAACTTAAATATACAGCTTTAAAATCGGCAGTATATTCACAATGTGCAGATTTTTATAGGCCGGCAAGTCGGTATTTTTTCCGTCGGTATACCAAACTTTTTTCGTTATATCGAGGGCCCATGTTGATATTTTCTTTCAAATGTCGATATATAGGCTTCCCGATTTTTAAAAACATCAAGTCCTCTTCTTGACCCGGTGAGCAGTGTGAACTCACTTAGGGCAGTCGCCACACGAGCGGAACGTCAGCTGCGCCATAATTGGACGCACCGCTCTGGCTCTCGGGTTAGTTGCAGCGGCCCGCACAGGGCGGAACGTCTGCGGCTGCGGAATTTCCCCGCTTGTCAGCCACATGGCCCATAGCGAGGGGGAAGTCGTGCTGCGGCCTGTGCTATGGGCCACGGAAACAGTTGAGCAGTTCACTTACGCCAGATGTGCGAAGAGGGCCAATCAGCGCTACGAGTGGGTATGCTGCTGACAGCAGGCAGTGTTACGTTCACCGTTTCGTGTGTGAGAGAACAAGTTGTCTTTCACACTGTGTCCTATGGACATAGGCAAAACCGACACAAATTTTAACAATGGAAGCCGAGAAGGGGGCTCGTGTTTGGGACATAAGGACCGGTGAATACAAGGACAGAAACATGAATTATTTCTTGATTTCGCAGAGCATGCAACTAGAGAGAAAAATCTGCAGGCAAGTTTTTGTTTTCACTTATTCGTTATATCATTCTGTGTTAAAGGCTCAACTGATATTGCCATAGACCCAACGATTTATTTTCCCCAAACGCGTGATGAATTTTTATTCAGAGATTCGTCACTAATGATAAGCTCTGAGTAACTCCTACTTTTGTCTTGCTGTTGAAATGTTACATCTTGCTTTAGTTTTTCAAATGGTTCAAATGGCTCTGAGCACTATGGGACTTAACTTCTGAGGCCATCAGTCCCCTAGAACTTAGAACTACTCAAACCTAACTAACCTAAGGACATCACATAATGCAATGTGCAACATCCATACCCGAGGCAAGATTCGAACCTGCGACCGTAGCGGTCGCGCAGTTTCAGACTGTACCGTCTCTAACCGCTCCGCCACCCAGGCCAGCCTTCAGATAGAGGCCATTTCACCCGATACACTGAAGCACTAAAGAAACGGGTACAGGCGTGCTTATTCAAATAGAGATATGTAAATAGGCAGGAAACGGCGCTGCGGTCGGCAATGCCTATATAAAGCAAGTGTCAAGCGCAATTGTTAGATTGGTTACTGCTGCTACAATGGCAGGTTTTAAAGTTTTAAGTGATTTTGAACGTGGCGTTACAGTCGGCGCACGAACAATGGGACACAGCATCTCCGAGTTAGGGATGAAGTGGGGATTTTCCCGTACGATCACTTCAGGAGGACACCGTGAAATCAAGAATACGGTAAACCGTCAAATATCCGACATGGCTGCGGCCGGAAAAAGATCATGCAAGAACGATACTAAAGACGACTGAAGAGAATCGTTTAACGTGACAGAAATGCAGCCCTTAAGCAAATTGCTGCAGATCTCAGTGCTGGGCGATCAACAAGTATCAGCGTACGAACCATTCCATGAAACATCATAGGTATGGGCTTTCGGAGGCGAAAGCCCACTCGTGTACTCTTAATGACTGCACGACACAAAGCTTTATGCCTCGACTGGGCCCGTCAACACCGAATTGGACTGTTGATAGATGATTGGAAAGAAGTTGCCTGGTCGGAATGGTCTCTTTCAAATAGTATCGAGCGGATGGATGTGTACGCGTATGGAGACAACTTCATGAATCCATGGACCCTGCATGCAAGATAGGGACTGTTCAAGATGGTGGAGGTTCTGTAATGACGTGGGACGTGTACAGTTGGAGTGACATGAGACTTCTGATACATCATGATGCGACTCTGATTGGTGACACGTACGTAAGTATCCTGTGTGTTTACCTGCATCCATTCATGTCCATTGTGCATTCTGACGGACGTGGGCAATTCCATCAGGACAATGACACCCCAAATGTCCAGAATTGCTACAGAGTGGCTCCAGGAGAGCTCTTCAGAATTTAAACACTTCCACTGGCCACCAAACTCCCAAGACATGAACATTATTCAGTATACCTGGGATGTACCGTTCTGATCTTAAAGTTGCTACTATCATATACTACCAATATTTACAATATAATTGCTGCTAACGCTTTGCCAAGAAAAGGGTAAAGCGCCTTGTGAATGAGAATTTCTATTTGCAGTACACCTAAGACAGAATCCAAAATAGCAATAACACGTTAACAGAACGGGGTGATAAGCGGAGTCTCCACGTATTTTCTCTAGTTCTTTCATTTTGGTCGCCATTAATTTCTGATAATTGCACAGAAATTGGTCCTTTCGGCTATCACAATATTCGTGTGGGAATTACAGAAGTGTAATTGCTTTAACACTCGATTATGTTAATCAGTACTCATTTTGGGTTGAATATGTCTCGGAAAGCGACGTTAATTTGACTTTCAATCCATCACCTGCCGACTTGCTGAATGAGATCTGAACTGCTCTGACAGTTGAGTTGCCTGTCGCGTGAATTCTGGTAAGCGTTGGGGAATCTGGCAATCAGTGCTGAATGCAGGCACGCGCAAGAAACTTCACTCCTGTATGGGATACTCTCCTTTGCTGCCTGTCTCCAATACCGTTATTATTAAAATTTAGTAAAAACGCATAACGGTCATTCTGCTAACAATTTCTATGTCCACAAGTCCTTAAATTCGATTCTGCGAGCTATAGTAATGCATGAAACGAAACAGACTGTTGGACTAAACAATGGAGCTCCCAGCTTTCTGAAATGTTTCTGATAGGGTCTATGATAAGAATCTGGGGTCATGTTATGCTTCAAACCCTAAAATGTTTATTTTTCTCACTTCATACTGAAATAAGTGGCTCTGAGCACTATGGGACTCAACATCTTAGGTCATAATTCCCCTAGAACTTAGAACTACTTAAACCTAACTAACCTAAGGACATCACACACACCCATGCCCGAGGCAGGATTCGAACCTGCGACCGTACCAGCCCCGCGGTTCCGGACTGCAGCGCCAGAACCGCACGGCCACCGCGGCCGGCCTGAAATAAGTACTATGATATAAATGAGGGGGGGGGGGGGGGGGGGGAAGAAAACTTACTCGGGTACTACAGTGCATCGGCATAGTCTCTCCCAAGCGGCAAGATGAGCGTGTCTCGCTTTGCAGGACGCCTAAGGCGGCAGCACAGTCATGTCTCTGTATGAATTAGTGGCCAGGATGCACTGGTAGTGGCTGCAGTTAATTGGAAGACGCGTTCAACGTTATCACAATCAAAACAAGGAAATTAGTTAATTATGCCTAAATACATTGTATGCACCAATATTACAGTAAGTGATGTATATGTTTCCACTTTCTTGGAGGCAGACTTCAACGCGTTTACATTTATTTGCGAACACCATTACCAATGTTTCACGTGTAATCGAATACAGATAATAAATTACCGCTGCCTTCAGTTCATCTATTATCTGTGGTTTTGATACACAAATGTTTCAGCCGCACTCCAAAGGAAATAGTCGGGCGGAGACAGATTCGGTGAGCATGGGGCCAGAGACCCATCGTAATTACTTTGTCTATAAGTATCTCATCTAAGAGTCTTAAAGACTGGTGTGTCGCATGAGCATAGCGTTGTCTTGTTCGGAAAATGAATGATTGGTCTCATTTTCATTCAGAGGGGCAATAAATGGATGAATTGCCAGAAACAATAGACATCTGAATACTTCGATGATTAAGGACATGATGCTGGGCAACTTGCTCGGATCTGTGAATAGAGTTTCACGTTGACTACTCGAAGACCGTGTACACTGCACTAAGAACAAACATCATGGCTTCCCATTTATATCTTAGTGACTGCTTCAGTGCCCATCGGTCAGACAACATGATGAACACGTGGGGCACTGTTTATCGCAGCACCTATCGCGAGCCACGACTTCAAGCGCGCACTGTCTATGCTAAATACAGGGTTACAATTATTGAACTATATTACAAAAACGTAAATTAGTTATTAACTACGGCGTGGACTTCATTCAATATGTAAACGTCACTACAGATATTCGGATTTAGGTTATGGCATGTTCGATGTGCTTGCCATCATTGGCGATGATGTGGCTCGGACGAATTGCGAAATTCTGCATGATCCGCTGAAGTGTCGGAACATCGATGCTGTAGATCACCTCCTAAATGGCTATTTTCAGCTCAGCAATGGTTCTGAGGTTATTGCTGCGCACCATGTCTTTAAGGAGTCGCATGTGTTCAGATCCGGAGAATATGGCGGCCAATAGAGGCCCATGGCAGCGGTCTCTGGGTACCCCAGAGCCAGAATGTGGTGCCCAAAGTGCTCCTCCAGGACCTCAAACACTCCCCTGCTTCGATGGTATCGAACTCAATCTTGCATGAACCATATGTTGTCGAAATCAGGGTAAATTTGGATAACGGGGATGAAATCATCTTCGAAAACTTTCACGCACCGTTCGGTAGTCGCCGTGCCATCAAGGAATATCGCACCGATTATTCCGCGATTCGACATTGCACAACACAATCACCCTTTGAGGGTGAAGAGGCTTCTAGATCGCGAAATACGGTTCCTCAGTCCCGCAAATACGGCAATTCTCCTTATTAACGAACCCATCCAAATGAAGGTGGGTTTCGTCGCTAAACCAAACCATATTCACATCAAAGTCGTGTTCATCAATTCCGTGGACAATAGTGTTGGTGAAAAAACCGCTGTTCCATGGCCCTTGGGCTTAATGGCTGATGGGTTTGAATTTTGTATGGGAAGAGATGCATGTCTTCAATTTGTCGCAGTGTCTCCTAGTTGATTGTATAGGTCATCTGAGCGATTTCCTGCGACTGGTTTGAAACACAGCGTCTTCTCAATGTTTTCAGGCGTTTACGACCTTTCTGGACGACCGACATTGTCATCGTGAACACTATGTCCTCTCAAACTTTTGAATCAAATTCGTGATTGTTAGCACAGCTGGAGCGGTTGTCTTCAGCCTGAACTCGGTCGCAAACTGTTTGAGTTGCAGTTGGGCTGTTACTGCTCGCATATTAGGCCGCCACGAGCGCTACATGCTCAGGCACGCTGTACCGTGACATTTTCACGTGCAAATGGCCGACAGCAACAAGGCGCGTGCGCGTGGGCGTGCGCCTACTAATTCCCATCATGCCCGCCGCCAACCGTGCTGTTTGAACGTCCTAACGCAAACCGTTCAGAAGTTATGACGATTTTATCTCATATAGTGCAATAAATGTCACCCCGTATATACTAATACATCCTCCAAGAATTTTGTTAACGTATTCTGCAGGACACTGGTTGAGTAAAAATCAGTTTCGTAACTGCCGTAGCATTAAAATACGTCAGCAATATTTAATGCCACTTTTTGTTTTACCTTTTAACGTAATTTATTTATGCGTTATTGCAACAAACTTTGTTTTCTGTCGCATTAATTACCCGTTAACTTTTGGTGTTTTATTTAGTACATTTGCGTTTGTCCTTCCAGCAATAAATGGTCTTCTGCGTAAGAGAAAGCGCTAATAACCTCTTGCCGCTAAGCGCCCTTAAACACACTCCATATAAAACAGTGCATTGTATGTCAAAAGCTTCAGTCATAATGCAAGCTGAGTGGAATCAAGAGATTAGAGTTCGTGTTCTTCGTGTTATCGCACTGACAGAGAAGAGGAATTACTGCTCGCGAAACTGGTGCGAGATGCAGCGTACCAGAAGGAACGGCTACGCGCTGGTAGACAAATTACGTCGAAAGAACATGGTGCTGAGATTCTATGCAACGGCTGCATGAGTGTTATCAATTTAGCCTCTGGCGTTTTGATACGGCCGAAGCGTCTACGCTACCATAATATTCAGATGAGAATTATCTAGCTGAACCTATAGTTATGTAGTTTTCTCTCTTAAGCGTACTGTACGTTGAAAAGCTCTACAACGTAGACTCTTTTCACTTTTATTGCAGAGCATCAGAAGTGGTACTATTGTAATTATTTTTGTTGTTTGTCAGTATTTGCAGACTGAATATCGGTTTTACTTAAACGATGATTATACTAGACATTACTGCCAGCGTTATGTTCCTTGTTCCACGTTGTGGTGACAACTGCTTCTCCTTTCATTTTAACTGGTTTCATTTTCTCCACACGTTTTGGAGACTGCTTTTTAGGTCATGGCGTATGGTTTTCGTGCACAGTAGACTGTTTGATTTGGAACGTTATTTGTAGCTTACCAAGTCACTATTTGGATGTTCAAGTTTTGCAATCAATGCTGGGTTATCTTTTCATTTGTGTCCCTCTGGCTTCGGAATAGTGCCAATGACAGACCTCTTAAGAAAAATATTTTCAAAGTGCATGATGACCGAAAGACGTGTTGTCTACTCATGTTTACAGTAAAGCCCCTGGAACGCTCCAGAATCGTGAATACTGTCTGGTGAATAAGATTCTCAGCATGGAGTGAACTTACGACAGAAAAACAGAAATAATTGTTATAGTTACTGGTTTATTGTATTTAATTTGCAGACGGTGTACCTAGTTATTATTAGCACTTACACTGTAGTACGTAAAGCTAGTTACAGAAACGGCAGTAAAACGCGGTGACATCTACTTTTGGAATTCCGACCCTCAGCTGCCACGTCTTTCAGCTGCAATAACGTTAGAGGCAGCTCACGGCACACATCGTCGGGCATTGTTACTGCTACTGGTATAAGGAATTTTGGCAAGTATGTGATGCCACAGAATTGTCCTGCTAAATTCACTTGCTTTACGTGTCACTTCCATTGAATAACCTTTGTGATTTTCAGTTACAGTGAGACATAAGGCTATAAATTAATATATAATTTTGAGTCCAGGAAAGCCATCCCACGCGGCAGTTGTAACTAATCTCGACCCTCACGTTGCGATTTTTGTGTCCTAGTCACCCCTGGGGCAATACGTGAGAGTTGAATACTGCAGCTCATCGCTAGCTCTGCAGTCATGTGGTTGCATATCAAAGGAAAGCTGTGTCGGCTCACAGTTTCAGTATCGCCGAAGACCATATTTATAACCGTTCTGTTACAGAACTAAAAGCAGCCACATCGAAAATCAATAACGATATCTTAAGAAAACTTCTCCATGAAATATCCTCTGCCGGCAGCGGTGGTCTCGCGGTTCTAGGCGCGCAGTCCGGTACCGTGCGACTGCTACGGTCGCAGGTTCGAATCCTGCCTCGGGCATGGATGTGTGTGATGTTCTTAGGTTAGTTAGGTTTGAGTAGTTCTAAGTTCTAGGGGACTGATAACCACAGCAGTTGAGTCCCATAGTGCTCAGAGCCATTTGAACCATTTTTGAAATATCCTCTCGCTACTTCCAGTACGTCATAGTGTTAGGGCGAAAAACTTAAGATACTGTTCAATTGGTAATGCCTCTTTCCACTCCTGCAAACATAATTTTTGGCTTTTATGACTATATAGTTTTGTTTAGGAAATTCCACATTTACATACTGCTTGAGTATGTAACAGGACACCTAGTGAACACAGAACGTTTTGAAGCCCAAAGTGAATATGGGTGCACTCATGTTACAGATACTTCATGTTTTAATAAAACAGACTTTCGTCGTAAGATTAACGAGGTAAATTGTGTTTCATTTGTATTAGTACAGTGCAATATATTCTCTCACATTATCTAAAACAGTTCGATAATGTGCAGGTAGTTTGATTCAATACCTGTAGAAACATACTCGTTCTGAGTTAACGATGACGTCAAACCACTTTTGAAGGACATTTTTGTGTGCAAACGAATATTCTTGACGGTTCTTAGATAAGGAGTAGGAAAGGTAAACAGGTGAGGGCATAAGATCAGAATAATAAGAGCATAAGGGACGATTGACCAACAACCAACTGGAAAGTTTTGTTTTTGAAGGCAGCAGAGTGTGTTCTCCTGTAGCAGCAAAATGCGATGCAGTTTTGTCCGCCGTTTTTCTTAAACTGCGACCGAAAGGTGTCTCCGTTTTGGTACATATGGCAGCTGCGATGGACACAACCCTGAGGAGGGGCTCCTATGGCATAACATCCGTTTTCACCAAGAGATACAAAAATATGTTCATCTGGCCTTTGCTCTAGTATATGTCTCTTTGTTATGGCTCAGCCGTTTGTTTCTTCTTAAGAAGTGAATATAAAAGCATCATAGCTCGGTACGAGTAACCAATGTCTTAGGAATGCTCAAAGTATGAACTGATGGCGTTCAAGCAAAAATGCCGTGACAACACTGTTGCGATTTTTTGTTTGCTTTGAATTAGGGCATGGAGTACTTGCCTATTGAATGGAAATGTCGTACGACGCTTAAATGGTCGCAGTTAATCACGTATATCTGCTATCGAGACTTCCAGAATGTAGAAAATCAGTCATGTCAGAACGACCTCTCTTGAAACGAGAAAATCCTTTTCTGGCGTGTTTTGCGCAAAAGGCACGCGTACCACACACAGTACAAGGGCTCCGAGCTATCTCTGCTGCCTTCACCCCTTTGTTAAACCCAAAGCGAATAACATGTCGCAAATGTTAGACCTTTTCCCAGATGCTAGTCTACAAATCGTGAACATCGTTCGTAAGTTTGGTTCAAATGTCTCTGAGCACTATGGAGCATAACTTCTGAGGTCATCAGTCCCCTAGAAATTAGAGCTACTTTAACCTAACTAACCTAAGGACATCACACACATCCATGCCCGAGGCAGGATTCGAACCTGCGACTGTAGCGGCCGCGCGATTCCTAACTGTAGCGCCTAGAACCGCTCGACCACTCCGGCCGGCGTTCGTAAGTTTCAAACACGTAAAATCCAATATGTGACTGGAAGATAAATACTAGGACTTCAAATGAGAAAATTACATTTGATAAATACACTCATAGCGCCGTGCTGCGTTCACTTGGCGGATGGCGCCTGGAGTTAGGCGGCGGGTGGCGTATGGACGGTAGTCGGTGGCAGTTTTAGGGCGAGGAACTCTCGAGCGTAAACTATTCTGATCGTGACGCAGCAACCAGCTGTTTGGCAGAACAGTTTCTGGAAGTTTTTGGTATTACAGGTTGGTTAGAAAGTGAAGCAAATTATTTTTGTGGTTCCCTAAGACCGATAACTTTAACAGTCAACCGAAACGCGATTTCAAAATATAGTGAATGCAGTGGATTCGAGGTTTTATATCTACGTAATGCGACGTTCACCTTTCCCCTCTCTTTATTCTTCTTCACTTTGTTCGTTTTTGTTCTCGACATTTGGTCTGGGCGGACGTCTCATACCCCACATTCCAAGTTCATCGTTGAAACCGAGCGAGGTGACGGAGTGGTTAAAACACCGGACCCGCATTCGGGAGGACTATGGTTCAAACTCGCGTCCTGCCATCCTGATTTAGGTCTCTGTAATTTCCATAAATCGCTTCCGGCAAATTCCGGGAGAGTTCCTTTAAAAGTGCACGGCCGACTTCCTTCCCCACCCTCCTTTAATCCGATGGAACCGAGGACCTCGCTGTTTGGTCCCTTCCCCAAACCAACCATCATCGTTGAATCCTTCACTCAGTCTTCTTAGTACAGAATGCAGCCTGCCCTCTGACCGACGCTGAGCTACCATGCCGGTCCCATAGTGCACGAGCAGATAAAGCAGCATATTAGCTCATGAAGAGTGACAGTACTTCTTCCATACACTTCCACATCATAGTGTTGCCAGATGATGCATATGACTAGACTTAGAATGCTGAGGGGCGTCGGGTTATGTTGGCCGCCGTTAAGACCCCGGCTTAGACTCTGCGGCGGCCGGGTTTTACGTCTAAGATTGTACCTTGGCTAAAATCAGTGTGTTCTCTCATGTAGTGCGATTATCAGCGTTTCTCCTTCCATAATTCATCTCATTTTTACTTTAGTCTCTAGCGGTCGTTATTATTTACTGAGCGTTTCTGAGTTTTGCAAAATTTTCTATATTGCGTTTGTTATTTCAATCTTATACTAGAAAGACTTCATAAATCTGCGTTTTGTTAACTTTATTTTATAGAACCTGTGAAAAGTCAATCATTCTTTACATGAAACAAATAATAAAGGTGCGGTAAATGGTAGGTAGAATTATGAAAAGCCAGTATATCAGAGAACTGTATCGATAGCGTCCATGTACAGGATGAAGAAAAATTCGCTCACGCGGACTCCTCAGAGCGATTCCTTACATACTAGCAATACCAAAATTTCATTTTGCGCGTATTTCGGACAGTAAATGGATGTTGAAGACTGACGATCTGGCAACACAGTAATCATGTGTACAACAAATACCTCTGTCAGGAAAAAGCAGTAGTGGTGTGCAGTTGGTGCAGAGGACAGTGTTTTGGGTTAGCATGCAGAGAAGGCCGAGCGGTTGTAGGCGCTTCAGTCCGAATCGCGCTGCTGCTACGGTCGCAGGTTCAAATCCTGCACCAGGCATGGATGTGTGTGATGCTCTTAGGTTAGTTATGTTCAAGTAGGTCTACGTGTAGGGGACTGATGACCTCAGATGTTAAGTCCCATAGTGCTTAGAGCGATTTGAACCATTTTTGAACCATGCAGGAAGTCGAGGGTTCAATTGTAGGTCGAGGTTTACTTGTTTCTATTTGCTAAACGTAGTCTGCATGGTACGGTATCTGACCCCTTAATCGTGATACAGTAATTACAGCGAGTCTTCGACGAAACATTTGTAGTTACGTACTACGAATACATACATGGAAATAGAATCGTTTATATTGGTCTGCTTGTAAAGAAACCTTGTGCGCGACGTGAACGCGAATTGTTTCGCACCACTGCATCTACTAGATTCCAGACTTGTTTTTTGTGTACCTTCCCCCAAGGGTCCTATCGATTAACAGATTAATATTATTATTCTTGCCACATTGAGGTCCATTACATTTCGTTAAGGCCTTACGTCACCAGTAGGGCTAGCAAAGTGCTTTGCAAATAATTTCGATGAGATGGCAGGGGGAGGGTACATAGAAAACAGGTTTGGAATCTAGTAGATGCAGTGGTACGAAGCAGTTTGCGTCGATGACTTGCAAAAGGCTTCTTTAAAAGCTGACCAATGAAAACGATTGTACTTCCATTTCTGTTCCATAGTACTGAACTGCAAATATTTTGTAGAAGACCCACTATAATCGCTGTATGACGATTAAGACGCCAGGTACCGTACCACGCAGACTACTTTTAGCAAATAAAAGGAAATAAGCGTCGACACAGAATCGAACCCTCTGTCTCCTGCATGCTAACCTAAAACGCTATCGCCGCGCGGTTTGAGGTGCCATGTCACGGATTACGCGGCCCCTACCGTCGGAGGTTCGAGTTCTCCCTCAGGCATGGGTGTGTGCGTTGTTCTTAGCATAAGTTAGTTTACGTAGTGTGTAAGTCTAGGGACCGATGACCTCATCAGTTTGGTCCCTTAAGAATCCACACACATTTGAACATTTTTTAAAACGATATCCACTGCACCATCTTTCAGAGCACTGCTGCATTTTCTGACAGAGGTATTTACCGTACATGGGATTAGTGTTGCCACATTGCCAATCTTTAACATCCATTTACTGCCCGAAATATGCACAGGACGAAATTTTTTAATATACATTTTTGTATTTCCAGTATATGTGGAATGGCGCAACGAAGTCAAAGAGCGTGAAATTTTCTTCACTCTGTATTTGGAGTGTGTAAGAATTTATAAGTATCGATATCATCTCATCTTTATATCGACAATCCCAGCTTATCGATATATAGATGCCATCTACACACTGAGACCCCATTCATGCACTCCAAATTTTACGAGACAGTCCTTCTAGTACTGAGTGCGAAAGATTCATAGGCAAAATAGTACTGACTGCTTCTCGTGCTTGTTGAAGGCTGGTCCCGGCGGAGGTTCGAGTCCGCCATCGGGCATGGGTGTGTGTGTTTGTCCTTAGGATAATTTAGGTTAAGTAGTGTCTAAGCTTAGGGACTGATGACCTTAGCAGTTAAGTCCCATAAGATTTCACACAATCCATTAATGGCTGAAAATGGTCTCCAAGTAGCGTTAAATAAACATTTCCAGTGAATCATCGGTCCAGTTGGATCAGAGGATTCAGTCTATTCAATGTAAACACAGTTCACACCATCACGGAACCACCACTAGCTTTCAAAGTGCCTTATTGACAACTCGGGTTCGTGGTGTCGTGGGGTCTGCGCCACCCTCGAACCCTACTGTTAGCTCTTACCAACTGAAATCGGGGCTCATCTGACGAGACCACGATCTTCCAGTTGTCTAGGATCTAACCGATGCGGTCACGAGCGCAGAAGAGGCGCTGCAGGCGATATTGTGCTGTTAGAAAGGCACTCGCGCCCGTTGTCTGCTCCCATATCCCATTAACGCCAGATTTCGCCGCACTCTCTTCGCGGGGCGGTTCGGCCGCCGCTTCACAAGTTCTTTAACGCCACTACGGCGACTTGCGAGTGAATGAGGATGAAATGATGATGAAAGACACACAACACCCACTCATCTCGAGGCAGAGAAAATCCCTGACCTCGCCGGCAATCGAACCTGGGACCCCGTGCGCGGGAAGCGAGAACGCTACCGCTAGACCACGACCCGAGGACTGTTCCACATTGAATTCCGCGGTTATTTCACGCACTGTTGCTTGTCTGTCAGCACTGAAATCTCAACTCAAACGCTGCTGCTCTCAGTCGTTAAGTGAAGGCCGGCGGCAACCGCGTAGTTCGTGGTGAGAGATAATGCCTGAAATTTGGTATTTCCGGCACAGTTTTGACACTGTGGATCACGGAATATTTAATTCTATAGCGATTTTCGAAATGGAATGTCACGTGCGTCTTGCTCCAACTACCGTTCGGCATTCAAAGTCTGTTAATTCCCGTCGTGCTGTCAGAATCACGTCGGAAACTTTTTCACTTGAATCACTTGAGTACAAATGATAGCTCCGCCAATTGACTGCTCATTTATACATTGTGTACGCGATACTACCGCCATCAGTATGTGTGCATATCGCTAACCCATCTCTATTGTCACCTCAGTTCATATTGTCCCACATGACGTCACACTTGGAGTTTGCAGCCCGTGACGCCTAATGTAATTCTTCTTATCACTTTTTCGCGAAACTTAGGCCATGGCGTTACACCGTAATTTGTCTTAGAAATCAAATGAAAAGTTTCTAAAATATTAATTAGCACTCGAAACTTGATAACGGGTAGTATTTAGTTCAATTTTTTTTTTTTATGGTTCAAATGGCTCTGAGCACTATGGGATTTAACATCTGTGGTCATCAGTCCCCTAGAACTTAGAACCACTTAAACCTAACTAACCTAAGGACATTACACACATCCATGCCCGAGGCAGGATTCGAACCTGCGACCGTAGCAGTCGCGCGGTTCCGGACTGCGCGCCTAGAGCCGCGAGACCACCGCGGCCGGCTAGTATTTAGTCGCGCTGCGCTGGGTCTAGGTAAAGCCACAAATGACGCCAATTAAAAACTAATTTCCAGGCACGAAACAATTTTTCTACCGTACGAGATAACAACGTAAGTAATCTCCATAAAATTCTTAAAAATTCTAGGTCAATAAACTTATTTACAAAGAGATACCTTTACTTTTTTTTAATTCCTTAGCAATGCAAGGAATTTCAGATTTCTGAGTTTATCTTCCAGTGCTTTTGATATATTTACAAATGCTAAATATCTACATTTATACTCCGCTAGCCACCCAGCGGTGTGTGGCGGAGGGCACTTTACGTGCCACTGTCATTACCTCTCTTTCCTGTTCCACTCGCGTATGGTTCGCGGGAAGAACGACTGCCGGAAAGCCTCCGTGCGCGCTCGAATCTCTCTAATTTTACATTCGCGACCTCCTCGGAAGATATAAGTAGGGGGAAGCAATATATTCGATACCTCATCCAGAAACGCACCCTCTCGAAACCTGGCGAGCAAGCTACACCGCGATGCAGAGCGCCTCTCTTGCAGATTTATCCACTTGAGTTTGCTAAACATCTCCGTAACGCTATCACGGTTACCAAATAACCCTGTGACAAAACGCGCCGCTCTTCTTTGGAACTTCTATCTCCTCCGTCAACCCGACCTGGTACGGATCCCACATTGATGAGCAATACTCAAGTATGGGTCGAACGAGTGTTTTGTAAGCCACCTCCTTTGTTGATGGACTACATTTTGTAAGGACTCTCCCAATGAATCTCAACCTGGCACCTGCCTTACCAACAATTAATTTTATATGGTCATTCCACTTCAGATCGTTCCGCACGCATACTCCCAGATATTTTACAGAAGTAACTGCTACCAGTGTTTGTTCCTCTATCATATAACCATACAATAAAGGATCCTTCTTCCTATGTATTCGAAATACATTACATTTGTCTATGTTAAAGGTCAGTTGTCACTCCCTGCATCAAGTGCCTATCCACTGCAGATCTTCCTGCATTTCGATGCAATTTTCTAATGCTGCAACGTCTCTGTATACTACAGCATCATCCGCGAATAGCCGCATGTCTTAATTGCTCTGAAACTTTAAAGAAGATAGATTTAAAGTAATCTATGTATGTGCATAATCTTCAATTCGTGACGTTTGCTGTTCGAAATCATGCAAACTTACTTGCTACTTGGTGACTGATTGAGCAGACATGTCCTTCCTTGGAAAACCCGAGCAGCTATGGCGTAAGGCCATATAGTGTGTCCCCCTCCCACGTAGTGCACGGAATACGAAATGTTGCAATGCTGTGACATTCCCTCTGCCAGAATTGCTTTTCATAAACAACACTAAACAATACGTTGCGCATTTTCAAACTTTGTTTACCAAACGCTGTTATCTCGTGGTAAAGATTTTTATAAACGGTGCAAATTAAAGACATAATTGATACTGTATGCAATAGGCTTCTAAGTATTTGGTGCATACTGGCTGATTCGTAAGTGACGTTTAATATTTTTCTTAATACGAGTCAAATCACGAGTCCGGCTCATGTGACAGAAGTTTCCTCCAAACTGATACAAGATCTCCCGAACACAGAACAAGATGCTGTTCAGTATTGCACACAGTGGTTCCTCGAAGCAATAGAGGCCCTTTCGCTGTAATTAGTTGGGTTGGGTGGTTTGTTTGGGGGAGGAGACCAGACAGAGAGGTCATCGCTCTCATCGGATTCCTTTCAAAGGAACCATCCCATCATTTGACTGGAGCGATTCAGGGAAATCACGGAAAACCTAAATCAGGATGACCGGACGCGGGATTGAACCGTCGTCCTCCCGAATGCGAGTCCAGTGCGCTAGCCACGGCGCCACCTGGCTCGGTTGTAATTAGTTACTTACCTCTGTATATAAAAGGAAATGTCCTGCTTTACTGGCTGACTGACTCATCATCGTCCAGCCCAAACCGCTCAGGATAGAAAATCGAAATTTGGAGAAGGAGTGGACCTTACATTACAGGTGTCGTTTAATATTTCATCCTAAGGGGATGAGACAGGTGATGAAGTTTTTTTAATGCCGCTATTGAGACAATTTCGAAGCTAGAGTTACGATAAGGCAATTTTGAAGCTAGAGTTACGATAATTGGTATTTGGTTACTCGCTCAGAAACAAAGGAATCTGTGTTTCAGAAATTTTGGAAATTAAACCCTGTGGGGGTGAAATAGTCGCTGAAGGCTTTTTTAGAAAATATATCATTATTAAGGAACTATTAAAGTATTTTTAAAGCTACCGCTATGAACATCCGTATTTGACTTCTCGGTTACAAAGAAAAAAAACCGTGTTTCAGTGTTTTTGGAAATTGAACACCTAAGGGGTGAAATAGGGGATGAAATTTTTTATAAAAATATTTTATCAAGAACTAATTTGTAAAGCTAAATTTATGAAAATTTAAATTTGGCTTCTGAGTTAGAAGTAAAAAATAAGTGTTTCACGGTTTTTGGAAAATCGACTCTATGGGGGGGGGGGGGGGGGGTGTAACGGCGAATGAAGGTTTTCGTGGAAACATATCATTTGGCAAACATTTTTGAAGCTAAATCTATGAAAATTTGTATTTGGCTTGTCTATTAGAAATCAAACATATGCATGTCACTATTTTTGGAAATTCAAACCTAAGGGCGTTAAATAGGGGATGAAATGCTCTGTGAAAATATTTCATGGCGAAAGCATTTTTAAAGCTAAATCTTTGACAACTGGTGTTTGGCTTCGCGGTTAGAGACGAAAAAATACGTGTTTCACTGTTTTTGGAAATTCAACCCCTAAGGGATGAAATAGGGTGAGACTGATTCACTGCCTCATCATCGGCCACCCCTAACTGCTAAGGATAGAAATTTGAAGTCTGGCGACAGTGTACATCGTATACTGTAGGCATCGTTTAAGAAGGGATTGTCTGAAATTCCACTCCTAAGTGAGTGAAATAGGGGGGAGAGGCTTTTTGAAGGTATGTAGCTATTCAGGGAATTTGAAACTACACTGTGTAATCAAAAGTATCCGGACACCTCCAAAAACATAAGCTTTTCATAGTAGGTGCGTTGTGCTGCCATCTACTGTCAGGTACTCCATATCAGCGACCTCAGTTGTCATTAGACATCGTGAAAGAGCATAATGGGGCGCTCCGCGGAACTTAAGGACTTCGAACGTGGTCAGGTGATTGGGCGTCACTTGTCATACGTCTGTACACGAGATTACACACTCCTAAACATCTCTAGGCCCACTGCTTCCGGTGTGATAGTGAAGTAGAAACGTGAAGAGACACGTACAGAGCAAAAGCGAACAGGCCTACCTCGTCTGTTGACTGACAGAGACAGCAGACAGTTGAAGATGGTCGTAATGTGTAATAGGCAGACATCTATCCAGACCATCACACACAATTCCAAACTGCATCAGGATCCACTGTAAGTACCATGACAGTTAGGCGGGAGGTGAGAAAACTTGGATTTCATGGTCGAGCGGCTGCTCATAACCCACACTTCACGCCAGTACATGCCAGACGACACCTCGCTTGGTATAAGGAGCTTAAACATCGGACTATTGAACAGTGGAAAAACGTTGTGTGAAGTGATGAATCACCGTACACAATGTGGCGAATGTGCGGTGAACGTTATCTGCCAGCATGTGTAGTGCCAAAAGTGTAATTCAGGCCGGCCGCGGTGGTCTTGCGGTTCTAGGCGCTGCAGTCCGGAACCGCAGGACTGCTACGGCCCCAGGTTCGAATCCTGCCTCGGGCATGGGTGTTTGTGATGTCCTTAGGTTAGTTAGATTTAAGTAGTTTTAAGTTCTAGGGGACTGATGACCTAAGATGTTAAGTCCCATAGTGCTCAGAGCCATTTGAACCATTTTTGTATAATTCGGAGGCGGTGGTCTTATGGTGTAGTCGTGTTTTTCATGGAGGGGGCTTGCACCCCTTGTTGTTTTGCATGGCATTATCACGGCACAGGCCTACATTGATGTTTTACGCACCTTCTTGCTTCCCACTGTTGAAGAGCAATTCGGGGATGGCGATTGCATCTTTCAATATGATAGAGAACCTGTTCATAATACACAGCCTGTGACGGAGTGGTTACACGACAATAATACCCATATAATGGACTGGCTTGCAGAGTCCTGACCTGAATCCTATAGAACACCTTTGGGATGTTTTGGAACGCCGACTACGTGCCAGGCCTCGCCGACCGGCATCTCAGTGCAACACTCCATGAAGAATGGGCTGCCATTCCCAAGAAACCTTCCAGCACCTGATTGAACGTATGCCTGAGAGAGTGTAAGCTGTCATCAAGCCTAAGAGTGGGCTAACACCATCTTGAATTCCAGCATTACCGATGGAGGGCGCCACGAACTTGCATATCATTTTCAGCTAGGTGACCGGATACTTTTGATCACATAGTGTAGAAATACGAAAAGCAATATTTGTTTCTCAGTGAGAAAATAAAAAATACGTGTTGCAGCTTTTTTGGAAATTCAACCACCAAGAGGATAAAATTATTGGTGAATTTAAAAAAACAATTACTAAAGAACTACTAAAGGATTTTAAGGCTACATCTGTGACAACTGTCATTCGACTTCTCTGTTAGAAATTTAAAAAAATACGTTTTTCAATGTTTCTGGAAATTCAGCCGCTAAGGGAGTGCAATAGGGGATGAAAATTTTTAAGAAAACATTTCGGTACTTTGAAAAAATCAAATGAAAATTGGTATTTCATTTCTCGGGAAGACACCAAGCAATATTAGTTAGGGGAGAAAGTTGCTGTGGAAATATCTTCACAAGAGCGCAGAAGACATTATTAACAAAAACTTTGGATACCAGCTATCAGAGTATAGCTACAAATAATGTAGTTATACATGAAATAAGGCAGGTGGCGCTTACGCCGAGAAACTTACGCCCTGTGGCATATACAGCCAAAATATATAAAAAATTATTACTATATAAGTGAAGCCCACAAACGGTATACATGTCAGAAATTTAAAATTGACAATAATTGCTCTTGTCAAGAAAGAACACTGGTACACGATCCTGTTAATACACATTCACAGGAAAAACAAAATTTCTGAGCCAGGCAAAATCACATAAGGGCCGATGTAGTAGCAAACATACATCGTGACAAAATCACCATCACATAAGGGGTAGTGAGCTTAAAACACTGAAGGTGCATCATAGTTTCCTGAGGAAATAAACCACTAAGGTTACCAGCATTAATGTTATACCATAAACAGTACAGGTTTAAAGTCTTCGAAAAATTGTCTACAAGCAAGGTTCAACTGGTCGTTCAGTATATTACCGTCCTTGAGCTCAAGCTGTTTGAAAATTTGTAACTCTTCCCACAGATCTAATCTACGCCCTTTGTCTTCTCTGTGTAGGATAACAGTGTCTTCTAAATGTTTTGGTGTATGAATGGCTATCAGGAGGTGTTCGCTCCTTTTTTACCTAATAGGTGTTCTTTATATTTTGTTTTCACAGCTCCGCCTGTTTGACCAATATAATATGAAGGACAGTTGTTACAGGTTAGTCTGTAAACCCCTGAATTGGAAAAGCAATCGCCGGCGATCTCTACTGAATGTAAAGAATTCTCTTTAAACTGTTATCTGTAGAGAAGGAGACGTTACAATTACATTTTTTCATTAGAAGACGTTTTATCCTATGATATATTGCCCAAGAAAGGAATAGAAATACATTTTTCAGCTTCTTTGCTATCAGTGGGGAGGCTGTTGCTCAAAGTCGAACAGTTTTGGGAAGCTTTCTTACTGAACATGTAATCAATCATATTCTGATTGTACCCATTACTAACCGCAATCGCTTTGATGACAATCAATTCTTTTTGTTGATCGGCAAGTGATAAAAGAGTAGTTTCCATACGGTGAATTGCATAATGAAAAAAAACGTCAGTTTATGAGCTTTTGGATGAGTTGAGTCACCAGGGATGATATGATCTGAATACGTTACCTTACGGAAAATATTGATATTGAAAGAACTATTCTGTATAGAAATTGTTAAATCAAGAAAGTTAAGTTCACCTTTTTCATTCTGAAGTTCTTTTGTTAAGGAAATTTTTTCATGTAAACCATTGAAAGTATTGAAGAGAAGCTCTAACTCATGATCAGTACCGTCAAAAGCAATGGTAATGTCGTCAACATAACGGATTTTGTGGCGTAATTCTGAACTTGAATTGAAGAACGTTATTTCAAGAGCGTTGATGAAAACATCTGCCAAAATACCAGCGAGGGGGACTACCCATCGCTAAACCATTTGGTTGTATATATATTTTAAATATAAGTAAGAGTAATGTAAAAACAGTCCATCACCTCCTCATATACCTACTAGTGTTCTTCAATAACTACACTGTAATAGAGCACAATTAATACAAAAAAACTTATAAAACGTTACGTGAGTAATTAGATACCGTCAAACACAAAAGTGACAATGATTTGTATGTTACACGTTGACACATTTAGCGTTTCTGAATGTAGATACCAACACCACGGTGGCAAAACACAAGTGATGCATAATAAACTATTACTCAAGTTCTAGCTTTCCATAAAAACTGCACAGCATCCTCAGCACTGCAAGAGTGGGCATTGGTATTTCATAAACTAAGCTCTTCTCAAGAGCCGAAAAGAAAGGGACCATTGGCGCCATACCTTGGGATCAAGTGTGCTACGGGCAGTACCATCAGGACCAGTTCATCTTTGGCCTAATCTGTCCTTAGCATTTTCTGAAAATTGTTCCGATGGACTTCCACATTGAAACCTTGTATCTGAAACCATTTTAGTTTCGAAAACGAACGAATTTCTCGTAGATTTTCACAAACATAATCGAATTAAAAATGAGCGACAGGTACACAGATTTTATTATAGGTTCTTTACATCAAAACTCTCAGCCAATAGCTATGACCAACTTCTTAAATATTTTTCTGCCGACTGCATCCATGCTGTGCAGTTATAGGGCATCTACTGCTCACCGACCAGCGCAGCAGCGCGAAGGCGCTGACCCGTGGGCCCAGCGTCACACCTCCAGGAAGACAGCGCTGGCTTAACCAGCTGCCCATCGCTGATCGCTGACTTACCAGTACTGAGTAATTCGAGACGACAATTAGCCCGCGTCCTGCGAGTAGTAATAGTGAATCGCTTTGGATTCCTGCCACCGGCCATCGTAACTTATCTCCTTCCTCGTTTGTGTCGGTGCTGACTCCCACAGTAACCGACACAGCACATATCTTAATTATTATTCAAAAAATTTTCGGATGTCTCCTCAGGTCGTTGTGGGTGAAGAATAAGGCAAAAATGATAACCAGACGAAAAAGATGACTGATGGACTGGTGGGTATGCTTAATCACAGAGTTCTATTGTGTTGATACCACGTATAGCTGAAATAAAGAAGGCAGCATAGCGTGATATATCGAAATGAGTAAACAAAAGTGTAATTGAATAAGAAATGGAAGAACAGAAGGTAAGAAATTGCTGACATGGACAGAATGGTCTAGATACTTGAGTAGCTGTGTATATGTACAAGTGTAGTAGTCATTCAATCCACGACTGGTCATCGTAATTTTGAATTTATGTGGTTCCCATAATTGACCTAAAATTAATTCCAGGATAGATCCTTCAACGAAACCATCCAAAGTTCTTTACCCTATTCTCGTGCAGCTGACTTCTTCCATTATCTCTAATGACCTCAGTATTGACATAACTGTAAACTCCAACCAACTCTCCATCATTGTGCGAAACTGGCTAAAACCTATGAACACACGCCAACTCTTACATCTTACTGAGTAAATCTTAATTAGCTTAATAATAGTAAATATGAAAGGTTCCAAGAACATCATGAATAACAACTCTCTGAATCACTGTCCAAGGACCTCTTTTATACATCTAGACTCACGTTAACTTATGCACGTGGTAGTGGTAAGCTAGAAAACAGCGTCCATTTATTCACCATGGTACTGAGTTTGGTTGACATGTAGGGCACTTCTGAATATGTGAAACAGAACGAACGACCACACTCTGTAAGTAACGACAAACATGTGGGAGCTAAAAGGAAGAATTACATTTTATTCATTTCGGATTCATCCTCCGATAAAAAGCTCTGAATCAATAGTTTCTATCAATTCACTGAGAGACAAATTGACGAGTCATATAGATTTTCTGAAGTGCAAGACGAAACTGAATCGTCCATCAATAGGGAATTCGTGTCAATCTGTGAGCAAAACCACATAAACGCCGTTCCGAGTCTCACAAGAACGTCTTCCTCAAAGCGAAACTCGTACATAAAGAATATTCGAGAGAAATAGAGCCACGCTATTTCCCTACACCTGAGAATAGTTGAAGGTGTAAAGCAATTCGTTCGGTGCAATATAATGTCCTCACAGAGGTTTCCTGACGCGAAGCATTATCTCAGTTATAAAAAAAGCAATGGTTAACAAATGGCACGAACTATTAAGCCCGGTTTCTGTTGTAGGGGTCATACCTGTTCTGCTATGACACTGGGAATTTAAATTAGGACGGCCAAACTGAAATCTGCTCGTTGTGAATCCATCGTACTAATGCTCCGAATTCACTATTACTTGAACATGATAGTTTATTGGCGGACAAGCAGATAAACTGTAACATTTCTCAAAACCCGCCCTTTTCATGTTAACAAGTTTTTATCTGATCTATGTTATTTATCAGTTCGTTTCGAAATGGTTGATATAGCATGCCTTATAATTTGCGTAATATTGCACTATTGTTAACGTTTTCTATTATTTAACGTATTTCAGTATTCTTCTTTGTTCTGGTATATTTTTATAAACATTCTGGTGGAGTACTCATTGTATTTTCTACAGGTGCTAAATATTCAAAACCAGAAATCGTCTAAATTTAGTGCATATATAACTTCTGATATTAAGGACTGAGCCGTGTGTGGCTCGTGCTCGTGCCATCGCTTATTTAACATCCTGTTTTTGCCGTACTGCCACCTCGTGATCTTAGTTTCAGTTACTTATGTCACTGAGTTGCTGCTTTGCCTGCCCGTGAGCGGTAGCAGCAGCGCTTATCGATATAAGCCCTGCCGTATATCTTCGCCGGACTGCTATTACTTCCCGGTCGTCGTGTGTCAACCAGTCAGTTGGAACGTCCCACCAGTTAGTTCAGTCGGGGCGCGGCAGCAGTGAGGTCCGGACCGCCATGACTCGCCCAACGGTTGCCGACACACATGATTGGATTGGGGACGACTTGATTCGTCTTCGGTCCGTCGTCTTGCCGGATGACGTGTATTTGGCCGGCGATCGCTTATGGGTTGGCTCTGTGTGGAGACTCGTCATTCGTCCCTGTTATTGTACAGTCACTGCCGCTAGCATTGTTCAGTTCTTCGTGCAAATGTTCGTGAAACTGTGTAGTTTGTGTGACTTTGACTGACAAGTTATTTTAAATGTTCTCGGCTTACTGGCTCTGAGAAGTCGGTCGGCTGGTGTGGAACAGCCAGGAAATCTCCGCACGACGCAGTGGGCCGGACCCGCTGGCGGTCTCTACGCAGTGTCGGAGTATGTGGGAGCTGTTCCGATTGCTGCGAGGTTCGTGGCCTACTGACCCAGGACATCAAACTTGAGTGGTCATTTAATTACCGAAGCCAGTCTGTTCACATTATGCCGTTGGTTTTCATGGTTGGCTGTTGGGGGTATTCCCGTGTGCAACAACGAGGGTTCGCCAGAAAGTTTGGCCACCATCCGGTGGAGTACAACTCTATTTTGGTTATTTGAAGTCCAAGTGCACCAGCGGAATTTTCTGCCTTGTGGCCGTTGGCGTTCCGGTTACCTGCCCTGGCCGCTGACGTAAAATTCAGGCAGTGTCCATTCCTCACCGTGTTGTCGCTGTTCAACACGTGTGTGTAGATTTGACAGCTTATGCATACTTGGTTGTGCGCGGCTACGCCTTTTACGTTTTGGCTCTGGAGTTCTTTGTGTACTGGTCGGGTGGAAGGCAAGTCGTCTTGTTGGTGGGTCCGTTCACTATTTCTTGGTTGAGTTGCCGGCGGATCGGATATAGTTGGGCCGACTACCTGTCTCCCCTAAGCGAACGTTAATATTTCAAATGGAGACCGAACACCGGAAACCTCTGAGCGCCGCTGGCTGTAGTGCCTTTTCTTATTGGTGTTTGATTGTGTATTTTAATCGCTCATAGTCGATGGTTTGAATTTGTGCGCTCTTAATTGGGTTTTAAATAATGGGCCTTTAGTAGTTTTAAAATTGAAAGTTCCTTACTTGTTAAATCTTAGATTGTTTGGGCCTTCAGCCTCATTTGAAGTTTTATTTAAGGAAAAATGTTGCGCTTTCTGCCATTTGAAAATTTATTGTAGTTTTGCTTTTAAATCATGGTCATTCAGCCGTTTTAAAAATTAAAGAGGTTGTGCCCTTAAGCCATAAGATTGTGTGACATATTCAGTCGATAGTTAAGGTTGGAAATTTGCGCTGTAATGTTTGGGCAACTATATAAAGTTATACACTACTGGCCATTAAAGTTGCTACACCACGAAGATGACGCTCTACAGACGCGGAATTTAACCGACAGGAAGAAAATGCTGTGATATGCAAATGATTAGCGTTTCAGAGCATTCACACAAGTTTGGCGCCAGTAGCGACACCTACAACGTTCTGAGATGAGGAGAGTTTCCAACCGATTTCTCATACACAAACAGCAGTTGACCGGCGTTGCCTGGTGAAACGTTGTTGTGATGCCTCGTGTAAGGAGGAGAAATGCGTACCACCACGTTTCCGACTTTGATAAAGGTCGAATTGTAGCCTATCGCGATTGCGGTTTATCGTATCGCGACATAGCTGTTCGCGTTGGTCGAGATCCAATGACTGTTAGCAGAATATGGAATCGGTGGGTTCAGGAGGGTAATATGGAACGCCGTGCTCGATCCCAACGGCCTCGCATCACTAGCAGTCGAGATGACAGGCATCTTATCCGCATGGCTGTAACAGATCGTGCAGCCTCGCCTCTATCCTCGAGTCAACAGATGGGGACCTTTGCAAGACAACAACCATCTGAACGAACAGTTCGACGACGTCTCCAGGAGCATGGACTATCAGCTCGGAGACCGTGCCTGCGGTTACCCTTGACGTTGCATGACAGACAGGAGCGTCTGGTGTACGCAACGACGAACCTGAGTGCACGAATGGCAAAACGTCATTTTTTCGGATGAATCCAATTCTGTTCACAAAATCATGATGGTCGCATGCGTGTTTGGCGACATCGCGGTTAACGCACATTGGAAGCGTGTATTCGTCATCGCCACACTGGAATGTCACCAGGCGTGATAGTATGGGGTGCCAATGGTTACACGTCTCGGTCACATCGACGGCACTTTGAATAGTGGACGTTACATTTCAGATGTGTTACGACCTGTGGCTCTACCTTCGTTTGATCCCAGCGTAACCCTACATTTCAGCAAGATAATGCACGATCGCACGCTGCAGGTCCTGTACGGGCCTTTCTGGATACAGATTATGTTCGACTGCTGCCAGGGCCAGCACATTCTCCATGTCTCTCACCAATTGAAAACGTTTGGTCAATGGTGGCCGAGCAACTGGCTGGTCACAATACGCCAGTCACTATTCTTGATGAACTGTGGTATCGTGTTGAAGCTGCATGGGCAGTTGTACTTGTACACACCATCCAAGCTCTGTTTGACTCAATGACCAGGCGTATCAAGGCCGTTATTACGGCCAGAGGTTGTAGTTCTGGGCTCTGATTTCTCAGGACCTATACACCATAATTGCCTGAAAATGTAATCACATGTCAGTTCTAGTACAATATATATATATCCAATGAATACCCGTTTATCATCTGCATTTCTTTTTGGTGTAGCAATTTTAATGGCCTATGAAACTGTATTTTGTTAGTTGAAAATCACCCATAATATCTTCAGTAGTAAAAATAATTTAAAAATATGTAGCCACTCTCCCCTTAAACCTAAAGGGGTAATTTTTACGTTGATTTGCGGAAACAACTTTCCTCGCACACAAAGAAAGTTTTAAAAAACTGTAAGTTACACACAGATAATACATCGGAAAACAGTTTTCTTTGTATCTAGACTCATGCTCATAAATTAAGGATAGCACTGATACATGGTGAAGCAACACTCTAGTGGGCAGTTTGTGGGTATAAATCACCTCGGGATATCACTATACGGTGCATTCGAACGGCGGTCGTCGCACGGTGGCGCAGACAGCAGTCCACATACGCAGAGGTGTGTTGGCGCATGTCAGAGTACGGTGCAGCGAGTAAGTGTGCAGGCGTCTTCGGCCGTGCTAAGGGTGACTGTGTGTTAAAAAAGGCTCAAAGAACACATATTGATGAGGGGTGGAATACTAGGGCGACTGGAGGCTGGTCGTAACACGGGCCCTCCGTGTGCTCGAAGTGTGATCTCAAGATTATGGCAACGATTCCAGCAGGCAGGAAACGTGTCCAGGCACTACAGTACTGGACGTCTACAGTGTACAACACCACAAGAAGACCGATATCTCACCATCAGTGCCCGCAGACGGCCACGGAGTACTGCAGGTAGGCTTGCTCAGGACCTTACCGCAGCCACTGGAACAGTTGTCTCCAGACACACAGTCTACAGACGACTGAACAGACATGATTTATTCGCCGGGAGACCTGCACGCTGCATTCCACTGACCCCTGGTCACAGGAGAGCCCGAAAAGCCTGGTGTCAAGAACACAGAAAATAGTCATTGGAACAGTGGCTCCAGGATATGTTCACAGGCGAGTCCAGGTATAGAATGAACAGTGATTCTCGTCGGGTTTTCATTTGGCGTGAACTGGGAACCAGATGCCAACCCCTTAATGTCCTTGAAAGGGACCTATATGGAGGTCATGGTTTGATGATGTGTGGTGGGATTATGATTTGTGCACGTACACCCCTGCATGTCTTTGACAGAGGAATTGTGTAACAGGTCAGTGTACAGTGACTTCATTTTGCACTAGTATGTCCGCCTCTCCAGGGGTGCAGTGGGTCCCACCTTCCTGCTTATGGATGATAACACACGGCCCCAGTGAGCTGCCATCGTGGAGGAGAACCTTGAAACAGAAGATATCAGACGAATGGAGTGGCCTGCCTGTTCTCCAGACCTAAACCCCATCGAGCACGTCTGGGATGCTCTCAGTCGACGTATCGCTGCACGTCTTCAAACCCCTACGACACTTCAGGAGCTCCGACAGGCACTGGTGCAAGAATGGGAAGCTATACCCCAGCAGCTGCTCGACCACGTCATCCAAAGTATGCCAACCCGTTGTGCGGCCTGTGTACGTGTGCATGGTGATCATATCCCATACTAATGTCGGGTACATGTGCAGGAAACGGTGGCGTTTTGTAGTACATGTGTTTGGGCACAGTTTTCTCAACTTATCACCGATACCGTGAACTTACAGATCTGTGTCGTGTGTGTTCCCTATGTACCTATACTATTAGCGTCAGTTTTGTGTAGTGCCACATTGTGTAGCACCACATTCTGCAGTTATCTCTAATTTATGAGTATGAGTATAGTTCCTGCTCCTGCTCGTCTATGCCCCTAAATTACCTCTTTCTCTCTTGAATCTGCAAATGCTATCCACAATTATTTTCCGTTTGGATAAAGTATAGTTTGGCGATTTTCTCTTGTCAGGTGCATTCTTCAGCAGCAGAGGACCTCATATGTATGTCTTTCTTTATCACGAATAGAGATCACCATATGTATCTAAGAATATCAGTATATGTCAAGAGCGCATTCTCTCACACAGTGACTGAAATTAATTCTGTGTAGCTAGAAAGATGTATAAACATTCAGCTACTTGAAAATAGAATGTTTCATGTTAGTCTGAAAATACTCTCATGTTCAGAAAAAACAGAACACCTTGAACGACTAGAGATAGAACGTTCATATTCACAGGACATGTGCATTAGTATGGTCTGCAGAAATGATATGCATTTCAGTCATCTCGGTTCAGCATGTGTCCCGTTGCCTAGGAGGCACATAGTCCGCCATGGGCCTGGATAACATATTCCGTGCGTTATAGTATCGAAGCGTATAAGGCGAGAATAGCATCCTGTGGTATAGCCTTTCATGCTGCATTCACCTGGTTCCAAAGTTCATCTGTGGTGGTTGGCACTGGGTCACAGTGCTGCAACCGTCGTTTCACCATATCTCACATATTTACGATTTGCGACAGGTTCTGGTGATCTGGTGGGACAGGATAAAAACATGACATCCTGTGACACCAATATGGCACGTATTATTGCAGCAACATGTGGTCGTGCATTGTCTTGCTGAAAAATGGCGTCTGTGGTGTTCTCCAGAAAGGGTGTGATTACGGGTCGCAGGATGTCATGCACGTAGATCACACTGGTCACAGTGCCCTGGACACGTACCAACTGTAATTTGTGGTTGTACCCAATAGCACTGTAGCGCTCTATGTCTTGGGAGAATGCAGTCACTGTGATGTCGCTCCCCTCCCCTCGCCCCCTCCCTTCCCCTGTCTGCGGCGAAACAAAATGCGGCTACCATTTTCAAACAAACATAACGTGGATTCGTCCAAAAGCACTACCTGATGCCATTCCTGTACCCAACGCCGTCGTTCCATACACCACTGTCGTCTAACATGTTTCTGCACATTCGTCAACGGTAGGCGAAGAAGTGGACGACGCGCAGGAGACCCATGCCGTAATAAACGGCAACGGACTGTCACAACTGATAGTGTACGATGTGTTACACTTTTCCAATGTTGCAGCAGAGCCGAGGAGAACGCACTTCGGTCCTGCAATGCTATTCGGATGAGGTGTAGATCTTCTCGGGGGTGGTCTGGGGGGTGCGACCTGACCCATCCCGTCGTGTTCTAAGGCATTCTGTGAACTATTCTGCACACACCCGTTGCACTACCGAAACACTTCGTCCCACTCGAACAGCAATTCCCCGGATGCCCCACGCCCGGGTTCCCGGGTTCGATTCCCGGCGGGGTCAGGGATTTTGTCTGCCTCATGATGGCTGGGTGTTGTGTGAGGTCCTTAGGTTAGTTAGGTTTAAGTAGTTCTAAGTTCTAGGGGACTGATGACCATAGATGTTAAGTCCCTTAGTGCTCAGAGCCATTTGAACCATCCCCGGTTGCATGCATCACATTCTCTCAAGGTAATAATGTGACCTATTTCAAACTCACAGATTTGACGGTAGGCTTCGCTCATACATCTGCGAGGCATCCTGCACGTCTGCTCAAGTCACACTGATCCATTAGCTTCGGTTTATGAGGACAACGAGATCCGCAGACACATTTTACCGGTAGGTGGTGTTGCGCCGCGATATCGATGTTGACCTTGAACTCGCAGGGCCATGTGGTTCTAATGCTAATCACTTCTGCAGAGCATGCTAATGTACAAGTACTGTGAATATGAACGTCCTATCTCTAGGCGTTCTAGGTGTTCTATTTTTTTCTGAATATGACTGTAGTTTCATACTAGTCGTTATAAATAGAATCATTATATATGTATCGTGATACTTGATCTTGCAGTAGGCAAACTGCTAAATTTCGGTATTACGAAAGATCAGTTGAAGGTAAGATTTTCGTACTTTTGACGTTATGTAAAAAAACAAGTAATGATTTGTTTATTGGTGTTATAAATAGTACGTACTGACTTTACTTCTCCACTCTATAGTCAGATGCTGTAACAAGGAGTAGCATATGTCGTTGGAAAAATGCTAAGGCTATGAGCCGATTCTTTCATTCTAAAATGCAGGCAAGCTTGATAATACATTGTGCAGGTAGTCCGATGCTGCTGAGAAATAATGGCATGTTTTTGTGAACGGTTATTTGTCGCTTCTTCCCTCTTTTACGTTGTTTACGAATTCTCAGCTTAGTCTTCCAATCCCACTCCCCTCCGATACGCTCTTCTTTTCGTTTTTTCCACCTGGCAAATGTTTTACTGGGAAGGCCCGAATATTGATTGGCGCGCGAGCCTTTGATGTTGGCAAAGCTCGTAAGAGGCTTGCGAACGCTCTATGGAGGGAGATAACTAACGTAGAACCACAGTGTACAAATCTGAATATCTCTCAAAAGCTTCTTTCCTTTTGTCATTAACTAGACGCTTTTGATCGTTTCCATTTCCTTTGTCGAGCGTCTGGATGAGTTACATGATGTGTCACAATATGGAATCAAAATAGCTTACTATCTCGACACAAGACAAACGACACTGCTGCAATTACTAAAGACCTGTCTGTCTATAAGTTTTAGACCTCGAAGTGTATCGCTACGACGTGACAACATTTATCATAGTCGACCATCTCAGTAGAGACGGGCGCACAGTTTATTTTGAATTGCGGGCAGCCTAATTTTAACATTTTTAATGAAATGATATGCACTGGCTGAAAAATACTTTTTATTAAAAATCACGACTGGTTCAATTGAAAACTCATCCTCGGGTGATCTGCACAAAATTAATAAGGAAATAACTTTTTTACAAAGAATTCTTAATATTGGTCTGAAGAGTAAAGGGATATCGAAAATCAGTATTATATCGCAGTACTTGAGTACTCACAGAGATTCTTTCTCACAACTCACAGCGGAAAGGTAACGGCCTTAGAACCACTCCCCAACATTCACGTCAATTGGGTTCATACGTTGAAATTGTCTAGGTGCGTTACTAGTATACAGCTTTATTTAGCACGTTTGGTTTTTATTCAGGTTTTATTTCTATACGTTTTGCTATGCCCTTCATTTTAACTATGGACTACCGCTTTTAGTGCGCTAATGTTTATAGCTTGACGTGAATGATGAGTGACTCTAAAGCACTTACCTTTCCGTTGCGATTTGTTAAAAAAAAATCACTGAGTACTAAAGTACTATTATATTATATTACCTTTTAGTAAACCTTTATTCTTCAGTTTTATGGTAAAAAAATTTCCTTATAAATTTTGTTCACATCACCTGAGGATGCGTCTTCAGTTGATGCGAAATAATCGTGATTTTTAATAAAAAGTATGTTACAGCCAGTGAGAATTTTTTCATTCGAAAAAGCCGCTGTTTAGATAGATTTCCATGAACTTATTACCTTGGAGGAGGTCAGTGTTTACCGTCCCGCCAACAACGCGGTCATTAGAGAGCCGGCCGGAGTGGCCGTGCGGTTCTAGGAGCTACAGTCTGGAACCGAGCTGCCGCTCCGGTCGCAGGTTCGAATCTTGCCTCGGGCATGGTTGTGTGTGATGTCCTTAGGTTAGTTAGGTTTAATTAGTTCTAAGTTCTAGGCGACTGATGACTTCAGAAGTTAAGTCGCCTAGTGCTCAGAGCCATTTGAACCATTTGGTCATTAGAGACGGAGCACAAACTCGGATTAGGGAAGGACGAAGAAAGAAAGCGGTTGCACCCATCTGAAGGAAACATCCCTGATTTCCCTAAATCACGGGAAACCTAAATCAGTATTGTCGGACGCGGGTTACAACGGTCGTCCTCCCGAATGCGTTTCCAGTGTGCTAACCACTGTGCTGTCCCGCCCGGTGAAATTTCTTGCCGTATGATGATACTAGCGATACTAGGAAAAAACAGCAGCTCACTATCATGCCACTACAAACAATGTGCATAAAAAGGAATGTTTGGACCACCTCCATATCTTCGAATGTATATGGGCTTATATTCAAGGTGAGCGTGTAATGAAAACAATCAAAGTTAAAGTAACCTGTTCAAAAGACACACCTTTGCGAATACATGAGATACTACTCAGCAACACTGAATACCGTGAACTCTGTTCATTGTAACATTTGTGGATCCCCCTCGGCTTGGTGACCGCGAGGCGTCAGAGACGTTCCTGCTCGAGCCTATGGCATTATTCGAGGTTTGGGGTCATCCAGTTTCTGAGGAGGATTCCTGCTCCTTTGCACTGCAAGTTTCAGCTGATACCAAGTGTGTGCCATCGGATTCATGTCACGAGACAATGCAGGACGTTGTGTTTGGTTGGTTGCTGCCTCCTTGAAAATGATGTTTATGAGGTCGGACTTTGCCACTCAACTTCCCAGCTCCGACGTTGATGCATGTGTTGCAGTTTGATTTGATTACTATACACGTACTGGACATACCGACATATCGGCCTCCGTGCGGCTTGCCAAGCCCGCAGAAGTGCCGAACCGTACATCTCCAACGCCGAGCCAATTGTGATATTCCTAGCTGTGGCCGCCAGTGTTTTATTTTGTTAGAAGCTCGCCTTGACGCAGCTTGATACACGTGAAGTAGCATATGATACAAACGTGGAGTGAGGTGCAAGCGACAGATGGTACAGTGTGTACCAGACCCGTGGGAGACTCCGCCAGTTGTACTGAACTTGCTTCTGATTGGTCGGCACGATCGCGTGCTAGGCGTCAAAACACCTAACTTCTCTTATTAATTATTTATAGACTTTTCATTGTATTTAACCCAAATTTTAGTATGTCAGTCTCTCATGGTCACCCTTCTAGTCTATCGTTTTTTATTAAATTTCACTGGTTCTGAGAAACATAAGAGTAACGATAATGCAACCGAATGCTTCGGACACCTTTGGGTCGCTGTGGCACGCTTGGGAGACTTCGGCTGCGTTAGTCTGTTTCGAGCGCTGTGGAGGGCCGGACACGTAACACTGTTTCGGGTGTTCTAGACGGCCGGACATGTATCTTGGTATCGTGCGTTACTTAGATGTGAATATGTAGTAGTCAATCTCTCTAGTGCATACCGGAGAGCCTGACATGTGTATCATACTTCGGAAGTTGAATGGAAAAGTTATCATACAATTAAGAAAGCCATGTCGAGTGTTGTAAAAGACACTGTAAATGTGTGAATGTTTGAACAATAACAAAACGGGATACATTAATGAGAAGAGTCGCCTACCGTCATTGTCAGTACTATAGATCTTGCCCTCTGTAGATACAGAGACTAACCTGGGCAAATGGCATCCCACAAAAAGCACAATCACAGATTCGAATTGGCAGCGCAATAGCAGCCTCCACCGAAGAAGATCCCACGACCGACGAGCTGTCTTCTGAGCTGGGTACACAACTTCAGAAGATGTCAGGTTGGTGCAAAGAACGGTCAGAGATTCCTATTCAATCTCTCCAGATATTTCCAGCTTCCAGATCTGACTTCCAAAAGGACACGCAATTTATACAACATTTAGAAGAAGCAGTACGACCAGTAATGGCCATAGAGACAAGATGGTCGTTATCTCATCCTGTGTTCAAATTGCACCGTCTGTTACCTGACCATCGCTCAACACAACCCTTTATTATTCATTTTACATACGTATTGCTTTCGTAGCAGAGCATATTGAAGGATGATAAATGTGTACGGTATGGTAAATCCACTTTCCGATTTCAGATTACTCTCCAGCGTTCCAATGCACGCATTAGATGGCAGTGCATACTTTGGCGTCGATGAGGCATACTGCCATTCAACCCTGTTTTTCTTCCCCTCGCGTTTCCACTTCGTTTCACGGCTCTTCAGTCGTCGTTTCTGGTCACGTTAGGCAGGACACTGTTGGGAGTACATGTATCCTTCTTCTATAGACTATTACTCACTGCTGGTACTAAGCTCAACAGATCCTAAGCACTTCTCGTCATTACTTTTGGGTATTACAGTTTTCATAAACTTGTACAGAATTTTGAACTACTGAAGTTTGAAAGGTGTGTGTGTGTGTGTGTGTGTGTGTGTGTGTGTGTGTGTGTGTGTGTGTAAATTTTCGTAGAAATTTCTCTTTTTTTGGATGTCTGGAATCGTCTCGTAAGATCTGATTTGCACAGACAATGCAAAGAGACAAGTTAAATATTATCTTTGCTCTGAGAAGATGCGCGCCAGATTTTTCCGTCGATCGCGAGGAGGGGAGAAGAGAGATAGTTGAGATTCGGTGCTAGATGTGAACAGTTGAATTTCGATTTAGTAGTAGTAAGCAGGAAATGGAGATTTTGGGAATTATATTATAGATTAATGAAAGATTTATTGTGGACAGAAAAAGAACTCATTTTTACATTGGTGCAATCTATTGTGTGAAGAATGAGTTACAGGTGATGATTAAGTTTGTATTTGCGGCAGCGGTTTGATAATGCAGCACTCTTGGTTCGTCCGACATCCAGATCAAGAATCTTCTTACTTTTTTTCGTTTTTATCGGTCATTGTGAGACAAATGTATTTAAGCATTAGATTTTAGAATTTTGTTTAAGGACAGATTTGCACATGAAGTTTAATTTTTGTAATTCTTGCGTTATAGTTATGTCATTTCAGAGGACGTTTAGCTGTTATTGAAGTTTCATTAAATGTTATTAAGTCAAATTATATAAGATTGCTATTGAGTTGATTTAAACCAGTCATTGTCCACATCCCAAGACTCAATTTTCCGTTTATTTAAAACCATTATCAAAAATTATGAACCAAGAATGATAACAACATTTTTAGAGGACATATTGCTCCTTTGCATATGACAGTTGTGTTATAGAGAAAGGCTGTAGCTGCGAGAGCACTTTGCATGGTGTTATCCAGTGCGACCCAGGTAAGCCAAGAATTGTAGAAAGCAGATTCTTTCTGTAATTAAACTGAGCAGACACCAACTTTAATTTCAAAGTAATCATTTTTCTATCAAAGTCCGTAGTCACATTATGTGATAACAATAAGGCTCAGACAGACAAGGCATCTTTCCTTAGAATTCTCGCAGTTAGAGTTCTCTATACAGTATCGCAGTTGCATTTTGTCACCAACAGTTAACGTGTAATATCCTGCGATATGTGAGACACTGAAAATCAGAGTAATGGACCCTACCCAGACTCCATCACACTTTGCTTAAGACTTCGTGTTAACTGTAAATTCCGCAACGGAATAGCTATCTTGAGATGTCCTAACATAGAATCATAAGGTGGGAAATTGCAGTAATCCTACTGTAAAACTACCCAGCCAATCAGTAGAATGAATCAGTGAATTGAAGGCAACAACGTGTTCCTTCAAATAAAAATGAAAATGAAGCATAAACCGATTGTTTATTATATTAACCAATTAAAAAGTATTTGCATAAACATTCTGTGAGAAAAGAAAGTTAAATGCCGACGACGGATAACAAGATAGGCAAGCATATGGATGGCTACAATATACGAGCTCCACATTAAATCAGTAATCCACTACAACTCAATAATTGTTAGAAATTCCGGCGGTCGACTGAATACCCCATCAAACGATACCAAGGCTTAAATAGGGTTTAGCGGAGGTGTGGTAACACTTCCTATCTAAACATTAACCCCCTCCTAGTGAACCGTGCTGCTGTATACTCTCACCAATCTACTGTGGCGGAAAGTCGGAGGACCATGGTCGTAGTGGAAAAACAGAAACTCGTTCGTCAGGACTCGACCATATCCAAGCACTACGACGTCAAATTTTACTAATTACCACCCTGGCCAATCAGAACACTTCTTCTTCGCTAGTTTGTCCCAGAAATTCCCGTCTGACGACACCTGGCGATAGGCGAATCAGAGCGTTGTTTAACACTTCTGCATTTCGCGAGGTCCCTGTTTTCACCGCGATTTTCCCCAACATTCCAAGATTTATACATCTCCGCCATAAATTCTGGTGTCCCAGCAGGCACTTGAAACTGTTGCTCTCGGCAACTTCAAGAGGCGAGTCGGGGCACAAGCTGGTAACCCCGACTTCGTGAAAAGGACCGATGGGTTCTGTAAGCTTCCATCGGTGGCCACTTGAAACGAGGAAGCCAGCACAAAGCTCTGAGTGCCCACGACACACTTGCCGCATTCAGACAAGTGTGCGATCTCTGCATTTCACACGTGTTCAGAGACTGGAACTATTACTCCCTTTACCGACGACAACCACTGGAATTTTTATAAAATAAATTTCTCTATAATAAATCAACGCAATGAGACTCTAAATAGGTGCAAACAAGTATCCTGCCTATCATCAATCGTGACTCGGGGTAGATACATTTTGTATAAATGGAAGGAGGTAAGCCAGATGGCTTGTGACCTTCCAAACGTTACAGAAGCTATCAGCTTTAAGGTTTGTTATGCACAGCAATTAAAACAAGAAGCCCGAAGTTAAACATCTAACAGACAATATAACATTAAAAACACAATCAAGAGTACAAGAGTAAAATAAATTTAAACAGATAACTTTCAAGCTGGACTCTCACTGAAACAAGAGTTCGTTGTGTTATTGGCCGCGCACACTTATGGTGTCAGTACGACGTAAGCCCTTACGTGGCTGCTATCTCATCTCTAGCTCACATTCTTTGCACCTCATATCGGGCATGGTAGCCAGTCCATTGTGGTGGGGCCGTCATGTACCCTCTTGATTGTAGCTCCCTGACTACACAGGGATGCAGCACCACTTCTGGATAATCTTCCGTAGCACGCTTGACAAACAAGTGACGACGAATAACGCAGGCACGTTTGGAGAGCGGTAACTGTTCATTAAACACGTTACACTACACAAAATACAGAAATAACTAATGTAAATAACACAATAAATGCACACAAAAAGAATTTAGGTAAATCACTTGTCGCTGTATTTCGCAGCTGTCCAGGAAACAGTCCTGTACCGCAGTTCTTCACGGAAGGCCGCTTTCCCTCAAACAGATTATAAAAAAAAAACACAGCGCACTTCCCTCGCTTGTGGACAGCGCCGAGCACGAGGGAAAAAAAACCGCAGACAGAATGCACCTCAGAACGTTAGCGCCGCGTGACCGCAGAGGTCTGCGGGCGTGCAGTGAGCGAAAATGTGTTGTGCGGCCAGTCTCAATCAACAAACAGTGGTCCGTATTACCACCGTGAATTCCCACACAAACACGATCGTGCGGCCGTAGTGTAATAAATGGAAAGCAGGTCACCTGTCTCAAAGCTGCACAAAGAGAAATGAGAAATGGAAGTACGGTAAAGGGGCAACGCATAGATGTTGAATGCAAACTGTAGTTCAACATTCTCGATTTAGTGGCTGACAGATAGTGAGGCCTTTCGAGGCCTTCCTGACAGACACAAAACTCATGATGTACCTTTCATGATTTTTTTATTTGATTCGGGGATTTGACTTCTCATCAAATGCGTCTGTATAAATGTTGTTCCCATGCGACAAAAATACACTCCTGGAAATGAAAAAAAGAACACATTGACACCGGTGTGTCAGACCCACCATACTTGCTCCGGACACTGCGAGAGGGCTGTACAAGCAATGATCACACGCACGGCACAGCGGACACACCAGGAACCGCGGTGTTGGCCGTCGAATGGCGCTAGCTGCGCAGCATTTGTGCACCGCCGCCGTCAGTGTCAGCCAGTTTGCCGTGGCATACGGAGCTCCATCGCAGTCTTTAACACTGGTAGCATGCCGCGACAGCGTGGACGTGAACCGTATGTGCAGTTGACGGACTTTGAGCGAGGGCGTATAGTGGGCATGCGGGAGGCCGGGTGGACGTACCGCCGAATTGCTCAACACTTGGGGCGTGAGGTCTCCACAGTACATCGATGTTGTCGCCAGTGGTCGGCGGAAGGTGCACGTGCCCGTCGACCTGGGACCGGACGGCAGCGACGCACGGATGCACGCCAAGACCGTAGGATCCTACGCAGTGCCGTAGGGGACCGCACCGCCACTTCCCAGCAAATTAGGGACACTGTTGCTCCTGGAGTATCGGCGAGGACCATTCGCAACCGTCTCCATGAAGCTGGGCTACGGTCCCGCACACCGTTAGGCCGTCTTCCGCTCACGCCCCAACATCGTGCAGCCCGCCTCCAGTGGTGTCGTGACAGGCGTGAATGGAGGGACGAATGGAGACGTGTCGTCTTCAGCGATGAGAGTCGCTTCTGCCTTGGTGCCAATGATGGTCGTATGCGTGTTTGGCGCCGTGCAGGTGAGCGCCACAATCAGGACTGCATACGACCGAGGCACACAGGGCCAACATCCGGCATCATGGTGTGGGGAGCGATCTCCTACACTGGCCGTACACCTCTGGTGATCGTCGAGGGGACACTGAATAGTGCACGGTACATCCAAACCGTCATCGAACCCATTGTTCTACCATTCCTAGACCGGCAAGGGAACTTGCTGTTCCAACAGGACAGTGCACGTTCGCATGTATCGCGTGCCACCCAACGTGCTCTAGAAGTTGTAAGTCAACTACCCTGGCCAGCAAGATCTCCGGATCTGTCCCCCATTGAGCATGTTTGGGACTGGATGAAGCGTCGTCTCACGCGGTCTGCACGTCCAGCACGAACGCTGGTCCAACTGAGGCGCCAGGTGGAAATGGCATGGCAAGCCGTTCCACAGGACTACATCCAGCATCTCTACGATCGTCTCCATGGGAGAATAGCAGCCTTCATTGCTGCGAAAGGTGGATATACACTGTACTAGTGCCGACATTGTGCATGCTCTGTTGCCTGTGTCTATGTGCCTGTGGTTCTGTCAGTGTGATCATGTGATGTATCTGACCCCAGGAATGTGTCAATAAAGTTTCCCCTTCCTGGGACAATGAATTCACGGTGTTCTTATTTCAATTTCCAGGAGTGTATGTAATACACAGCCAGAAAAAATTAATACTCCATTTTAGAGCTTTCCAATTCACACGAGATTTATTGTTGCAACTATACATATGGAGGACATGAAATTATTAAATTTACTGATCAATAGCACGAGCGGTTCTGAGTTACCAGGTACCTACCCGTGCCAGAACACCCAACTAGTACGTGGTGAACAACGCAATCGCTGACTCTGGCTCAAATGGCTGTGAGAGCTATGGGAGTCAACTGCTGAGGTCATAAGTCCCCTATAACTTAGAACTACTTAAACCTAACTAACCTAAGGACATGACACACATCAATGTCCAAGTCAGGATTCGAACCTGCGACCGTAGCAGTCGCGCGGTTCCGGACTGAAGCGCCTAGAACCGCTCGGCCACCGCGGCCGGAGCTAACTCTGGCACCAATCCATCATACATATAGCGTTTACTGTTCTGGGATATGTTATGCCACGCCTACTCGACCTGTTCACGTAGTTCTGTAAGAGTTGCTTAACGAGGCGCCCGAATCACTTCTTATCCCGTAATATCCCACACGTTTTGATTGGAAATATATCCAGAGATTGTACTGATCAGACAAGCTGCTGCACGCTTTGCAGGGCAGGTTGAGTTTCACAGGCAGTGTGCAGCGTAGCATTATTCTGCTGCAAGACATAACCTTCGTGTTGCTAGAATTGCAGCAGAAAGGGTCTAACAACATTGTGCTCTTATCGAGTGTAGGTTGGCATCCCCTCCAGGAACATCAAAGGGGAACGAGTAATGTCGCTTATTACATCCCAGACCATAAGGCCAGGGGTGGGTCCAGTGTGTCTTGGACGAATGCACTTTACAAGACAATGCTTACAACGTCCACTCTGTATACGTAGACGAACATTACCTGCGTGCAAGCAGAATGTGCTTTCCTCGCTGAAGACTACAGTGCGCAATTCCTTCTTCAGTGGTCCTCCTTTCAGGGGTCTCGTGGTCCTTTCGTGAGTTTGTACATGGCACACGGGACCCGAACTATTGCAGCCCATTCTCCCTACCTCTCGCACCTTCCCTCTGCCATCTTCTTCCCGTGTCTCGGTGTTGTTACTTATGTCAACCTAGCAAACCACCTGGTTTCCTGTATTCCTTGCGGTTTTGTTCCTGTTGCCTGTTCTTAATCATCCACCATTTTTGGCGTTCTTAGTTCCCCTTTTTGGGTTTGATCTCCACTTCTAAGTTTTCTCTCCATTGTGTGAGCCATTTGGGGAAGAACTCCTTCCCTAGCGTCTATGGTTCAAATGGCTCTGAGCACTATGCGACTTAACTTCTGAGGTCATCAGTCGCCTAGAACTTAGAACTAATTAAACTTAACGAAACTAAGGACAGCACAAACATCCATGCCCGAGGCAGGATTCGAACCTGCGACCGTAGCGGTCTCTCTGTTCCAGACTGTAGCGCCTAGAACCGCACGGCCACTCCGGCCAGCTAGCGTCTATGGCGTTGATACCTCTCCCCTCTTCCCTACTTGCTGTAGCCCCTCTCTGACTCTCTCAGCCCCACTAGGCCACCAGCATGTGTAGCCAGTCTGTGTGATGTGGCTGTTAAGTGCCCATCTGGCTGAGCATCCTCTAGGAGTGGTTGCTTGTCATTCTGGAGCATCCGAACCCTGACAATGGCTGCCGTGCCATACAGCCATTGCTGTGGCTGGGTGGCGTGTGTGGGGAGTGCCCCTGATCAGAGAGGATGGTAAGAGGGAGGATGCTTTGCACATGAAACTTATAAAGCTCCAGAAAAAACTGTCCGTTCTTCTACGGTCGTCTCTTTGGTTGGTAATGGACCATTGACTGCTGCTTCTTATGACCCCATGGACTTCCATTCCTTGGCTTCACTCTGGGAGGAGGGCCAGGCTCACCGACTTCGGGTGCTCACCGACTTGGGGTGACACAGTTGCTCCACTACTTGGTCTGCAATAGAACGGACGGGGATATATTCGTGGCCAAAAAGCCGAAGGAAATTGACGGAGATCCAAAATATGAAATGATTTGGGTGAAGGTCACGGTTAAAGCAGGCTCAGGCATGATAAATGGATGTCTCTATAGGACCCCAGGCTCAGCAGCTGTTGTGGCTGAGCACCTGAAGGATAATTTGGAAAATATTTCGAGTAGATTTCCACACCATGTAGTAGTTCTGGGTGGAGATTTTAATTTGTCAGATATAGACTGGGAGACTCAAACGTTCTTAACGGGTGGCAGGGCCAAAGAATCCAGTGAAATTTTTTTAAGTGCTTCATCTGAAAACTACCTTGAGCAGTTAAACAGAGAACCGACTCGTCGCGATAACATATTAGACCTTCTGGTGACAAACAGACCCGATCTATTTGAAACAGTTAATGCAGAACAGGGAATCAGCGATCATAAAGCGGTTACTGCATCGATGATTACAGCCGTAAATAGAAATACTAAAAAAGGTAGGAAGATTTTTCTGTTTAACAAAAGTGACAAGAAGCAGATTTCAGAGTACTTGACGGCTCAACACAAAAGTTTTGTCTCAAGTACAGATAGTGTTGAGGATCAGTGGACAAAGTTCAAAACCATCGTACAATATGCGTTAGATGAGTATGTGCCAAGCAAGATCGTAAGAGATGGAAAAGATCCACCCTGGTACAACAACCGAGTTAGAAAACTGCTGCGGAAGCAAAGGGAACTTCACAGCAAACATAAACATAGCCAAAGCCTTGCAGACAAACACAAATTCGAAAGTAAAGTTCTATGTACTGACTTGGCAGAAAATCCTAAGAAATTTTGGTCTTATATCAAAGCGGTAGGTGGATCAAAACAAAATGTCTAGACACTCTGTGACCAAAATGGTACTGAAACAGAGAATGACAGACTAAAGGCCGAAATACTAAATGTCTTCCTCCAAAGCTGTTTCACAGAGGAAGACTGCACTGTAGTTCCTTCTCTAGATTGTTGCACAGATGACAAAATGGTAGATATCGAAATAGACGACAGAGGGATAGAGAAACAATTAAAATCGCTCAAAAGAGGAAAGGCCGCTGGACCTGATGTGATACCAGTTCGATTTTACAAAGAGTACGCGAAGGAAATTGCCCCCCTTCTTGCAGCGGTGTACCGTAGGTCTCTAGAAGAGCGTAGCGTTCCAAAGGATTGGAAAAGGGCACAGGTCATCCCCGTTTTCAAGAAGGGACGTCGAACAGATGTGCAGAACTATAGCCCTATATCTCTAACGTCGATCAGTTGTAGAATTTTGGAACACGTATTATGTTCGAATATAATGACATTTCTGGAGACTAGAAATCTACTCTGTAGGAATCAGCATGGGTTTCGAAAAAGACGGTCGTGTGAAACCCAGCACGCGCTATTCGTCCACGAGATTCAGAGGGCCATAGACGCGGGTTCACAGGTAGATGCCGTGTTTCTTGACTTCCGCAAGGCGTTCGATACAATTCCCCACAGTCGTTTAATGAACAACGTAAGAGCATATGGAATATCAGACCAAGTGTGATTGGATTGAAGAGTTCCTAGATAACAGAACGCAGCATGTCATTCTCAATGGAGAGAAGTCTTCCGAAGTAAGAGTGATTTCAGGTGTGCCGCAGGGGAGTGTCATAGGACCGATGCTATTCACAATATACATAAATGACCTGGTGGATGACATCGGAAGATAACTGAGGCTTTTTGCAGATGATGCTGTGGTGTATCGAGAGGTTTGTAACAATGGAAAATTGTACTGACATGCAGGAGGATCTGCAGCGAATCGACGCATGGTGCAGGGAATGGCAATTGAATCTCAGTTTAGACAAGTGTAATGTGCTGCGAATACATAGAAAGATAGATTCCTTATCATTTAGCTACAAAATAGCAGGTCAGCAACTGGAAGCAGTTAATTCCATAAATTATCTGGGAGTAGGCATTAGGAGTGATATAGAATGGAATGATCATATAAAGCTGATCGTCGGTAAAGCAGATGCCTGACTCCGATTCATTGGAAGAATCCTAAGGAAATGCAATCCGAAAACAAAGGAAGTAGGTTACAGTACGCTTGTTCGTCCACTGGTTGAATACTGCTCATCAGTGTGGGATCCGTACCAGATAGGGTTGATAGAAGAGATAGAGAAGATCCAACGGAGAGCAGCGCGCTTCGTTACAGGATCATTTAGTAATCGCGAAAGCGTTACGGAGATGATAGGTAAACTCCAGTGGAAGACTCTGAAGGAGAGACGCTCAGTAGCTCGGTACGGGCTTTTGTTAAAGTTTTGAAAACATACCTTCACCGAAGAGTCAAGCAGTATATTGCTCCCTCCTACGTATATCTCGCGAAGTGACCATGAGGATAAAATCAGAGAGATTAGAGCCCACACAGAAGCATACCGACAATCCTTCTTTCCACGAACAATACAAGACTGGAATAGAAGGGAGAACCGATAGAGGTACTCAGGGTACCCTCCGCCACACACCGTCATGTGGCTTGTGGTGTATGGATGTAGATGTAGAGTTTAGTGTGGAAAATATCGAAGACAAGTTTGTGAAGTGGAGTCTCTTAGTAAGATGTGATCTGGTTTATTGTTGATCAGCACTTTTGCTGCCATCCAGTCTGCAGCCCTTCGAGCTTGTGCTCAATTTGGCAATGTTCCAGTGTCCATTACTCTTCTCCAGTCTTTGAATATGGCTCAGGGTGTAATTTTTCACAGGGACATCATCTTTCAAACTGATGAGAAACTCTGGGCCAATCTGGAACAAGGGGATGCAGAAAGGTCACATTGACAATTGCACTGATACTGGCGCCTTTATTCTGGCTTTTTAGGGAGGTACCCTCCTGAAGGAGGTCAAGCTTACGTGCTATCAGTGTGACATGAAGCCATATGTATCACTTTTGGTGCTTGCATCTTGGGAGGGGAGCCTCTGTGTTCCACCACCTGTATGTCTCAATTACGACATCACTTGCTGCACACACCAGATTGCCCACCTTTTAAGAAAAAAAGGAAGATACAAGAGTATAAGTCTCTTGATCGTTTATCTGACACTGAGACTCACCAGAAATGTGATAGACGTCAGACTGTGTCAATGACTTCTACTTTTGCCTCTGTTACGTCTTTCCTCCCCACCCCCTCTTCCTTACCCAGTCCTGTGCCCCTTCCTTCACCCCCTCCCCTGCGATTCCCATGTCCTCTCACTACTGGGTGTCACTTCCCCTCCTGGCCAAAGATGTGTCCCCCTCATGCGGCGCCTGCTGGTGTTGGGTCTCCCCCCCAGGACCTGCCCCCAGCATCTTTCAGGCTGGGGGCCTGTTACCACAAGTCGGCCATGGGACACACAGTTTTTCTGTTTCAAGGTCGCCCATTCACTTTCTGTTCCCAATCTTGCATAATATGCAGATATCTTATATCTGCTCTCCCTGTGTGCCCTGCCCTTCTCAGCCTATGCAAGAGAAGAAGAAGAAAGGTAAGTCCCAGGATGCAGTCCCCTGAGGTGTCATCTGCCGCCTCACAATCTGAGTCTGACCTCTTATTTATGGATGTCACCCATCCTCATTGGTGATGGATGGTAACACTGTGGCGTGATTGCTCCAGCCTTCTGTCACCTCCAAGAATTGCAATCCCTTATTGTCTTTCACTCGGCAGCTTGTGTCATTCTGCAGGACACTCATTTTACTGATCTTCACTCACCAAGTCTTTATGGATTCTGTATTTTGTCGGAACTGGATCGGGCTTTTGAGGGCTTCAGGTGGTGTTTGCATGTAGATCTGTAGAGATGTCGTTAGTACATGGATCCCACTTCATACTACATTACAAGCAGCAGCTGTCTGGGTCCACTTGCACACTGCAGACATGGTTTGCAGTCTCTGTCTCCCTTCTGACAGGTCATCTACGTTTGCTGCCCTAACTGCCCTTCTACAGCAACTCCCCTCTTCCTCCCTCCTCCTTGGGGAATTTAATGCCCATCATCCTTTGGGGGGGGGGGGGGGGGTAGTACTTTTTCATCTAGTCTGGGGCACCTCATTGACCAATTTCTTACAGACCGCCAGCTATGCAGCCTTAATGCTTCCCCTACTCATTTTAGTGCTACATATGGCACTTTCTCTGCCATTGATATTTCCTGCTGGACCTTCCGTCGAGCTAATTGCCCTCTATATACGTCCCTGGCCCTGTTTACATGTTCTTGTTGGGTTGTGTTGATGAAGACGTGTGTGATCTGTCTGATAAGGTAATCTGAGTTTCCGTCATTGCTGTTCCCTGCTTGACAATTCACATTCGAGATCGGCCAGTTCTGTGGTAGAGCATGACCATTGCCACCGCTATCTGTGATCATTGTCTTATTTTGCAACGCTTTAAGTGGCACCCGTCCTCTGCCATTCTTATTACCTTTAAATGTTTTCGCGCCAAAGCCCGTTACTTAATCAAACAGAGCAAATGTGCGTGTTGAGAATGCTTTGTCTCCTCTCTAGGTGCTTCTGCCCCTTCATCACAGGTGTAGACTACACTCTGCACCCTGCAAGTTTGTCAGTGGCAGTCTTCCATTCCAGGCCATGCCCTTTCCGGTGGCCTTTGTTCAGATCCATTAGCTCTCACGGAACACCTCACAATCCTTTTTGTGATGACATCGGCGTCAGCCTCCTATCCAGCCACCGGACGGCCGGGGTGGCCGAGCGGTTCTAGGCGCTACAGTCCGGAACCACGCGACCGCTTCGATCGCAGGTTCGAATCCTGCCTTGGGCATGGATGTGTGTGATGTCCTTCGGTTAGTTAGGTTTAAGTAGTTCTAAGTTCTAGGGGACTGATGACCTCAGAAGTTAAGTCCCATAGTGCTCTGAGCCATTTTAAACCAGCCACCTTCTTCCTCTAGAAACAGTGGACCTACGTTTTACCTCTTGTCAAGTGGAATCCTTCCAGGACCCTTTTACCGAATGGGAGCTGCGTCTGACCCTCTCTTCTTCCACGATTCAGCTCCTGGCCGTGATTCCATCCATAACCAGTTGCTTCAACACCTCAATCATCCGCATCAATTATGTCTCCTGCTGCCCTTTAACCATATTTGGCCTGAAGGCATTTTCCCCCCTCAATTGAGAGACAGTATTGTAGTTCCTGTCCTCTGGGACCCCCTCCCAATTTTTATTCGCCAATTCCTGTCCCACTGGTTGTTTAGAGTCCAGGTTGGCACTGTTCTCAGCTCCTTGCAGACCCATGAGAATGGAGTTCCGCAGAGGTCTGTATTAAGCGTCCCTATTAATGGGCTTATGGCCTCTGCTGGACAATTTGTCAATCCTGATCTTTATGTAGACGATATCTGTATTTGGGCTAGCTCTCAGTTGGTGGCCTCTGCAGAATGACAGCTCCAGGGTGTCACCCAGCGTGCTTTCACGTGGACACTCTCGCACGGCTTGCAATTCTCTTCCCGTAAGTCGAGAGTTGTGCATTTCTGTCATTGTACTACAGTTCATCCTGATCCAGACCTCTACCTCGACGCCAATACCTGACTGGTCCCCCCATTTCCACTTCTTGAGTCTTCTTTTTGACAAAAAGCTTACTTGGCGCCCATATTCATGGTCTGAAGGTTGGCTGTTTTCATAAACTCAATGTCCCTATGTCCTTCACTCCCTCGCCCACACCTCTTGGGACACACATGGTTCAGCCCTTCTCCACCTATATCAGGCGTTAGTTCTCTCTTGTGTGAAATATGATTGTGAAGTTTATAGATTGGTTGCCCCTTCCACAATGCTCCTCTTGGACCTGGTTCACCATTATGTTATCCATTCAGCCACCAGTGCCTTTTGCACTAGCCATGTCGATAGTCTTACACTGAGGTCCCTCCCCTTTCGATTCGATGGTCCCAGCTCCTGGTTTCCTATGCCATCGCTGTCCAGTCTTCCCCTGTTCACTCCTCTCATTCTATTTTTTCCACAGCTTTGGGCCATCACCTGCCCACTGCCTGCCATTGGGTAGGTTTACCACTTGGGCTCTGATTCTCCTCTCTCCACTGTGACTGCCGTCTACCCACCTTATTCTCTTTCCCATGTTCTCTCCTGACCGCGCCCCCTTGGTTAGTTCCATGGGCCTCGTTTTGGTTGAATATCTTCCAAGATCCAAAAGCCTCCATTGTTTCAATGGTGATCCATTGCTTCTAAAGAACTAACGAATGCTCTTTCTGGAGTTGCAGGATGCCATCGTTTTTTGTTTTTTTTTTTTTTTTTTTACCCAGATTGCTCGAAATCCACCGATCATGTGGGATATGCCTTCATGTCTTCTGTTGCCCTGGAACACCATCTCTTGCCTGCCATGTGTGGGAAGTTTATTGCAGAATTGATGGCCATCTACTGGGCCCTTTGCATCATTAAACGGTCCTCACTCACCCGAATTTGTTTACTTCTCAATAAGTGATCTTCAGGCTATCGCTTGGAGTTTTCTGTTCTGGCGTAACCGTAAGCGCCAGAACGAAGAGGAAAAACGCAAGACCAGAGACGAAACGTCTGCCAATAGCCCGCTGACAAGGACCGCGCCGCGCCAGGAGCGACATCTGCAAGATGTGAATATAAGCGCCGCTCATGCCAGCCTCGGCCGCTCAGATCAGCTGAGTGCCATTGGTAGACGGTTGTAGACCGGCACTCGCAGAACACATTGTAGTGATCCTTATCAAGTGCTTACTTGGATTTTATCTATAATGAAGATCATTTACTATTTGCATGTCGCCCGTCGTTTGCAACAATTGTTCTAAATCCAAAGTATTGTAAATCTGCTATTTAGAAATAAAACTACTAATGTTATTTACTTCAGTCGTTACATAGCATTTCGAGAATGCAGCTTCCCTTAGGAGACGAGAGGGCGAGACCCTACATTTTATCCACCATCCCTTGGTCTCTGCCATCCACGAAGTTCTCGCAGATCTTGGTGACACTGCTTGTTTGGTTGATTTTCTTTGGGTTCCTGGCCTCATAGGTATCCCAGATAATGAACTGGATGATCGTCTGGCTGGGGTAGGGGGGTGGCCACCTACAGCTCGTTCTCTGTGACCCCATTGGGGTTGGATTTTCTGCTTCACATCAAATCCCTTTCTGCTCAATCGTCAGTCAACTCTTAGTCAGCTACTCTCCTGTATATTAAACTTCTCGCAATCAAGAAGATTCCCACCACGTGGCGTTCTTTCCTCTCCTCGCCCTGCGGGAATATAGCATCCTGTGCTGTCTTTGTATTGGTCATACTAGGTTTACCCATGCTTTTTTTTACTCCACAGTGAGCTGCCTCCCCCTTTGTAGTCGCAGGGCTTCCATCATGGTGGTCTATATTTTGCCGGACTGACCCCGCCATTTTGGCCTTTTGCACTAAATATGGATCTGGTACTACACCACGTGTAGCATTTCTGGGGCACCCCCACTCTGCCTGTTACCACCCACCTTGCTTCTTGCTGCCCTGGCGTCCATTTTCCTTCTTTGTTTTCCGATTATCCATGCCTCTTGACCGGACTGAACAGTTAATGTTGTTCCTCTCTTGATCCTTGCCACCCTAGATCGTGTGATCAATGACCTCGCTGTCTAGTCCCTTCCCCTCCTATCAACCATCCAACCAACCAACCAAGTGACCCTCTGCCAACATCAGTCGAACCATGCACGTCGTTGCTGTGGTGTGAGTGGGAGGCGGGATAGCGGGATGCGTACCAATAGTCTCACTGCTTATAAACTGTTTGCAACAGTTCGTGTTGAAACGCCTGGGCTCGCAAGCTCTTATCTGTGCTGTGATAGCTCTACGATCAGCCACCGCTGCCCTTACAATATGACTATACTGGCGGGCATCTGCGCTGTGAGGTCGTCCAGAACCTTGCCTATGGGTGTGAAAATGTTTGCGTGACCACTGATATCGTTGCAAAACTGAAACAGAACGTCCAACTTCTGTGGCAATTCAACGAAAGAACCATCTCACCACTCTAAAGGCCACAGTTTGACCCGTTTCAAACTAGCTCAATCCACTGTAGGAACCACGAGTGGTTCTCCGTGGCATGGGTACCTGCTTGCTTCACATGTTTGCGCCACATTGAGCCTTGTGGCTGTGAGCATTCCCCATTGAAGGGTAGGCACAGATGGCGCTCTGGTAAATATGCTAACACGTTATCTGATTAGTGTACGACGTTGGAACCATTATCAGTATATTTGCTATCCCTAAGGTGGCATAAGTCATCATCGGATCAAAATCGACGTCGTGTTTCCAGGTGCACTATTTTTTCCAGCAATGTATATGTGGTGGCAAAAACATGAGTGAATTTGTTTAATGTTGCTGTTGTTGTGATCTTCAGTCCAAAGACCGGTTTGATGCAGCTCTCCATACTGCTATATCCTGTGCAAGCCTCTTCATCTCAGAGTAACTACTGCAACCTACATCCTTCTGAATCTGCTTACTTTGTTCATCTCTTGGTCTTCCTCTACGATTTTTACCCCCACGCTTCCCTTCAGTACTAAACTGGTTAGCTCTTCATGCCTCAGAACGTGTCCTACCAACTGATCCCTTCTTCTGGCCAGGTTGTACCATTAGTTTCTCTTTTCCCCAATTCTATTCAGTACCCCCTCATTAGTTATGTGATCTACTCATGTGATCTTCATTCTTCTGTAGCATCACATTTCAAAATCTTATATTCTCTTCTTGTCTAAATTGTTTATCAACCATGTTTCATTTCCATACATGACTGCACTCCATACAAATACTTTCAGAAAGGACTTTCTGGCACTTCAATCGATATTCGATATTAAAAAATTTCTCTTCTTCAGAAACGCTTTTCTTGTCATGGCCAGTCTACATTTTATATCCGCCCCACTTTAACCATCATCCGTTATTTTGCTTCCTAAATAGCAAAACTCATTTACTACTTTGTCTCATTTCCTAATCTTATTCCCTCAGCATCGCCAGATTTAAATCGACTTCAATCCATTAACCTCGTTTTGCTTTTGTTGTTCATCTTATATCCTCCTTTCAAGGCACTGTCCATTTATTTAATATGAGAGTAATTTTATACATTTGTGACTTTATTACGTTCATTGGTGTACGTGTTGTACACCATTCAGTGTCTGCAATGACCACTTGTGAGAAAGGAAAGCAAACTGATACGTCAAAAAGGTGTCTTCCTGGAAACTTCCCTTTAGCTGTTAATTGGCAGATGATGTTGAAGGCCTCTCTAACCTCTGAATGTCTAGACTGTACATTCAGACACATGAAACGTCCATCCCTGGAGAAAGACTGCGACACCAAAGACGCCTGTTGATGGGAATCTGACTGTGGTACAAACAAATTTCCGCGACTAGAAGCACGTAGCACCCAAACAAGTAAATTACAGTAGCAACGTGTGTCTGTAGGAATTTATTTGACTGGGTGTATGAACTGCCACAGTTCATTAGCTAGGTAAAGTACGACAAAGCAGCCAATGAGAGGAAAGCATGAACAAGAAGTGCAAATGTGTTTTGGTAAGGGAGTAGTTCAGTTCAGCTGAAACTTTGGAAAAGAACACTTAAAGAGATCTGTTGCGTTGGAGTCTTGGATGAGTTACTGTATGTCATTAGCCACTGCTGCTTAGAGATGGAAGCCTTGCCAGTGCCTGCCATTGCCGCCTGGTCCACACAATGCTCAAAAATGGCTCAAATGGCTCTGGGCACAATGGTAGTTAACATCTGACGTCATCAGTCCCCTAGAACTTAGAACTACTTAGACCTAATTAACCTAAGACACACACACATCCATGCCCGAGGCAGGAGTCGAACCTGCGACCGTAGCGGTGGCGCGGTTCCAGACTGAAGCGCCTAGAACCGCTCGGCCCCATACAATGCGGCTGACAGCGCACAGGATTTCCCAACACAATTATCCGAGGCACGAACACTCCACTGCTGAAGCTATGCGTTCGCCGCCCACGTTACCCACTTTTGACAGCTCACTTCGCTTTTCTAAAGTCTCGTTACTCTGCTGGCCAGAGCTTATAACCCCATGGATGACGGGTCTCTAGTGTAACGCTGGCGAAACGCCCTTAGAGAATTTTGCTGTGTGATAAACTGGTAAATATTTGTCTTTCTCAGTCAGATGTTCGAATGCAAAGATTTTGTCATGTTGTTTATGGTTATTTTCAGTGTTTTATTACGTGTTCTTAGAAATGTTAATGATTCATTCTTTGATACCCTAAATTTCAGTATCACATTCCTACGATCTCTTTCTCAACATCGTATGCACCTAGGGACAAGGAAAAAGTATCCACAATTACTGGTATCAAGTACTTTCATCTCGATACCGGTACTTCTTTCCTCGGTACTCTTCAGTTCACACTTTTACTCATATCAGTACTGTATAGCACCTATCGTACTGAATAATCCTAGTAAAATGTGATTACATTTTTTATTTATTACATATTATTGCTTAGGCATCAGAACGTCACTAAAGAGCTACCACGTGACCAGTATGTGACTATGAGCAAAACCGTACTAATGGTAAACTGCTGGAAAGCGCAGATAAATGGATTAAGTTAGCGTGATGACAGCACTACAGTTGTGTAGTAGAGGCAGGAAAAGATGAGCAAAACACGCAAAGACTATGCAGACTGGGAATAAACTAGAGATAGTATTAAATGACTGCTCCGTCGGTTCTTGGTGGAATATTTATACATTATGAAATAAAACACACACAACACTGGCGTAATATTCGACAGTTTTTATTATTTATTTCACAAACCGGTTTTAGGCTGTTACCGTAATATCTTTGTGCTTGATGATGGTGTAATAGCACAAACCAGTCTGTGAAATAAATAATAAATAATGTAGAATATTACACCAGTGTCTTGTGTGTGTTTTCTTTCATAATAAATTGAAGATAATCATTTGGCAGCAGTTACCTGCTTACTTGACCCAAGACTCAAAAATACACATCTTTAGGATCCCGGAGTTCGTTGCAGTGTAATATCCACGGTAAGGCATGTTGTTGGTGTTGTGGTCTTCAGTCGTGAGACTGGTTTGATGCAGCTCTCCATGCTTCTCTATCCTGTGCAAGCCTCTTCGTCTCCCAGTACCCACTGCAACCTACATCCTTCTGAATCTGCTTAGCGTAGTCATCTCTTGGTCTCCCTCTACGATTTTTACCCTCCACGCTGCTCTCTAATACTAAATTGGTGATCCCTTGATGCCTCAGAACATGTCCTACCAACCGATCCCTTCTTCTAGTCAAGTTGTGCCACAAACTTCTCTTCTCTCCAATCCTATTCAATACTTAATCATTAGTTATGTGATCTACCCATCTAATCTTCAGCATTCTTCTGTAGCACCACATTTCGAAAGTTTCTATTCTCTTCTTGTCCAAACTAGTTATCGTCCATGTTTCACTTCCATACATGGCTACACTCCATACAAATACTTTCAGAAATGACTTCCTGACACTGAAATCTATACTCGATGTTAACAAATTTCTCTTCTTCAGAAACGCTTTCCTTGCCATTGCCAGTCTACATTTTATATCCTCTCTACTTAGACCATCATCAGTTATTTTGCTCCCCAAATAGCAAAACTCCTTTACTACTTTCAGTGTCTCATTTCCTACTCTAATTCCCTCAGCATCACCCGACTTTATTCGACTACATTCCATTATCCTCGTTTGGCTTTTGTTGATGTTCATCTTATATCCTCCTTTCAAGACACTATCCATTCCGTTCAACTGCTCTTCCAAGTCCTTTGCTGTCTCTGACAGAATTACGATGTCATCGGCGAACCTCAACATTTTTATTTCTTCTCCATGGATTTTAATACCTACTCCGAATTTTTCTTTTGTTTCCTTCACTGCTTGCTCAATATACAGATTGAATAACATCGGGGAGAGACTGCAACCCTGTCTCACTCCCTTCCCAACCACTGCTTCCCTTTCATGTCCCTCGACTCTTATAACTGCCATCTGGTTTCTGTACAAATTGTAAATAGCATTTCGCTCCCTGTATTTTACCCCTGCTACCTTCAGAATTTGAAAGAGAGTATTCCAATCAACATTGTGAAAAGCTTTCTCTAAATCTACAAATGCTAGAAACGTAGGTTTGCCCTTCCTTAATCTAGCTTCTAAGATACGTCGTAGGGACAGTATTGCCTCACGTGTTCCAACATTTCTACGGAATCCAAACTGATCTTCCCCGAGGTCGGATTGTACTAGTTTTTTCGTTCATCTGTAAAGAATTCGCGTTAGTATTTTGCAGCTGTGACTTATTAAACTGATAGTTCGGTAATTTTCACATCTGTCAACACCTGCTTTCTTTGGGATTGGAATTATTATATTCTTCTTGAAGTCTGGGGGTATTTCGCCTGTCTCATACATCTTGCTCACCAGATGGTAGAGTTGTGTCAGGAATGGCTCTCCCAAGACCGTCAGTAGTTCAAATGAAATGTTGTCTACTCCGGGGGCCTTGTTTCCACTCAGGTCTTTCAGTGCTCTGTCAAACTCTTCACGCAGTATCGTATCTCCCATTTCATCTTCATCTACATCCTCTTCCATTTCCATAATATTATCCTTGTATAGACCCTCTATATACTCCTTCCACCTTTCTGATTTACCTTCTTTGCTTAGAACTGGGTTTCCATCTGAGCTCTTGATGTTCATACTAGTGGTTCTCTTATCTTCAAAGGTCTCTTTAATTTTCCTGCAGGCAGTATCTATCTTACCCCTAATGAGATAAGCCACTACATCCTTACATTTGTCCTCTAGCCATCCCTGCTTAGCCATTTTGCACTTCCTGTCGATCTCATTTTTGAGACGTCTGTATTCCTTTTTGCCTACTTCATTTACTGCATTTTTATATTTTCTCCTTTAATCAATTAAATTCAATATTTCTTCTGTTACCCAAGGATTTCTACTAGCCCTCGTCTTTTTACCTACTTGATCCTCTTCTGCCTTCACTACTTCATCCCTCAAAGCTACTCATTCTTCTTCTACTGTATTTCTTTCCCCCATTCCTGTCAATTGCTCCCTTATGCTCTCCCTGAAACTCTGTACAACCTCTGGTTCTTTTAGTTTATCCATGTCCCATCTCCTTAAATTCCCACCTTTTTGCAGTTTCTTCAGTTTTAATCTACAGGTCATAACGAATAGATTGTGGTCAGTCCACATCTGCCCCTGGAAATGTCTTACAATTTAAAACCTGGTTCCTAAATCTCTGTCTTACCATTATATAATTTGTCTGATACCTTTTAGTATCTCCACGCTTCTTCCATGTATACAGCCTTCTTTTATGATTCTTGAACCAAGTGTTACCTATGATTAAGTTGTGCTCTGTGCAAAATTCTACCAGGCGGCTTCCTCTTTCATTCCTTTGCCCCAGTCCATATTCACCTACTATGTTTCCTTCTCTCTCTTTTCCTACTACCGAATTCGTCACCCATGACTATTAAATTTTCGTCTCCGTACACTATCTGAATAATTTCTTCGTCATCTGCAGAGCTAGTTGGCATATAAACTTGTACTACTGTAGTAGGTGTGGGCTTCGTATCTATCTTGGCCACAATAATACATTCACTATGCTGTTTGGAGTAGCTTACCCGCATTCCTATTTTCCTATTCATTATTAAACCTACTCCTGCATTACCCCTATTTGATTTTGTGTTTATAACCCTATAGTCACCTGACCAGAAGTCTTGTTCCTCCTGCCACCGAACTGCACTAATTCCCACTATATCTAACTTTAACTTATCCATTTCCCTTTTTAAATTTTCTAACCTACCTGCCCGATTAAGGGATCTGACATTCCACGCTCTGATCCGTAGAATGCTAATTTTCTTTCTCCTGATAACGACATCCTCTTGAGTAGTCCCCGCCCGGAGATCCGAATGGGGGACTATTTTACCCAAGAGGACGCCATCATCATTTAATCATACAGTAAAGCTGCATGCCTTCGGAAAAAATTACGGCTTTAGTTTCCCCTTGCTTTCAGCCATTCGCAGTACTAGCACAGCAAGGCCGTTTTGATTATTGTTACAAGGCCAGATCAGTCAATCATCCAGACTGTTGCCCCTGAAACTACTGAAAAGGCTGCTGCCCCTCTTCAGGAACCACACGTTTGTCTGGCCTCTCAACAGATACCCCTCCGTTGTGGGGGTGTAAGGCATGTATCAGCAACTAATCTTGCTGCGACTGCTGACACCAGTAACAGCATGGCAGATAGTGAATTTTAACTGTAAATGGTTCACGACTTTGAGTCATCATAATACAGTAGCACACAGCATAGGAAAGGAAAAGATAGAACAGTCGCCTCTTTCGAACCTGCTCTGGATGATCAGTGAGATGCTGTGAGACTGTGACACCTTCGTCACCACACTGCGCTAATCGTTCACAATTGTGTTCTTCAATCTGTGGGTCGCGACACCCAGGGAGGTCGTAAAGTCTGCTCGGGGAGTCTCGGTCGCAGGAGTGACTTCAATTTAATCACTTTAAATGGTGTAACCAGAATTTGCAGCATGGCCGATAATACGTTTGGTGACGATCAGCTGTTACGCTAGAAAAGTGACATGGATGTGACAAGAATCGCGAAAACACATTGTAAGGTCGCTCCCATTCAGATGTGATACTTACACTGATGAGCCAAAACATTATGACCACCTGCTTAATAGCTCGTTTCTTCGTGCCGACAGTTTTTTGGTAGGTTTGTGGAGGTATGTGGCATTAGATGTCTACGCGCAGGTCATGTGATTCGCGTAAATAACTTTCCACTAATTTGCGTACCCGGTGATGGCGCCCGATAACCAGCCAGATGGTGGTGGTAAATACCTATGGGATCAAACTGCTGAGGTCATCGGTCCATAGGCTTACCACAGTAAGTAATCTAACTTAAACTAACTTACCCATGCCCGAGGGAGGACTCGAATCTCCGAAGGGGGGAGCCGCGCGAATTATGGCAAGGTGCCCTTACGCCGCGCGGCTACGTCGCGCGGCCTGTCAGTTGGGGTCTATAGGATTTACATCAGGCGGATTTTCTCGGCGAGACATCAACGTGAGTTCACTATAATGCTCTCCAAACAACTGTAGCATGATTCTGGCCCCGAGACACAGACAGTTACACTGCTGAATGATGACATCACCGTCGGGGAAGACATGAAGCATGAAGGGATGCAGATGGTTCGAACCTGTCAGCGTGTCTTCGATTCTGCAAGCGCAGGAGAATGTCTCCCATAGCATAATACTAATCCCATCAGGCTGTGACTATGGCGCGTTGCACGTTTCGAGCCGCCGGTCACATCGACGACGGCGTTTGTAGAGACGAATCCCGGACATTTGCCACGCCGCACATTTGCCACACTTGCCCCTTCGCCAGGTAGCTTGAGTAGCGATCCCTTAGGTAAGGGACGCCCTTCCTCGTATTTCTTCTGTCCGCTTTCAAACCGCCGTCTCCACATCTTACTCGATACAACCAGTACGTAAGAGACCTTCTTCTTCGACATCTTGGCGAAATACAGAGCTTATTTTCCAAAATATTTATAACTTTTGGGAAACGAAAGCAATACCGACGATTATGTCAGTATGTCATTAGTTCTGCCAAGTATAAATATAGATTCCTCTGTCTGTATCGTAGCTTCCTTTCACGCTTACTGATCGCGATAGAATCAGTCCATCGGCAGGGGAGCTACAAGAAAGGAACGTTGTAAAGAGAATGCGAATGTTCGCTAATCATTTCTTTTTGATCACTGCATTTGTGCCTACTTTAATTACTACAACTGCATGCCCAAAAGACAATATGGAAAGAAGAAGTGGGAATGTGAATGTTTGAAAAGAAGAACGACATATTCCATATTAATTTACTCTCTACAATCCGATATCCCTTGCGTCGAAACATTAGTTAATAAAGTGTTGCGGGACAATATACAAAACATGACTCAAAATACGTTCACTAAATAGAGATAAGAACATCAATGATTGACATGTCATCTAAATTCAACGTACAATTTTAAAATGTTAGAAATAAGGAAATGAAGTAATTCAGAATGCTATGCTTGTAACGTACGTTGTTATTCTACATTGTTTAGCTCTGGTATTTACAGGGTCACAGAGAAAGCATCCTAGGTTTCGGAGGGAAAAGCCGTGATTATAATGATCTGCACTACAACAGAAACAAGAAGCACAACCTAAGGAAAAATAATGTAATATGTGTTTCAGCTCACAAGTGACAATGAAGCAGATAGTTCCTGTGACTAAGTATGAGCAGAGGTTATATTCGACAATCGGAATAAATTAATAACTGGCTCCTCTTACCGACCCCTGGTCTCAGATGAAACAGTTGCTGAACCGTTCAAAGAAAACTTGAGTCTCATCACAAATAGGTACGTTACTCATACAATTATAGTCGGCAGTGACTTCAATCTACCTTCCGTATGTTGACACAAATACATTTTCAGACCCTATTGTAGATACAAAACAACTCCCGTCATTGTTCTAAATGCCTTTTTTTTAAAATCATTTTGAACAATTAGTTCACGAGGCCATTCAAATTGTAATTGGTTACGAAAACACATTTGACCTCTTAGCCACAAATAATTCTGAGCAACACGACGGATACAGGGATTAGTTAATACAAAGTCGAGCGAGGCCCAATTCCGTAACAGAGAAATTCACCAGAACTAAACGCGAAATATATCTATTTATAAAAGCAGCTAAAAATTCGCTTGGCGTCTTACTAAGAGACAGTCTCCAATACTTCCAAACTATGTAAGTGAAGACCATATGTGGCTTCAATTCAAAGAAACAGTATCAACAGCACTCGAGAGATTCATACCAAATAAATTAATAAGAGACGGACCTGATCCCCCATGGTCACAAGACACGACAGAAAGCTGGTGCAGGAGCACCGAAAAAGGCACGTATAATTTAGACGAACGCAAAATCTCAAAGATTGGCGAAGTTTTACTGAGGCTCTTAATTTTGTGCGGATTTCAATGCGAAATGCAGTTAATAGTTTCCACAACGAAAATCTCTCTAGAAATGAGGCGGAAAATCCAAAAAGATTCTGGTCTTATGTTAAGTAAACCAGCGGTAAGGCTCAGTAAGTACCTTTACTGCGCGACAGAAATGAGGAGGAGGAGGAGGGGGGGGGGGGGGGGGGGGAGACAAGGGACCCAACATTTCAAAGCAGGCAAAATCGTGAGAAACGTCCGGCGTGGCAAATCTCCGCACACCGTAGAGGCGGCCATCGACCTAGTGTAGCAAAAATTTGATTCACCCGAAGAGCCGACACTTTTCCATTGATCGATGGTCGAATCCGGATGGTTCGATGCCCACTGGAATAGTAATTGACCATGTCGTTGGGTTAACATGTGAACAGTAGGCGTAGTCTACTGCTGCTGAGCTCCAAGCGCAAACCATGTGCCGAGACATTACCTTTTAGCGCTCAGCATGGGATTGCGGCGCGGTTTTGAAAACGCGATATTCACTTGAACTACATATTGTTACGAAAGCTTTTAAAAGTCTGACTGTTGATATCAGTGTATATATTTTTATGCCGTAATAGCTCTCGTCGACCACTGAATGTAAGTTTACTGGATAAATTATTAATCATCCCTTCAAAGAGCAGACTGGTCTCTTTGAAACGCTGTAAATGGTGTGGAATTGGTCGCAAGGAGTCGTGCCATCCTCTACCACTGAGTAGGTCACGACGTCACAGGTGTTCGTATGCGGCAGTCGGTTTATGGAATGCGCGCAGTAAGTTGGATTGACTTGGCGTAGAATGTCAGAAAGCGATCGTGTTTGAGCGATTCAGTGACAACACCGTTAATTAGTTATCCGATTTGTTAGTATATCAACGCCGACTGTCTAAGCTGGTCACAAGGTCACCAACAGGCCCCAAATTGTCGACTCAGTTAAGGTAGAACAGGGAATAAGTTATCATAAGAGTGTTATACCTTTGCTGAGCACGGCTTTAAGTAGGAATATAAAGAAAGGTAAGAAGATATTTCTGCTTAGCAAGCACGACGAAAGACACATTTTGGACTACCTGAAGCGGCCAACATCAAACATTCATCTATAGAGCCGAAAATGTTGACCATAAATGAACCAAGTTCGAGAATATTGTGAAGTACGCCTTGTACACTTTGTACCACAGCGTACTTTGTCCTGTGAGGCACGCTGGGTAAGGAAGTCACGTAACCCAAACTTTTTGTGCCCAGATAGCGTGCTAATGGAGAACCACGTACTTTGAGGTGCCAAAAGTCATGTGATACCTCCTAGTATCCTTTTGCCTGGCGTAGTTCATCAACTCGATGTAGCATGGACTCAACAAGTTGCTGGAAGTCCCCTGCACAAATGTTGAGCCATGCTGCCTCTATAGCCGTCCATAATTGCAAAAGTGTTGCCGGTGCAAGATTTTGTGACCTCTCCGTTACGTGCCATAAATGTTTGATGGGATTCATGTCACGCGATCAGGGTGGCCAAGTCACTCTCGAATTCTTCAGAATGTTCTTCAAAGCAATTCTGAACAATTGTCCAGGTGACATGGTACACTGTAATCCATAGGAAATCCCATCGTTGTTTAGGAACATGAAGTCTTTGAATTACTGCAAATGGTGTCCAAGTAGCCGAACAAAACGATTTCCAATGATCCATGTAAACATTGTCCACACCATTACGGAGATACCACCATCTTGTGCAGTGCCTTGTTGACTGCTTGGGTCCATGGATTCGTGGGGTCTGCGCCACACTAGAACCGTACCATCAGCTCTTACCAACTGAAATCGGGACTGTTCTGACCAAGTCACGCTTTTACAGTCGTCTAGGATACAACAGGTCCGGTCACGAGCCTATGAGACACCCTGCAGGCGATGTCGTGCTGTTAGCAAAGGCACTCGCTTCAGTCGTCTGCTGGCAATGCCCATTAATGCCAGATGTCACCTCGCTCTCGTAACTAATACGTTCCTTGTACGTCCCTCATTGATTTCTGCCTTTGTTTCACGCAGTGTTGCTTGTCTGTTAGCACTGACAAGTCTACGCAAACGCCCCTGCTGTCGGTCGTTAAGTGAAGGCCATAAGTCAGTGCGTTGTCCGTGATGAGAGATAAGGCCTGAAATGTGGTATTTCCGGCACACTGTTGACAATGTGGATCTTGGAATATTCAATTCCCTAACGATTTCTGAACTGGAATGTCTCATGCGTCTATCTCCAACACTCCGCGCTCACAGTCTGTTAATTCCGGTCGTGCGGCCATAATGTCAGGCACCTTTTTACGTTAATCACCAGAGACCAAATTACTGCTTCGCCAATACGCTGCCCTTTTATACTTCGCGTAAGCGATACTACCGCCATCTGTATATGTGCATATCGCCATGTTTCTATCCCATGACTTATTACTTCAGTGTAAACACATTTACCTCGGCACTGCCCATCACCCCGCTGTCTAAAGGGCTGTAGTCCTGCAACACTTATCTGCGTGTTGTTCACAAAAAGCCTTTAGCACGCGATGCATTTTCTCCATCTCGCAGTACAAAATGAAAAAAACACTTGCTTTCGTTAGGAAAAGGTTTTTGTCGTGGACGAATCACAAGAGATCTCCCTTTCGACAGCAAGGCCGGTGACTTGCTAAAACGATGCAAAAAACAAAGCGATTTCCCAATTAGAACTGTGCCTGACACCAAAGCAGAGAGAGCCAAATCTTGGTCCTGATACGCGGGTCTCATTGGTTATTTCGCGACTCGCAAAATCTCAACAAACATTAGAGCACTTTAAAACAGAACATTATTTATCGTGACCCAGCGGCCCTCACTAAGTTTAGTACTAAGGTCAGGAAGGCAGAAACTTCCACGAGACATGAGACAAGTTGCGAAGCTGTGTTACCATCTCCAGTATCAAGGAACGGCGCTACATCTGTTGATGGAACGATTCGCCGGTGTTAAAGTTGCCCTCAGCGTGATGGAGCATGGGAGAGTCTGGTAGCTTGGCTGTAGCTCTTGTAGTGATTAGTTTCACAATATTTGTATGAACTACGTCGTTTTTATCGAGCAGTCAGACAAGCTTCTGTCAAATGCCAAGTCACAAGCCCCCCTTCTGGAAAACCACAAGGCCTCTGTTCAGTTAGGAGAACCTACTATTCTGATTAGGTCATTTTCTATAAGTACCTATGGAGCTGAATAAAGTTAATTCATCCAACTTTGCTTACGTCCTTCTCTCCAGCTTTAAAGAAGAGCGTTTGTAAGATGTAAAATAACTTCACACTACTTCCCGTCTTCCCGCCAATCGGGTAAGTGGACGATCCTATTCTTGCAGGGAAGGGGTCTCATCGTGGGGAAACGACGTCGTAACCCAGGAACCAGAGGCAGTATTACTCTGTCAATGCATCTAGAAACTTCCCGACTCTGAACCCGAGGGCCATACAGCCCTTCCGGGCGAGAATGTACCGTAAAGCCGACCACGCTGGCTGTCAATGATTTCGCGAATACGCAATACTCCGGTGCATAATTTGAGCTCGCATTTTCTCATGAAATAAATTACATGCACACAAAATATTCAATAAAGGTTTCCTACTAGTTGGTCTTTTTTTTTTAAATTTGAGTAATTTGAGCTCATCTTAGCTAGTGAAATTAATTATTCAATAAATATAACAGGTATATTTTGATCCCAAACCCATTATGAGTCAAGATACAAAGGAATTAATGGCATTAGCTGCTAGTGCACATTGACAAAAATCAATGAGGGAAGTTGAAAATTTGTGAAAGATAAGGATTGGAAACCGGGTCGCCTGCTTATTAGGCAGAGGTGGTGACTACTTCGCATCCAGACACCACATCTGCACGGATTACCACAGCACTTCTCCCGTCGGACCCAAATTCTCAACCTACACACACACTAAATATGTAGTTCCTCTTGCCCAATATCATCATTACTCGCGGCATTTAACCGATTCCTGTTAAATTTAGTGTGGTATGCAGCTGCACTGGAGTGATCAACTGGTTGTCTTCACCTTAATTATATATTGGCGTCTGTTCTTTCGGGCATGCGCCACATACGTATAATTAAGGTGAGAACGACAAATTGACCATCGTATTGCAGATGCACACCACGCTCGAACGCTAACGGGAATCGGGGAATGCCGCGAGTAATGAGGATAATGAGCAAGGGGAACTGCGTCAGTATTATGTGGATAAGTTGTGAATTTGGGTCCGTCAGGAGGTGTGCTAGGGTTGTCCGCTCAGTTCCGATAATCACTATGTTCGAATGTCACAGTGGTCAGCGCATTTGTCTAGTAAGCCAAAGAGCTGGGTTCTAATCCTGGAGTGGCACAAATTTTCAAGTTTCCGCATTGATTTAAATCAATACCCACTAGTAGCATATGTCATTAATTTTTTTGTGCGTTAATTATTACGAAGAGGGAAATAGCTGGAATAAACGTGGACACCTCGGTAGCATGCTTACAAGGTGTGTGTCGAGCAAAGTCGCGAATGACAGGAAAGTCCTGCTGTGGTTCAACGGACGTATTAGAAAGCTTCTCCGAAAACAGTGAGATTCACTGCAGATTTAAAAGGAGCCAGTCTCACAGGTCCACCTGTGTAGCTTAATAATCGGCGTGGATGAATGCTAAGCTGAAGATCTGCGATAAATTCCCGAGACTGCAGGGGATTTTTCCTTGGTGGGAGGCTTGGAAGGAGCTTCACTCAGCTTGCGATGCTAATTGAGGAGCCACTTGAACGAGAAGCAGTGGTTCCAAGCTCTGGTAAGCTGACAACGGCTGGTAGAGCGACGTGCTTACCCTGTACCCCTTTATACCGCATCCGGATGACACCACCGGCGGAGGATGAAACGACGGTCTGTCGATGCTGAACGGCGTGGAAGAGACAGTCAGCGGAGCTTTGCTTTTGCACAACCTCATCGGCAAACAAAATCTGAACGAAGTTCAGTTTACCACAAGGAGAGCATTCCGTGAAGCATTCAATGAATCACCAACTAAAACTTTATCTATCGATCTGACAGAAAATCCTAAGCAGTTTCGATCTTAGGTTAAATTAGTAAACCGATCAAAACCGTATGTCCAGACACTTTGTGGCCATAATCGCAGCGAAACAGAGGATGACAAACAGAAGGCAGAAATAATTACTTTTTTCCTAAATTGTTTCACTACAGCCGGCCGCGATGGTCTCGCGGTTATAGGCGCACAGTCCGGAACCGTGCGACTGTACGGTCGCAGGTTCGAATCCTGCCTCGGGCATGGATATGTGTGATGTCCTTAGGTTAGTTAGATTTAAGTAGTTCTAAGTTGTAGGGGAGGGATGACCACGGCAGTTGAGTCCCATAGTGCTCAGAGCCATTTGAACAAATTTTTTGTTTCACTACAATTACTCCTTTAAATCTTCGTATGAAGGTAAAAAGGAAATATATGAAAATAAGTGGCCACGAGATAGAAAATTAAATGAAATTTGTGTTTTGCCCACTCGTCTAACATAGGGTGCCTAGGAAACCTGCTTTCTCGGATCGTTACACAACAATTCAATCAAATCGTATAAATGCGATTTTGTTACAGCAAGATAACTGACAATATTTTACTTTCGTGAAATACATAAGTGTTGCAAGAAATGGGCGACACACAAGTAAGAAGTTCCTTCAGCATATACAGTTCGTAATACAAGTGAAACAATAAAAGTCCTAAATCATTGTTAGACTTGGCAGCTTCCTGCGGCCAAGCGGATCGGCGCTTATATTCCCCTCGCCTAGATGCCGCTCCTTTCTCGGTGTCGTCCTAGAGAGCCACTGTTCGCTGACGTATCCACAGCCCTCTCTGCTATAACGTTCCTGACCAATGCGCCGGCGTTTAACGTTAAGCCGGAACACTAATCTCTCAACAGCGGGAAGATCGCAGGACCTGATGGGATACCAATACGACTCTACACTGAGTATGCGAAAGAACGCAGGTCCTTCCCGTTTTCAGAACGGCTCGCCGGACACACACAAAACTATAAGTGTGTGTCGCTGTCGTCGGTTCATTGTTGAATTTTGGAACACTTTTTTGCTCGCAAAATATGACATTTCTGGAGACTGGAAATCTCCTCTGTAGGAATCAACATATATTCCCCTAAAGACTGCGTGAAACCCAGCCCGCTCTGCTCGCCCACGAGACCCAGAAAGCAGCAGTTAACGGCGCCCCGTGTTTATGCGGTGTTCATTCACGGAAGACGTTCGGTTCAGTTCCGCACTGCCGCCTAATGAAAATGAGCGCGCGGAATATCAGTTCAGCTGTATGACTGAAATGAAGAATTCCTGGCAAACAGAACTCCAAAGGGAAGTCCCCATCGGACCCCCTTCAGATTTAGTGGTAAGATGGCCCAGTGGATAACCCGTCAAAAACTGAACACAGATCGAGCATGAAAACAGGAAGAAGGCGTACTGAACTTTGAAAAAAGAAGCAAAATAGGACGATCCAAGCTCAGGATATGCAACATCCAGCTCGTGTAAATAACAACGGTGTCGTGGTTATGTGGTCACAGTGTTAAACTCTGAACAGTAAAATCCGTGTTTAAATCTCCCTCGTGCTTCATATGTTTTTATTTTTGTCCCACAAAATTATGAACTCTCTCTCTCTCTCTCTCTCTCTCTCTCTCTCTCTCTCTCTCTCCGGTCATTGAGATGTCTGTTCTCTGTATTCACATTTGCGTCTGTGTCGCGGTGTAACGTCCGTTTGTAATAGTCAGGTATAAGGAAGGTACCTCCTATTTGTCCTACGTAAGTACCACAGCTTATGACTCCTGCGTTTCGTTTCGTACGTTGACAATTGAATTCCTTTGTTGCATCATAGTTCACACCCGTTTACTTGTTGTTTTCATTTTTGTGAGAGGTCTATGCGCCATTTCGCCTGCTCTCACTATTCATCATATTTGCTTGCGACGGTAATACATTCTTACCAAATGACTCACATTCTATAACCAATGTATAGTATGACACATGCCAAGGCTACAGAAGAACAGACACTTCAGTTAGCGGACAGAATGTTCGTAATTTTTGGAGAAATGAACACGGATTTCCAACTTGGCACTCCACCACCGTGACAACATAACCACGTTGTTGGGGTTCTTCCAGCTCGCTTGATGTTGCACATCTTAAGCTTCAACCGTTCACTGTTTCGATTTTGCTTGTTCTTTCACAGTTTAGTACAACTTATTCCTGTTTTCATGCTTGATCTATGTTAAGTTTTTGACGGGCTACCTACAGGGCCATTTTATTACTATATCTGAGGAGGGTTGCGATGGACTCTCTCTACCTTGTCAGAATGTCAATGTTAACAGAAAGAAATCTTCAGACGTAACAGTAACTTCGGCTGTCCCGCAAGGGAGAGGACAATTGCTTTTCACAATATACACCAAAGAGTCAAAGAAACTGGTACACCTGCCTAATATCGTTAGGGCCCCCTCGAGCACGCAGAATGCCACAACACGACGTGGCATGGACTCGACTAATGTCTGAAGTAGTGTTGGACGGAACTGACACAATGGATCCTGCAGGGCTGTCGATAAATCCGTACGAGTACTAGGATGAGGAGATCTCTGCTCAACAGCACTTTGCAATGCATTCCAGATATGCTCAGTAATGTTCATGTCTGAGCAGTTTGGTGGCCAGCGGAAGCATTTAAACTCAAAAGAGAGTTCCTGGAGCCACTGTGTAACAATTCTGGAAGTGTGGGGTGTCACATTTCCCCACTGGAATTACCCAAGTCCGTCGGAATGCACAATAGACATGAATGGATGCAGGTGATCAGACAGGTTGCTTACGTATGCGTAACCTCTCAGAATCGTATCTAGACGTATCAGGGGTCCCATATCACTACAACTGCACACACCCCACACCAATGCAGAGCCTTCCCAGCTTGAACATTCCCCTGCTGATATGCATGAGGTTGTCTCCATAGCTGTACACGTCCATTCGCTCGATACAATTTGAAACGAGACTCGTCCGACCAGGTAACATGTTTCCAGCCATCAGCAGTCCAGTGTCTATGTTAACGGGCCCAGGCGAGGCGTAAAGCTTTGTGTCGGGCAGTCATCAAGGATACATGAGCGGGCCTGGGGCTCCGAAAGCCCATATCGATGATCTTTCGTTGAATGGTTCGCACGCTGACATTTGTTGATCACCCAGCACTGAACTTTTTCCGGCCGCAGCGATATCGGAGAATTGATGATTTGCCTGATTCCTGATATTCACCGTACACTCGTGAAATGGTCGCACAGGAGAATCCCCGCATCATCGGTACCTCGGATATGTGATCCATCGCTCCTACGCTGACGAGGACACCACGTACAAACCAGTGGCGTTCGCCGCCCTCCCCCCCCCCCCCCCCCCCCCCTCCGCCCCTGTGGGACCACACGCATTGCCACCCGCGCCGCCCACGCCAGTTAGTCCGCACGCTAGTCGTTTCTTTCCTCAGTCGACTCGACTGAATCGAGTTATCGAGTAACTGTACTTTCCTATTTTTTTTCCATTAACAGTACAGAGTAACCCACTGCCTTGAAATGTAAGGTGGGTCCAATGCTTCTAAATCTAACGTTAAAGACTTCTTATTGTTACAGTCTCATTGGTGTATAGTTATTAATTCTTTTTTTTAAATAATATAAAGATCATACTATATAAAGAGTTCTCTAAAGTTACAGCGAACTGAATGCTTAAAAATTGTTAAAATGGTTCCATATAATTTGTTTCTGCATATTTGATGGGAATATAATTTAAATAATGCAAATGTCAAAGAAAAATAAAAAATAAAATATAATACAATGAATGTGGTAGAAAATAATTTGCAGTATGTAGATGGAAGTGATGTACTGTATCTGGGTGTGTAATATAGTCTGTGTGCGGCTGATCCCGGTGGAGGTTAGAGTCCTCCCTCGGGCATGGGTGTGTGTGTTTGTCCTTAGGATAATACAGGTTAAGTAGTGTGTAAGCTTAGGGACTGGTGACCTTAGCAGTTATGTCCCGTAAGGTTTCACACACAAAGACAAATGTAATATAGTCTAAGTAGCATGTCGGTTGATAATGGCCTATTTCTCCCTATTTCAGATGAGATCTCGGTACAACCACGAGCTATTCTCATCTGAAATGGGTTGTGCTTATGTATGTTTACTGTGTCTGTGTGTATTGGTACCTTACTGGGCGTGTTGCATGTCAGGATACTGCATGGTATTCAGCAGCTCATTGTTTGTCCAGTTGTTGGTAGTTGTGGTACAGTCTATGTGATACCTTAGACACATACACCTGATATTATACAGATTAAGTACTGATAGCACACGCGTCCGCGTCATCGTATTTTATACGTTTCTGTCTGGCACGTAGACAGTTAACACATACGAGAAAAGTCGCGGCCATTATAGTGATCTCGATACGTTATTCTGTCTGGCATTTGTTCGAGAAAAGTCGCGAATATTCTACTGTTTTCTTGTGCAGAGATCCTTCGAAACATAGCATTATAAATATGAACTATTCGACGCGTTGGAAGCTAGTTTACATTCAGAAGCAGATATATTAAGACTGAACAAGGAATAAGTAATAAGTCCTAGTTGTAGCAAGTGTGAAGATTAGTCAAGAGTGAGTCATCAGCTGATTGTGAACTATTAATAATAGTAATTCATAGTAAATAAGAGAACCACAATTCTAAATTTTTTATATCATAAGATGGCATGTTCTTGTAAATGTGTTTAATCCGTTTAAATAAAACTTTCTTAAACTTGTATGTGACTTGGTAATTTTTTGTTACGGTAAAAGTAAAGGTGCACTACGTGATCAAAAGTATCCGGATACCTAGCTGAAAATTACTTAAAAGCTCGTGGCACCCTCCATCGGTAATGCTGGAATTCAGTATGGTGTTGGCCCTCCCTTAGCCATGATCACTCAGGTATACGTTCAATCAGGTTGTTGGGGAATGGTAGCCCATTCTTCACATAGTGCTGCACTGAAGAGAGGTATCGATGTCGGTCGGTGAGGCCTGGCACGAAGTCTGAGTTCCAAAACATCCCAAAGATATTCTATAGGATTCAGATCAGGTCTCTGCAGGCCAGTCCATTATAGGGATGTTACTGTCCTCTCCGCCACAGGCCGTGCATTATGAACAGGTGCTCGATCGTGTTGAAAAATGCAATCGCCATCCCCGACCCGAATTGCTCTTCAACAGTGGGAAGCAAGAAGGTACTTAAAACATCAATGTAGACCTGTGCTGCGATAGTGCCTCGCAAAACAAAAAGGGATGAAAGCACCTCCACGAAAAAACACGACCACACCATACCACCACGACATCCGAATTTTACTGTTGGCACGACACATCCTTGCAGGTGACGTTCACCGGGCATTCGTCATACCTACACCCTGCCATCGGATAGCCACACTGTGTACCGTGCCTCGTCACTCCACACAACGTTTTTCCACTGTTCAATCGTCCAATGTTTACGCTCCTTACACCAAGCGAGGCGTCGTTTGGCATTTACCGGCGTGATGTGTGGCTTGTGAGAGGCCGTTTTCTTACCTCCCGCTTAACTGTCATAGTACTTGCAGTGGATCCTGATGCAGTTTGGAATTACTGTGTGATGATATGGATAGATGTCTGCCTATTACGCATTACGACCCTCTTCAACTGTCGGCAGCCTCTGTCAGTCAACAGACGAGGTCGGCCTCTACGCTTTCGTGCTTTACTTGTCCCTTCATGTTTCCACTTCACTATCACATCAGAAACATTGCACCTAGAGATGTTGAGGAGTGTGGAAATCTCGTATGACACAAGTGACAACCAATCACCTGACCACGTTCGAAGTCCGTGAGTTCCGCTGAGCGCCCCTTTCTGTTCTCTCACGATGTCTAATGACTACTGAGGTCGCTGATATGGAGTGTCTGACAGTACATGGCAGCACAATGCACCTAATATGAAAAACGTATGTTTTTGGGAGTGTCCGGATACTTTTGATCACATAGTATAGCTCAAGATATATTTAGCGCCCCCTCCTTGAGGTTTTTCTGTATCTGCCACTGGTTCAAGCTCACTTAAATCTTCATAACCTGCCGTTGTAGCAGCAGTAACCGATCTAAAAACTGCACCAGACACTTGTTGTCTTATGTAGGTGTTTCCGAACACAGCGCCGTATTCTGCCTGTATCTGAGTTCGCATGCCTGTACCAGTTACTTTAGCGCTTCAGTGTAGGATTCGTGCCTATCATCTGCAGTCGTAGAAATGTCACACGGAAGTTAAGAAGCCCTCACCTTCAATATTATTACCGATACCTCATTATAATAGCGGACTGAAGGCGAGTATTGTCGTAATGTGAGTACTTGAAATACTAACGAACAGTACTGTTGCCGAGCAAAATATCCTCAGTATTTCCAATAAATACTGATCGTGTGAGAGAGAGTTTTATCTGTTTAAAAATTCCCCATTCTGTTCTTCGCAATCTTACAGCTTGGCTTCTGTGTAATGCAGCTGATATATGCCAAGTGCAAGCGAATTCGGCTTCTAAACTTATTAAAACGAACGAAGAATTGATGGCGTCATTTATTTAATGTTATAGAAACAATTCATGCCTATGCGATCATTGATTGTAAGTATTTTTTGACAAATATTTTTAAAAATGCTCGCTAGTAGTGTTTGCGAATATTAAACTAAATTTCACTCGATTGACCTGCCTGTGGGCTAAAAACGCAAAACTACTCCCGATTGTTTGTCGACTGGTATTGCCTAACCCGTTGCCGTATTTTGTTTTGCTATCCTCTCTCGTATTAATATTAGTAAATATTTATTGTCCGTTGTGCCCGTATTAGAACACTACAGCTTGAAACTGAAGGTAATTTATAATGAACTAGCGAACCCGGCAGTGCTTTCCAAGTGCTAAGAGTATATGGGAGTTATCTCTGTCCATCACCTCTTCCCTTCTCTCTCTGACACTGGGCTTTGTTTATCGTTACTGCAAACCAAACCTCGATGCGGTAATGAAATCACTTAAAATGTATGGGTAAATCAATTGAGCTCTTTAGTATAAGGGGTTCAGGACAGACCTCTCCAGGTGCTGGGTCTGTGAGGATAGTGGCTTCAAGGACAGTATTTCTCACGGCTTTAATCTGTGAACGAGTAGGACTGTAAACTTTCGGATGATTCGGATTCCGTATCACAGTATTCTAATCAAAAGTCGATAACACACAGTACAATTCTCCTCTTGCCACTTAAAACTGACTGCAAGGAAGAAAACAAAACAGTACGCTGTTATATGTACAGTTTTTGTTTAAGATTATATATAAAGTGAAACAATATAATTATGTGAAAGAAATAATTTCTGTACTGCCGATATGTGAGTTAAACTACTCTGTGAGAAAGAAAGCGAAACCGCATTTTTTCACTTCACTTCACAGCACAGTACATTCTTTCTCGCAGTCGGTTTTAAGCAAGGGACTTAACCCTCTACCATGCATGATTTGTGAAGTATAAATCCACATTTAGATGTAGAACAAACAATCTGTACATTCTCATTTTAAAAAAAATATAGCCTGAATCTGTATGGATGTTAGTAGAGTATCATGTAATAGTTTTAAGTTAAACGGTCAAGAACTTTCAGAGAATTCTGCTAACCTCTTTTCTCTTTATATACATAATGCCTGTCCGAATTTTTATTAAAGCATTATGTAAAAATATCAAGTAAACTGGACAAGAACTTTTCGAAATTTTTATTAACAACTTTCTTCATTATGTATTATATATGTATTTATGTATCACATATATTTAAAAAATATGAAACCAATAGTAGTAGGGTACTGGCGATATCAGCGTAATTTTAATATCAAATTGATATGAAAATTAATTAAAGTGGTTAATTAATTACCCCCAAACACACCACACCCACCTCTGAATAACATGTTTTTCCCAGCCTGCATGTGGGTCGCACCCCCTACCCTTCCCCAACCTACCCTATTGATGGTAATTTCCTGTGCTGACGTCCCACCCCACCCCCACCAGGGAACTGGAGGTAAATTAAAAATGGCAAGACCCTTGCTGGGACTCAAACCCTGGTCCTCCTGGACGAAAGCCCAAGTGTACCTCCCTAGCACAATCATAGGCCCAGAGGCGCTTCGATTTGGCTGTAAATTAAAAATGGCAGTGCCCATTCTGGGACTTTAATCCTGGTCCTTCTGAATGGAAAGCCCAAGTGCACCCTGCAACACGTGGAACAGATGCAAGAGAGGAAGGTTATATTAGTGTACTTCATTTATTTTAGTTCGGAAACTAACGTAAAGATCAGTCCGAATTACATAATTAATCATAAAGATTGTTCCTAATTACACAACTATGTGTGTAGCGCTACACAAGGAATGCCTAAAATCGGAATACAGCTCAAAAATTGACGACGCCATGCGACAGGTGTTACCCTGCTCGGAAAAAATTACACAATGCCGCTTGAAACTAGTGAGATCCACTTAAACTGTACCCTTCACCTACAAGCTGGTGGGAAAAAGGATGGGATGTAAGACACTATATTTATTCTTTCTCTTCGAAAATAAGTTTAACTGACAAAATGCTGGTGTTGGAAAGAGCTGAGTTTGTGTATCCGAAAACAAAGGAAGTAGGTTACAGTACGCTTGTTCGCCCACTGCTTGAATACTGCTCAACAGTGTGGGATCCGTACCAGATAGGGTTGATAGAAGAGAGAGAGAAGATCCAACGGAGAGCAGCGCGCTTCGTTACAGGATCATTTAGTAATCGCGAAAGCGTTACGGAGATGATAGATAAACTCCAGTGGAAGACTCTGCAGGAGAGACGCTCAGTAGCTCGGTACGGGCTTTTGTTAAAGTTTCGAAAACATACCTTCACCGAAGAGTCAAGCAGTATATTGCTCCCTCCTACGTATATCTCGCGAAGTGACCACGAGGATAAAATCAGAGAGATTAGATCCCACACAGAAGCATACCGACAATCCTTCTTTCCACGAACAATACGAGACTGGAATAGAAGGGAGAACCGATAGAGGTACTCAGGGTACCCTCCGCCACACACCGCCAGGTGGCTTGCGGAGTATGGATGTAGATGTAGATGTAGATACCTGTCAGAACACAGTTGCTGTTTGACGTCAGAGTTCGCTAGAGACGTCTGCTCGACAATTGTCCTGCAGCCCAGCTAATCGAAGCTAATGGGTGTTACCACAAATAATGGAAAAAATGCATCTCTGTTCTAATTACACTTCGACAATGTCGTGAAAAAACCAACACTCACAACGAATGGGTCATAATGCAACACATGTACTGTGTAAAATTATCGTCCCAAAAGACTGTAGAGGGGGTGGTAGTTGAACGTGCATTCTCTATGAATCTATCCATACCATAGGTATGGATAGATGCCTGTCTTATCTTGCCACTAGTGGTGCACAAAGAGACCCTTCTGGTGGCGTTGATATACTGTCATGCAATCTGTTAAAAATCTTTCTCAGAAAGACTACACTCCTCTGGAACAACAACGAAATTCTGGAGAACACTCCAGATAGCTTTTTAAAACAGCCAGCTGCTTCCGCCACACCATGCTTTGTGCTGTACCGAGCTTCCGCCTTTCTTGATTTGTGGTATGGGACCAGACAGCGAGGTCATCAGTCCCATCGGATAAGGGAAGGATGGGGAAAGAAGTTGGCCACGTCCTTTCTCTGGAACCATCCCGGCATTTGCCTGAAGCGATTTAGGGAAATCACGGAGAACCTAAATCAGGATGGCTGGACGTGGGTATGAACCGCCGTCCTCCCGAATGAGAGTCCAGTGGGCTAACCACTTTGCCACCTCGTTCGGGCTTCTGCCTTTACCTCGATCACTGACCGCCTTGAGGTGACAGTTCTTCGCCAACACAAAAGCATGTACAGTCAACTAAACAATAGTAGATAAGTCAGTGCAACTTGTTCGTCTAAAATACAGTAACACAGCCCCACCCTCAAACGCCACCCCCACGGTCAGGGGGCACACCAGCGGTGGCGACCTCACACAGATTAGGCACACCCCCAACATCTCCAGTAGGCCTGTCATTCTGTGATGAGCACTTCTATTTTATGTCAATGCAACTCATTCTTGCAATCTGTTAAATGTATTTGTAGGGAAGACTGGTCGCCTCTGGAACAACAACGAAATTCTGGAGTGCGCTCCAGGTGGATTTTTCTAAAGTCCGCTGCTTGGAAAACAGGAAGCCTCCTCCCTAAAGTGACCACAGAGCCCAGAGAAGCCTCACACCACAGTGTCTTCAGTACAATGCACCCCGCAAGCATGTGGCTGGTCGGTCAGCGTTATCGGCGCCGACAAAAGCTACACATACAATAGAGCATGGCGCCGGCATCTCTCAGGACAAAATAGGGATAAATGAGTGCTGTCCTAAATGCGAGTTGTTTGTCTAAAGGAACAGCCGCAGCGTCCTACGGAACTAGGCCACCGCACCTCTAGTAGACCAGCCAGTAGGCGCTTGCCATTCTGAGCACTGCACTATAACATTTATATCTAACATCAACACATCACCATATAGTCAAGCAACCATTAAAAAAGGAAAACACAATCGCGACGATAACAACTGTCCTCTTTCCATGAAAATAGGCGCAGTCCATTTTCATTTAGTTTTATGAGCAAAATTGGTAGTTTTTACGTTCGACTGCAGGATACAATTCGCATCTCATTATTCAGTTCGCATCTCATTATTTTGTGACTATGCTATGATCATCTATACAGCTCCTATACATGTCCACTCTGCGTAACATTGGGGAAAAAAAGCTTTCATCATTTTGCTGCGAAAACTACTGATCGTCCGCAGCTCGTGGTCGTGCGGTAGCGTTCTCGCTTCCCGCGCCCGGGTTCCCGGGCTCGATTCCCGCCGGGGTCAGGGATTTTCTCTGCCTCATGATAACTGGGTGTTGTGTGATGTCCTTAGGTTAGTTAGGTTTAAGTAGTTCTAAGTTCTAGGGGACTAATGACCATAGATGTTAAGTCTCATAAGTGCTCAGAGCCATTTGAACCATTTGAACCAAAACTACTCATCACCGCAGAATGTCATCGTTACCTCGAAATCGTCATCAGAGTAAAGAAAAAAATGAGAATTTAAGTTCCAAAGAAATACGTCTATGTTACTCACTATCTTCCAGCTTGATGGACAAATTACACAACGTGAGGGCCGGCCGCTACGGTCGCAGGTTCGAATCCTGCCTCGGGCATGGGTGTGTGTGTGATGTCGTTAGATTAGTTAGGTTTAAGTAGTTCTAAGTTCTAGGGGACTGATGACTTCAGCAGTTAAGTCCCATGGTGCTCAAAGCCATTTGAACCACTTTTGAACCACAACGTGAGAGCATCTCTCGCATTCAGATCAGTGTCTTCTCTCTCTCTCTCTCTCCCTCTCTCTCTCTCTCTCTCTCTCTCTCTCTCTCTCTCTCTCTCTCTCCCTCTCTCTCTTTACATCAAAAGCAATTACCTCTGCATGCCTACATTTGACGTTTTTCTCTATAACTCCCCTCAACCAAAAATGTCTGTAAAATTTCTAATCATACAGCAAATTCCTGCGTTCTAGTTTTGTAAGCAATTACCATCACACCCTGCTGCACACGATCTACTCACGTGTCGGAAAAAAAACACTATCATTTCTAGGTTCCATAACGAGCTATAATTAAAATGGTGTCTACTTTATAATTAGAGACTATGAAGTATGAAATAACACAGGACGTGTGGTAATACCTATTTTAAACAAGTAATAGTGATGATGATGATAATAAAAACAGTGACGATGCCACGTGAGTAGATATAGCCAATTCCATTTGTTTATATGAGCAAAATCATTGTAGTTTTGAGAGAACTACGTGCATCCAAACTTTACCTAGTTGTACCACTCCTTGTAATAAAACCTCCCATTAGATTTTACAGCATCTCAATCCTCCAACATATCGAAAAACGGACACCGTGTGCGTGTTGACATCGAGCATATTACATACACACGTATCGCTGCACTGGAGCTGCAAGCCAGTGCTCGAAGCTTCCACAGATCTGCACAACGTTGTTGATCCTTTCACTCAGTTTTTTTTAATTTTATTACAGAGGCCAACCAGCTCTCTGACCGAACACGCTGAGCTACCGTGCCGGCTACACAATGAGCTACCGCGCAGGCTCAAGGTGCTGCAACAACAAATTATGCCTCAAAACACATGATTCTGAGAGTACGTTCATTTTATGTTCACCCTATCTTCAGATGCTTACATTCATCCCCGTGTCTTGAACATTGTTTACTTACGTTTTACAATAGCTGCCTTAAAAATTTCCCTGCCAAATTCTGTGTGTTGTTAGTAAGGAAATAATGTTCACGACAAGTAAATAAATATAAAAATTTGATAAAGGAATGCCAGGCATCGTGAAATGTCATAATGGAAAAATAAATGCCTATAAAGGGAACTGACTGCAGTTAATCGATACTACTACACAAAGACAAGTTGTAGTTTAACGTTGTTACCAAAAATCTCGAAAAATGACTTCAGATTTTTACAAGATGCTCTAATAAACTTACAGACAGACATATGCTACTTTTTGAAAACACATATGGTGTACAAATACATATTTATACTACGAGGCGTGTTTTATAAGTAAGTACCGTTTTCAAATTAAAAAAGACGTGCTAAGATATCTCAATAATTTCATTTTTACACGAAAGCCTGTTACTTAATCTGCTCACTGACGCCATTACAGTCTGATTCTCCCTTGTTTACGTTGTGTACTGAATATTTAAGATGCCTCCGATAATCGTGAGTCCCGCCGACTGTGAAGTACGGGCTGTTATAAGATTTCTTAGTGCTAAAGGCCTAAAAGCGATCGATATTCATCGTGGGATCTGTGCAGTTTACGGAGGAAACATTAAGAGTGATGGAAAGTGGGTCAGAGCATTTAAAGATGGCCGCAAAAATGTGCATGATGAACAACGGAGTGGGAGTCCTTCGGTCGTTAATGAAAGTTTGGTGCAGGAAGTGGACAATAAGGTGAGAGAAAACAGACGCTTTACGATTTCCTCCTTGCGGGATGATTTTCCTAATGTTTCTCGTAGTGTTTTGTATGGCATTCTGACCAAGCACTCGAATTAACGGAAATTGTGCGTACGTTGGGTAACGAAAATGTTGACGGATGTACACAAAACCAAACGTTTAGATAGCGCATTGACTTTCCGGTACCACAACGACGGTGACGATTTCTTAAGCCAAATTGCTACGGGCGATGAAACATGGGTGGCCTACGTCACACCGGAATCAAAGCAGCAGTACATGGAAGTTGAGCAAGGCCATCGTTTTGCGGCAAGAAAATGCCCGTACGCTTGTGGCGAATCAGACCAACGATCTCGTCACATCTTTTCGATGGGAAACTCTAGATCATCCTCCATAAAGCCCCGATCTTGCGCCCAGTGACTACCATCTGTTCCTGCATTTGAAGAAACACCTGGGCGGTCAGCGTCTTCAAGACGATGACGAAGTCAAAACAGTGGTGATGCAGTGGTTAACAAGTCAGGCGGCAGACTTCTGTGAGGAGGGTATTCAAAAACTGCCACAAGGTTATGACAAGTACCTCAATACTGACGGAAATTATGTAGATAAGTAGATTAAGGTATAGGCTTTCATGTAAAAATAAAGTTATTGAGATGTCTTAGCACGTCTTTTTTTTAAATTTAATAACGGTGCTTAGTTAAAGAAACACACCTCGTATATGAAGGCAAAAGTTAAGAAAATTCTCCAAAAGTTCTTGATCGAATTACTTTAAATGTTTACACAATATTCTAATAAAAGTTCAGAGAGGCATAGGCTACATATTTATAAATATATGTCGTACACACACATACACACATATATGGGAACTTTGTTAGTAAACAACTCGAAAAACAATTGGCCCACTTACTTAAAACTTTTCATGATACTCTAACAATAATTCAGATATATATATATATATCTCAAATATACTTTCAGATCGACACCGGCTACATATTTCTATAATATATGTGAAACATAAATGTACATATAATACATAAAGAAGAAACATTGTTAACAAAAAGTTCTTGATCGATTTCCTACAAATTTTGACAAAATTTTCTAATAAACATTCAGACAGACAAAGGTGACTTTTTTTTAATACACATGGTACATAAAAATATATGTAATATGTAAAGGGGAAATAGTGTTTATACATATCTCAAAAATTTCTTGACAGCTTTTTTCCCTATTTTACTCTTGCTCCAATAATCTTTTGCACAGACATTGGTAGTAGTAGGGCACTGGTGGTATCAGCACTATTGTGACGTCAACATGATATGCAAACGTGCCCCAGTCGAGCCACTGGTGGATCCACTTTAGATCATATACGGAATGGTGTCTGGAGGATGATCCGCAATGCAAGCACATCTTGGATAGGGTCCAGAGGTGGATCCACCAGCGAGAGGACTAGGTGAGGTTTAAGACAGACATCCATGACACTCACGTATACATAGACATGCAGACAAATAGAGCAAATGCACTGCAACTGTAGAATATTTGGTTGTGAGTGACTGTGTGCGTTCGAGTATAGTACTATACCACCTGACGTATATGCTGTTCTGTACCATACATAAGCATAATATCCACGAAGGACTGTCTCCATCTTTCCGACAGACATGTAACACATAAAATAGCGGAATTTGGACGATTATGTTCTGTCATCATGGAACTTTAAGAGTATAAAAGGCAGTGTGATAGGCGCAGCATAATGCCTTGGTTTGTTATTATTACTGCTGTATCTCGACAATATTGTTACGAATTATCGGTAATATAACTTGCACTGACGATGTCTCCTCTTTAGCTGGATGAATTAATTTTGGTTAGCTCCCCTTCAGGATCGTTTTGCCAAGAGTTTTCTGCTATGTGCGGGGGCTTCAGCACAATCTAAAATAACGTACAAGCAGTTGAAATCGAGACTTCACGATTGGTAATGTGCATGCATAGTCCCTATACGTATGTGTGTGGAGCTGCCAGCGGTGGACGGTTGTAGTTCGAATGCATAACTTGCTAGCTGTTGGTCAATAAATTACGCTGCCAGGGGTGCGCACTCTTTAGGTACGGTGATGGGAAATTCTCACAGTCCAGGATGCTAAGTGCAGTCGACTAAATATAATAAATAACTTATTACCAGGATAAAAAAATACCCGAAATTTTACAGTTCGTAGGTGTCCTGACATGGTTGGTGGGATGTATCAGAATTGCACAGTGTAAAAAAAAAAGTAGCCAAGCTCATCTGGTAAACAATAAGAGCACATGCTTATGGGAAAAAATATCAGAGCAGTAGCAGCAGCAATCAACTCTGTACGCACGTCAGCTCCCATTTGCAGATTCCTACACAGTGGAGTTGCAGTCAGATGAACGTGTAGAACTGTGCCAGACTTTGAGGTTACATCAAATGCATCGGTACACGAGTCTGCGGACAAGATCTCTGACGTGCCTTAGCAACAAATGGATTTGTTTCCAGACTACGAGTTTCCAATATGCAACACTCCTTGAGAATCATCTAGGTAAGAGGCGAGTGTTACTATACTTTTCCATGACCTCCGTATACAAAATGCAGGCATGTAGATCAACGGAAAGAGGGGAATTCTTAGGATTTTTTTGGTAGGTTGCTGTATAGGACCCACAAATATCCTAATATAAAATCAAACAGTGCTTGAGTATGCCAGCAATATGACAATAAACATACGGAAAAATATAAAAAAATCTAAAAATCACGAAGTTGGTAAAAATCGAGGAAATCCTAGTATAATGACACATTGATGATGTTGTTGTTGTGGTCTTCAGTCCTGAGACTGGTTTGATGCAGCTCCCCATGCTACTCTATCTTGTGCAAGCTTCTTCATCTCCCAGTACCTACTGCAACCTACATCCTTCTGAATCTGCTTAGCGTAGTCATCTCTTGGTCTCCCTCTACGATTTTTACTCTCCACGCTGCTCTCTAATACTAAATTGGTGATCCCTTGATGCCTAAGAACATGTCCTACCAACCGATCCCTTCTTCTAGTCAAGTTGTGCCACAAACTTCTCTTCTCTCCAATCCTATTCAATACTTCCTCATTAGTTATGTGATCTACCCATCTAATCTTCAGCATTCTTCTGTAGCACCACATTTCGAAAGTTTCTATTCTCTTCTTGTCCAAACTAGTTATCGTCCATGTTTCACTTCCATACATGGCTACACTCCATACAAATACTTTCATAAATGACTTCCTGACACTGAAACCTATACTCGATGTTAACAAATTTCTCTTCTTCAGAAACGCTTTCCTTGCCATTGCCAGTCTATATTTTATATCCTCTCTACTTCGACCATCATCAGTTATTTTGCTCCCCAAATAGCAAAACTCCTTTATTACTTTAAGTGTCATTTCCTAATCTAATTCCCTCAGCATCACCCGACTTAATTCTACTACATTCCATTATCCTCGTTTTGCTTTTGTTGATGTTCATCTTATATTCTCCTTTCAAGACACTATCCATTCCGTTCAACTGCTCTTCCAAGTCCTTTGCTGTCTCTGACAGAATTACGATGTCTTCTGCGAACCTCAACATTTTTATTTCTTCTCCATGGATTTTAATACCTACTCCGAATTTTTCTTTTGTTTCCTTCACTGCTTGCTCAATATACAGATTGAATAACATCGGGGAGAGACTGCAACCCTGTCTCACTCCCTTCGCAACCACTGCTTCCCTTTCATGTCCCTCGACTCTTATAACTGCTATCTGGTTTCTGTACAAATTGTAAATAGCATTTCGCTCCCTGTATTTTACCCCTGCTACCTTCAGAATTTGAAAGAGAGTATTCCAATCAACATTGTCAAAAGCTTTCTCTAAATCTACAAATGCTAGAAACGTAGGTTTGCCCTTCCTTAATCTAGCTTCTAAGATAAGTCGTAGGGACAGTATTGCCTCACGTGTTCCAACATTTCTACGGAATCCAAACTGATCTTCCCCGAGGTCGGATTCTACTAGTTTTTCCGTTCATCTGTAAAGAATTCGTGTTAGTATTTTGCAGCTGTGACTTATTAAACTGATAGTTCGGTAATTTTCACATCTGTCGACACCTGCTTCCCGGGGGATTGGAATTATTATATTCTTCTTGGAGTCTGAGGGTATTTCGCCTTTCTCATACATCTTGCTCACCAGATGGTAGAGTTTTGTCAGGACTGGCTCTCCCAAGGCCGTCAGTAGTTCCAATGGAATGTTGTCTACTCCGGGGGCCTTGTTTCCACTCAGGTCTTTCAGTGCTCTGTCAAACTCTTCACGCAGTATTGTATCTCCCATTTCATCTTCATCTACATCCTCTTCCATTTCCATAATATTTTCCTCAAGTACATCGCCCTTGTATAGACCCTCTATATACTCCTTCCACCTTTCTGCTTTCCCTTCTTTGCTTAGAACTGGGTTTCCATCTGAGCTCTTGATGTTCATACAAGTGGTTCTCTTATCTCCAAAGGTCTCTTTAATTTTCCTGTAGGCAGTATCTATCTTACCCCTAGTGAGATAAGCTTCTACATCCTTACATTTGTCCACTAGCCATCCCAGCTTAGCCATTTTGCACTTCCTGTCGATCTCATTTTTGAGACGTCTGTATTCCTTTTTGCCTGCTTCATTTACTGCATTTTTATATTTTCTTTCATCAATTAAATTCAGTATTTCTTTCGTTACGCAAGGATTTCTACTAGCCCTCGTCTTTTTACCTACTTGATCCTCTGCTGCCTTCACTACTTCATTCCTCAAAGCTACCCATTCTTCTTCTACCGTATTTCTTTCCCCCATTCCTGTCAATTGCTGCATTATGCTCTCCCTGAAGCTCTGTACAACCTCTGGTTCTTTTAGTTTATGCAGGTCCCATCTCCTTAAATTCCCACTTTTTTGCAGTTTCTTTAGTTTTAATCTACAGGTCATAACCAATAGATTGTGGTCAGAGTCCACATCTGCCCCTGGAAATGTCTTACAATTTAAAATCTGGTTCTTAAATGTCTGTCTTACCATCTTTTATGGTTCTTGAACCAAGTGTTAGCTATGATTAAGTTGTGCTCTGTGCAAAATTCTACCAGGTGGCTTCCTCTTTCATTTCTTTGCCCCCGTCCATATTCACCTACTATGTTTCCTTCTCTCTCTTTTCCTACTACCGAATTCCAGTCACCCATGACTATTAAGTTTTCGTCACCCTTCACTATCTGGATAATTTCTTTTATTTGATGGTACATATCTTCAATTTCTTCGTCATCTGCAGATCTAGTTGGCATATAAACTTGTACTACTGTAGTAGGTGTGGGCTTCGTATCTATCTTGGCCACAATAATGCGTTCACTATGCTGTTTGGAGTAGCTTACCCGCATTCCTATTTTTTTATTCATTATTAAACCTACTCCTGCATTACTCCTATTTGATTTTGTGTTTATAACCCTGTAGTCACCTGACCAGAAGTCTTGTTCCTCCTGCCACCGAACTGCACTAATTCCCACTATATCTAACTTTAACCTATCCATTTCCCTTTTTAACTTTTTAACCTACCTGCCCGATTAAGGGATCTGACATTCCACGCTCCGATCCGTAGAACGCCAGTTTTCTTTCTCCTGATAACGACATCCTCCTGAGTAGTCCCCGCCCGGAGATCCGAATGGGGGACTATTTTACCTCCGGAATATTTTACCCAAGAGGATGCCATCATTATTTAATCATACAGTAAAGCTGCATGCCCTCGGGAAAGATTACGGCCGTAGTTTCCCCTTGCTTTCAGCCGTTCGAAGTACCAGCACAGCAAGGCCGTTTTGGTTATTGTTACAAGGCCAGATCAGTCAATCATCCAGACTGTTGCCCCTGCAACTACTGAAAAGGCTGCTGCCCCTCTTCAGGAACCACACGTTTGTCTGGCCTCTCAACAGATACCCCTCCGTTGTGGTTGCACCTACGGTACGGCTATCTGTATCGCTGAGGCACGCAAGCCTCCCCACCAACGGCAAGGTCCATGGTTCATGGGGGTGGAAATTGATGATAAATATGTAAATTTGAGGGAATTACGACGAAATTGCAAAACCGCATAAAGAACTTGCGAAATTACGTAAATTGACTGAGAATACACAAAATTAGAGAGAAAGTAGTACGAAATACGGGGAATTTAGGTGGGTTGGGGGGTACTCGGACACCCAAGATCGATAAAAGCTTAAAAATTATGCTCTGGTTGCATTCAGGTTTAGCCCCCCCCCCCTGTAAACTACATGGGTTTTCGTAACACACACTCCAACAAAGTATTACACAGAGGCCGGTCGGGGTAGTCGAGTGCTTCTAGGCGCTACAGTCTGGAACCGCGCGACCGCTCCGGTCGCAGGTTCGAATCCTGCCTCGGGCATGGGTGTCTGATGTCCTTAGGTTAGTAAGGTTTAAGTAGTTCTAAGTTCTAGGGGACTGATGACTTCAGAATTTAAGTCCCAAAGTGCTCAGAGCCATTGGAACCATTTTTTATTACACAGAGGCGCTGTATTAAAGCATGTAAAACATATGACTCCTAATCCAAAACTGTGTTCTCACACGTGCAGCCGAGTATACATATTACCAAACTATGGCCAGTTCTCGCAGACAGTGTTATTCCTCAAGTATTAAGGAGAAGAATCAATGCATTTATCAATGATTCCCTAGTGTGTTCTGCAGGAGAGTGGACTCATGTCACATTTATCATCTTAAAATATGTGAGGGGAGTGTACTTGAGAGATGTGGTGTTACGACAAGATTGCTATATTATCCTACACCTGAGAAAAATCACGTAACATCACACCAGGACTTGTTGTGCAAGACGAGTGCTGCCAGAGCTGTGGTGGTGCTACTGTAAACAGCAGTAAGACTGGTACATCAGCTTTGGCTACTGTTGGTCGTGCTTACTCCCTAGTAAGAAGCTGTTGCTTCTTTGTGTCCATTTTCTTGCAGCAGGGTGTTGGTGGTACCTGAATGTATCAACTATCTAAAATATTCATGTCGGTTTATCTTCACTCAATTTCCTAGTGAGCCATAGCCACATCCATGAAAACCGATTCTAGTACTAATTATAAGCATGACTGATGTGGTAAGTGTGATTGAGGGTATATACGTTTCCGACTCAAAAGGTATTAATTTCCTGAGAGACAAAACAGCGGTCTTTGGACTTCATTCTAGTTGGTTAATAAGTGGTTAGAGCGGTGGATGTGCAATGACAAAGCCATCCTAGGATCTCAGAAAAGGGTAGAAAGAAGTAGTTTTATCATTTTAAAGTGTCACCATACTGAATGGGGTAGGAAACTTGAGGGGTGGTTGTAAGTCTGATGTTGGACAAATATATTCTGCATTAGAGTATTAAGACCGTTGCATTCCACATGACCTACTCCAGTAACTGTATGGCACTAATAATACAGCATTTTTAGGTGTATAACTATGTAACCATAGGAGTTTGTGTGTGTGTGTGTGTGTGTGTGTGTGTGTGTGTGTGTGTGTGTGTGTGTGTGTGTGTGTGTGTGCTCTACGATCATTTCTGTCATGCTGATACCTTCCTGGTAATGACTCCAGATAGTGGAATAATGCTTCAGAATTGCAGAATTGATTGCACAGTTAATTTAAGTGAAATGTTGCAAGCTCCACTGGCTGGAGCTCTATCATGTATAACCCATATATTTCTTCTTAACAGTCTGTTATATCAGCGCAACACTCATGTCTACTGTACATTGTATGTATGCTGTTTAGGTTTTTATGTTGGTAACGCCACGTAGCGCTCTGTATGAAAATCACTTACTGTGTTGTGTGCAGTCTGTGGCTGGTTGGACTCATTGTTGGAATATTCGCTTGTGTAGTGTTGGGCAGTTGGACGTGAACAGCACGTAGCGTTGTGCAGTTGGAGGTGAGCAGCCAGCAGTGGTGGATGTGGAGAGAGAGAGACGTCAGAGTTGTGAGATCGGACGATCTGGACGTGTGTCCGCCAGAAAAAGGAAATTTGTAAAGATGGATGTCACGAATTGGTAAATATATATGTAATGACTTTCGAAAAGTATTAAGGTAAATACATTGTTTGTTCTCTATCAAAATCTTTCATTTGCTAACTATGCCTATCAGTAGTTAGTGCCTTCAGTAGTTAGAATCTTTTATTTAGCTAGCAGTATTGGCGCTCGCTGTGTTGCAGTAGTTAGAGTAATGAAGATTTCTGTGAGGTAAGTGATTCACTAAATGTATAGGTTATTGTTAGTCAGGGCTATTCTTTTGTAGGGATTATTGAAAGTCAGACTGCGTTGCGCTATAAATATTGTGTGTCAGTTTAGTGACGATCAGAATAAGAGAGAAATGTCTGAGTACGTTCAGTTTTACTCAGCTGTCTTTGTATCAAATAACGTAGAAGTTTACCAGCACAGTCTTTTTTAAATTTTTCTAAGGGGATGTTACAACATCAATAAGAGGCGCTACCCTCCTCGACACACTCGCATCTGGAGAGATCTTCTGCTTTTGGATGGGTGTTGTGGGTAAGGTTGGTGCTGCAGGGAGGATTGGTCAAGTACAATGTGGGAGGGATTTGTCAATCTCTGACTATCTTACGAATGCGTGAATACTCTGACACCCAAACTGGGAAAGATGTCCAGCATAATCGTAAATTCTGCACAATGATTGATGCTCTGGAAATATGCAGATAACCTAATGGCATCGGTATAAGATACTGCATTTACAATCTTAGTATTTGGTATTTGTAAAGTAGTGAATGGGTGATTTAGTGATGATGCAGACTGTGGGGAGCATTATGCTGTGTCATTGGTTGGTGTTGAAATTACGGAACGACTGGTAACATGCTGAAATTGATCTTTCTGTCAATTGCGTTGTGTATTACAGTACATCGTCCCATATCAATGGTGTGTCTCCCAATCCATCCGTCCATTGGTATACTGATGATAACCGCATAATGATTGACTGACACCACTTGGTTGAGATGGAGGGAGCCTGGATGTCTGCTTCTTATGGCTGTGGAACGTGGGATAAATGCAGATTTCATCACCTTCAGACAGTGGTTTGGAAGCGTTCATCAGGGTCTATACAAGGGCGATGTACTTGAGGAAAATATTATGGAAATGGAAGAGGATGTAGATGAAGATGAAATGGGAGATACAATACTGCGTGAAGAGTTTGACAGAGCACTGAAAGACCTGAGTGGAAACAAGGCCCCCGGAGTAGACAACATTCCATTGGAACTACTGACGGCCTTGGCAGAGCCAGTCCTGACAAAACTCTACCATCTGGTGAGCAAGATGTATGAGAAAGGCGAAATACCCTCAGACTCCAAGAAGAATATAATAATTCCAATCCCAAAGAAAGCAGGTGTCGACAGATGTGAAAATTACCGAACTATCAGTTTAATAAGTCACAGCTGCAAAATATTAACGCGAATTCTTTACAGATGAACGGAAAAACTAGTAGAATCCGACCTCGGGGAAGATCAATTTGGATTCCGTAGAAATGTTGGAACACGTGCGGCAATACTGTCCCTACGACTTATCTTAGAAGCTAGATTAAGGAAGGGCAAACCTACGTTTCTAGCATTTGTAGATTTAGAGAAAGCTTTTGACAATGTTGATTGGAATACTCTCTTTCAAATTCTGAAGGTAGCAGGGGTAAAATACAGGGAGCGAAATGCTATTTACAATTTGTACAGAAACCAGATGGCAGTTATAAGAGTCGAGGGACATGAAAGGGAAGCAGTGGTTGGGAAAGGAGTGAGACAGGGTTGCAGTCTCTCCCCGATGTTATTCTATCCGTATTTTGAGCAAGCAGTGAAGGAAACAAAAGAAAAATTCGGAGTAGGTATTAAAATCCATGGAGAAGAAATAAAAATGTTGAGGTTCGCCGATGACATCGTAATTCTGTCAGAGACAGGAAAGGACTTGGAAGAGCCGTTGAACGGAATGGATAGTGTCTTGAAAGGAGAATATAAGATGAACATCAACAAAAGCAAAACGAGGATAATGGAATGTAGTAGAATTAAGTCGGGTGATGCTGAGGGAATTAGATTAGGAAATGAGACACTTAAAGTAGTAAAGGAGTTTTGCTATTTGGGGAGCAAAATAACTGATGATGGTCGAAGTAGAGAGGATATAAAATGTAGACTGGCAATGGCTAGGAAAGCGTTTCTGAAGAAGAGAAATTTGTTAACATCGAGTATAGGTTTCAGTGTCAGGAAGTCATTTCTGAAAGTATTTGTATGGAGTGTAGCCATGTATGGAAGTGAAACATGGACGATAACTAGTTTGGACAAGAAGAGAATAGAAACGTTCGAAATGTGGTGCTACAGAAGAATGCTGAAGATTAGATGGGTAGATCACATAACTAATGAGGAAGTATTGAATAGGATTGGAGAGAAGAGAAGTTTGTGGCACAACTTGACTAGAAGAAGGGATCGGTTGGTAGGACATGTTCTGAGGCTTCAAGGGATCACCAATTTAGTATTAGAGAGCAGCGTGGAGGATAAGAATCGTATAGGGAGACCAAGAGATGACTACGCTAAGCAGATTCAGAAGGATGTAGGTTGCAGTAGGTACTGGGAGATGAAGAAGCTTGCACAAGATAGAATAGCATGGAGAGTTGCATCAAACCAGTCTCAGGACTGAAGACCACAACAACAACATCATCAATGTGTCATTATACTAGGATTTCCTCGATTTTTACCAACTTCGTGATTTTTCGATTTTTTTATATTTTTCCGTATGTTTATTGTCATATTGCTGGCATACTCAAGCATTGTTTGATTTTATATTAGGATATTTGTGGGTCCTATACAGCAACCTACCAAAAAAATCCTAACAATTCCCCTCTTTCCGTTGATCTACATGCCTGCATTTTGTATACGGAGGTCATGAAAAAGTATAGTAACACTCGCCTCTTACCTAGATGATTCTCAAGGAGTGTTGCATATCGGAAACTCGTAGTCTGGAAACAAATCCATTTGCTGCTAAGGCACATCAGAGATCTTGTCCGCAGACTCGTGTACCGATGCATTTGATGTAACCTCAAAGTCTGGCACAGTTCTGCACGTTCATCTGACTCCAACTCCACTGTGTAGGAATCTGCAAATGGGAGCTGACGTGCGTACAGAGTTGATTGCTGCTGCTACTGCTCTGATATTTTTTCCCATAAGCATGTGCTCTTATTGTTTACTTGATGAGCTTGGCTACTTTTTTTTTACACTGTGCAATTCTGATACATCCCAACAACCATGTCAGGACACCTACGAACTGTAAAATTTCGGGTATTTTTTATCCTAGTAATAAGTTATTTATTATATTTAGTCGACTGCACTTAGCATCCTGGACTGTGAGAATTTCCCATGCGCACCCCTGGCAGCGTAATTTATTGACCAACAGCTAGCAAGTTATGCATTCGAACTACAACCGTCCACCGCTGGCAGCTCCACACACATACGTATAGGGACTACGCATGCACATTACCAATCGTGAAGTCTCGATTTCAACTGCTTGTACGTTGTTTTAGATTGTGCTGAAGCCCCCGCACATAGCAGAAAACTCTTGGCAAAACGATTCTGAAGGGGAGCTAACCAAAATTAATTCATCCAGCTAAAGAGCAGACATCGTCAGTGCAAGTTATATTACCGATAATTCGTAACAATATTGTCGAGATACAGCAGTAATAATAACAAACCAAGGCATTATGCTGCGCCTATCACACTGCCTTTTATACTCTTAAAGTTCCATGATGACAGAACATAATCGTCCAAATTCCGCTATTTTATGTGTTACATGTCTGTCGGAAAGATGGAGACAGTCCTTCGTGGATATTATGCTTATGTATGGTACAGAACAGCATATACGTCAGGTGGTATAGTACTATACTCGAACGCACACAGTCACTCACAACCAAATATTCTACAGTTGCAGTGCATTTGCTCTATTTGTCTGCATGTCTATGTATACGTGAGTGTCATGGATGTCTGTCTTAAACCTCACCTAGTCCTCTCGCTGGTGGATCCACCTCTGGACCCTATCCAAGATGTGCTTGCATTGCGGATCATCCTCCAGACACCATTCCGTATATGATCTAAAGTGGATCCACCAGTGGCTCGACTGGGGCACGTTTGCATATCATGTTGACGTCACAATAGTGCTGATACCACCAGTGCCCTACTACTACCAATGTCTGTGCAAAAGATTATTGGAGCAAGAGTAAAATAGGGAAAAAAGCTGTCAAGAAATTTTTGAGATATGTATAAACACTATTTCCCCTTTACATATTACATATATTTTTATGTACCATGTGTATTAAAAAAAAGTCACCTTTGTCTGTCTGAATGTTTATTAGAAAATTTTGTCAAAATTTGTAGGAAATCGATCAAGAACTTTTTGTTAAGAAGGTTTCTTCTTTATGTATTATATGTACATTTATGTTTCACATATATTATAGAAATATGTAGCCGGTGTCGATCTGAAAGTATATTTGAGATATATATATATCTGAATTATTGTTAGAGTATCATGAAAAGTTTTAAGTAAGTGGGCCAATTGTTTTTCGAGATGTTTACTAACAAAGTTCCCATATATGTGTGTATGTGTGTGTACGACATATACACTCCTGGAAATTGAAATAAGAACACCATGAATTCATTGTCCCAGGAAGGGGAAACTTTATTGACACATTCCTGGGGTCAGATACATCACATGATCACGCTGACAGAACCACAGGCACATAGACACAGGCAACAGATCATGCACAATGTCGGCACTAGTACAGTGTATATCCACCTTTCGCAGCAATGCAGGCTGCTACTCTCCCATGGAGACGATCGTAGAGATGCTGGCTGCAGTCCTGTGGAACGGCTTGCCATGCCATTTCCACCTGGCGCCTCAGTTGGACCAGCGTTCGTGCTGGACGTGCACACCGCGTGAGACGACGCTTCATCCAGTCCCAAACATGCTCAATGGGGGACAGATCCGGAGATCTTGCTGGCCAGGGTAGTTGACTTACACCTTCTAGAGCACGTTGGGTGGCACGGGATACATGCGGACGTGCATTGTCCTGTTGGAACAGCAAGTTCCCTTGCCGGTCTAGGAATGGTAGAAAGATGGGTTGGATAACGGTTTGGATGTACCGTGCACTATTCAGTGTCCCCTGGACAATCACCAGAGGTGTACGGCCAGTGTAGGAGATCGCTCCCCACACCATGATGCCGGGTGTTGGCCCTGTGTGCCTCGGTCGTATGCAGTCCTGATTGTGGCGCTCACCTGCACGACGCCAAACACGCATGCGACCATCATTGGCACCAAGGCAGAAGCGACTCTCATGTTGAAGACGACACGTCTCCATTCGTCCCTCCATTCACGCCTGTCGCGACACCACTGGAGGCGGGCTGCACGATGTTGGGGCGTGAGCGGAAGACGGCCTAACGGTGAGTGGGACCGTAGCCCAGCTTCATGGAGACGGTTGCGAATGGTCCTCGCCGATACCCCAGGAGCAATAGTGTCCCTAATTTGCTGGGAAGTGGCGGTGCGGTCCCCTACGGCACTGCGTAGGATCCTACGGTCTTGGCGTGCATCCGTGCGTCGCTGCGGTCCGGTCCCAGTTCGATGGGCACGTGCACCTTCCGCCGACCACTGGCGACAACATCGATGTACTGTGGAGACCTCACGCCCCACGTGTTGAGCAATTCGGCGGTACGTCCACCAGGCTTCCCGCATGCCCACTATACGCCCTCGCTCAAAGTCCGTCAACTGCACATACGGTTCGCGTCCACGCTGTCGCGGCATGTTACCAGTGTGAAAGACTGATATGGAGCTCCGTATGCCACGGCAAACTGGCTGACACTGACGACGGCGGTGCACAAATGCTGCGCAGCTAGCGCCATTCGACGGCCAACACCGCGGTTCCTGGTGTGTCCGCTGTGCAGTGCGTGTGATCATTGCTTGTACAGCCCTGTCGCAGTGTCCGGAGCAAGTATGGTGGGTCTGACACACCGGTGTCAATGTGTTCTTTTTTCCATTTCCAGGAGTGTATTTATAAATATGTAGCCTATGCCTCTCTGAACTTTTATTAGAATATTGTGTAAACATTTAAAGTAATTCGATCAAGAACTTTTGGAGAATTTTCTTAACTTTTGCCTTTATATACGAGGTGTGTTTCTTTAACTAAGCACCGTTATTAAATTTAAAAAAAAGACGTGCTAAGACATCTCAATAACTTTATTTTTACTTGAATGCCTACACCTTAATCTACTTATCTACATAATTTCCGTCAGTATTGAGGCACTTTTCATAACCTTGTGGCAGTTTTTGAATACCCTCCTCACAGAAGTCTGCCGCCTGACTTGTTAACCACTGCATCACCACTGTTTTGACTTCGTCATCGTCTTGAAGACGCTGACCGCCCAGGTGTTTCTTCAAGTGCAGGAACAGATGGTAGTCACTGGGCGCAAGATCGGGGCTTTACGGAGGATGATCTAGAGTTTCCCATCGAAAAGATGTGACGAGATCGTTGGTCTGATTCGCCACAAGCGTACGGGCATTTTCTTGCCGCAAAACGATGGCCTTGCTCAACTTCCATGTACTGCAGCTTTGATTCCGGTGTGACGTAGGCCACCCACGTTTCATCGCCCGTAACAGTTTGGCTTAAGAAATCGTCACCGTCGTTGTGGTACCGGAAAGTAAATGCGCTATCTAAACGTTTGGTTTTGTGTACATCCGTCAACATTTTCGGTACCCAACGTGCGCACAATTTCCGTTAATTCGAGTGCTTGGTCAGAATGCCATACAAAACACTACGAGAAACATTAGGAAAATCATCCCGCAAGGAGGAAATCGTAAAGCGTCTGTTTTCCCTCAACTTATTGTCCACTTCCTGCACCAAACTTTCATTAACGACCGAAGGATTCCCACTCTGTTGTTCATCATGCACATTTGTGCGGCCATCTTTAAATGCTCTCACCCACTTTCTCATCACTCTTAATGTTTTCTCCGTAAACTGCACAGATCCCACGATGAATATCGATCGCTTTTAGGCCTTTAGCACTAAGAAATCTTATAACAGCCCGTACTTCACAGTCGGCGGGACTCACGATTATCGGAGGCATCTTAAATATTCAGTACACAACGTAAACAAGGAAGAATCAGACTGTAATGGCGTCAGTGCGCAGATTAAGTAACAGGCTTTCGTGTAAAAATGAAATTATTGAGATATCTTAGCACGTCTTTTTTAATTTGAAAACGGTACTTACTTATAAAACACGCCTCGTAGTATAAATATGTATTTGTACACCATATGTGTTTTCAAAAGTAGCATAAACTACAACTTGTCTTTGTGTAGTAGTATCGATTAACTGCAGTCAGTTCCCTTTATAGGCATTTATTTTTCCATTATGACATTTCACGATGCCTGGCATTCCTTTATCAAATTTTTATATTTATTTACTTGTCGTGAACATTATTTCCTTACTAACAACACACAGAATTTGGCAGGGAAATTTTTAAGGCAGCTATTGTAAAACGTAAGTAAACAATGTTCAAGACACGGGGATGAATGTAAGCATCTGAAGATAGGGTGAACATAAAATGAACGTACTCTCAGAATCATGTGTTTTGAGGCATAATTTGTTGTTGCAGCACCTTGAGCCTGCGCGGTAGCTCATTGTGTAGCCGGCACGGTAGCTCAGCGTGTTCGGTCAGAGAGCTGGTTGGCCTCTGTAATAAAAAAAAAAAAAACTGAGTGAAAGGATCAACAACGAATTTGAACGGATGTCATGTGACGTCCGCAACGACCAAAAAACACAACGATCAACAACAAACAAAATGCAAAAAAAAAGTGTGTTTGTTCAGAGGGTTATCTGCCCTCTCTAATAACAGAAATGAGTCAACGGTTCAACACTGAACTTGAACAGGTATCATGGTATATCCGCACCGAACAAATAGAACTAAGTGAAATTATTAAAAAAAACACAATGTACGCTATAGTTTTGAGTTTGTGGCTAAGAGCGCTGTAGTCGTGTCATGTGAGGAGGCGGCATGTGAGGTTAAGTAAAGCTAAGTTTTCCTAGCTGCCGGAATTCCCCACAACGTGCTACGTAAAACCCGTGGAGACTGCGATCGCTACTCCCACACTGCAAGCATACTAGACCGTTTTCCAAGGGTGTGGGCAACATAGTGCCGGTACTGGCTGTACCTATGAGAAACGCTTGCGTGCTTCTGGAGGAATCTGTCCCGCACGTCACAGCGATTTGCTTGGTTAGAGGAATGGGGGAAATCGAACTGAAGATGAAGCAAACTACTAGCCAACAGCGGCAGTGTTTTTTCGGCGAGCACGAGCAGTATGAGAGAAGCTATTTCATCCGCTCTAATTATTGAAACATTCTCCAGAAATATCGGCTACCCGCTTCTCTGCCTCAGAGAATGGGCAGCTTCGGATTGGTATCCGAACAGCATATTTTATGGAACATGGCTGACGCCGATTTGAACAGATCAATGCAAACGGAGTTAAATTGGGCAGAATTCGGAAGAACATTGAATGAAACATGTAGTAAGAAATGTCTTCGTTTATATCCAATACAATACATTTGTAAATATATTTGTACCGAGACTTTAGAAACAATTATAAGGAGTTGGATGTTGTTATTGTGATCATTACTGTGAAAGACTTAAAATTCGGCACGTTGAAGCAATCAGTGAATCCGCTCTAACAGTGAACCGCTCACCTTATCGTAATCGGCGACACGTGGTATGTTGTCCTTGAGCAGTTAATTTCTGATACGGCAGTGGGAAACGGAATACTCCGCATCGTCGAGCAACTGTTTTGTTACTAAAATGTTATATGCTCCTTCTTCACAATGTAAGAACATTTGTGTGACTATTTTGCACTTCCTCAGTACTCTTCCCAATAACATGCAGTATTCCTCCGCTTCCCTAACTCCCATGTACTTTCGAAGTGCTAAAATTAACAGGTTTTTGGATCGATCACTGCGTTGCATGTCTTACCTTCGCTGCCTCCGTACTACAGTCACGCCGCACTGCACTGCGCCTATAAAAGCAAAATGTTCCTCGCAGCGCGCTGGAACTCACGTCTCGCCAAATTGTAAAAATAAATTCCAACCTTTCCGGAACTTTTTCTCATTTTGATCCCCCTCCCCCCCCCCCCCTCACACACACACACACAGGCACACGCACACAAGAGTGTAAAGGGAAATGTTTGTCGCTTTCGGATGCTGGTTTGCTAAAAATTCCGCGTCCAACGTGACGATTTAATTTATTACTTCAGCATTACTGCTTCTATTGACCAGAAAGTTTGCGCACGTTATCAGCATGTACTACTGAAGCCAACTATAAAATTATGTTCTTTTACGACTCATGGTTAAAGAGATATGGTGTGATAAATATTAAGTAGCTCGGAAAACCATCTTTTCTTAAAAGCTTAAATATTTCTTTGTTTCAATAGCATAAAATTTTCATTGAATTAAGAAAGAAGTCAGAAGGTGGTAACTGTATCAGTCTATCAGGTACAATTGTCTAATTTTATTATCTGACGCGCACCACCCCGAGCCAAGGGAAACGTTTCAGAGTGCTACGGCCCGCATCGGACAGCCAAAGATACTGCGATAAATTCCCGCACGTAACTTCAGAAAGTGCATCAGGCCGTCTGGTCAGCCAGGGTGCCCATGTCTGACTAAAGGCAGACGCTGGCATAATCGCAGCAGCCAGAATCGTCTAAATACTTATGTTATTGGCAATGATTCTTTCAGTGGACCTTCTCGTATCGCGTAACGCGCAGCGCGCTGTCTTGCGAGTCAGGGAGGTGAGACAGGTGTGGATCGAAACCGCGCCGCGGATTAACGGCCGTGTGTTGCTACACCGACCAGCTTGAGTATGATCTGTAGGTGGTCTCCCACACTGGTTAGGTGTGGTGGGACACTGGCGTCTCAGTACTGCTGTACCAATTCTCATGCCATGTGTTTGCTGCTCGTTTCTGTCTTCGTTGTTATCAAAATAGCACTGATATCTTTTCCCATTTTGTATAATTACGCAATATTTCAAACCAGTGCAGATTTCACGAATAAAACTTACTCATTTAAAAAAAAGGTTTGTTTAAAAAAGAAATAATTTAGCAATCCTTCTGTGGCTAATTGATGTATCGGTAATTAACTCGGTTATAAGTAAAAAATTAAAAACAGCTGTTCTAACAGATACCAATCAAATACCGAAAAATATTTTGAACGAAAGTACTGGTATCGGTTTTAACCTGTCGGTTTTTCCTATCCCTACGATCATCATCTTATTCCTTAGCGAGCGTACTCCAATACCCGACATTCGTAACCTTGATCGTAATTGGATGAACAACGGCGCTCAGGTTGATGCCCTGTTCCTTGATTTCAGTAAGGCATTTGACACCGTCCTGCATTGCCGTTTAGGGAAAAAAAGAGCTTACGGAATATCTGAGCAGACTTGCGATTGGATTCAAGACTTTCTTGCAGATAGAACTCAACACGTCACCCTTAACGGAACAAAATCGACAGATGTAAAGGTAATATCCAGAGTACCACAGGAAAGTGTGATAGGAGGGGGAGGGGAGGGGGTTGTTTTGGGGAAGAGACCAAACAGCGAGGTCATCGGTGTCATCGGATTAGGGAAGGACGGGGAAGGAAGTCGGCCGTGCCCTTTTAAAGGAACCATCCCGGCATTTGCCTGCAGTGATTTAAGAATACTGGCGTATCAACCGGCATGATAGTATGGGTGCCATTGGTTACACGTCTTGGTCACCTCTTGTTCGCATTGACGGCACTCTGAACAGTGGACGTTTCATTTCAGATGTGTTACGACCCGTGGCTCTACTCTTCATTCGATCCCTGCGAAACCCTACATTTTAGCAGGATAATGCACGACCGCATGTTGCAGGTCCTGTATGGGCCTTTCTGGATACAGAAAATGTTTGATTGCTGCCCTGGCCAGCACATTCTCCAGAACTCTGACCAATTGAAAACGTCTGGTCAATGGTGGCCGAGCAACTGGCTCATCACAATACGCCAGTCACTATTCTTGATGAAATGTGGTATCGTGCTGAAGTTGCATGGGCAGCTGTACCTGTACACGCCATCCAAGCTGTGTTTGTCTAGATGCCCAGGCGTATCAAGGACGCTGTGGTTGTTCTGGGTACTGATTTCTCAGGATCTATCAACCCAAATTGCCTGAAAATGTAATCACATGTCAGTTCTAGTATAATATATGTGTCCAATGAATACCCTTTTATCATCTGCATTTCTTCTTGGTGTAGCAATTTTAATGGCCAGTAGTGTATTTCCACTCTGATTACATCATGCACGTGCCTTAAAACTTGTTCAAACATTTTCGTATCTTCGATCTCTCTTTTAAAGCGTGGATTTGTGTTCCATTGCAACACATACAAAGGCAAAGTGTCTATTTATCGATATTTGTGCCGGAATAAATGGAAAACGCATTGAGTCGCGAGAAAACCGATAGAAAGTTTTGCTCATCCGAAGAATCTGGAAGGTGGAATGTGGATCCTGGGATCTAAAGCTGAGATTGCTAAGTATGGAACATGAGGAGAAAGTTATCAGTGTGCTAAGGAAGGCCGTTAGAAAGAACAGTTAACTAACGAAAGATGAGAAGTGCTCGAGGTGCTCTTTGGAGACTGAATATTTTCGTTGGCCCCCGTCAAATTTGACGGTGTAGAGAACAGATTCGGACTGAAAGACCACAAGAACCTATCCAGTCAGCTATACGTATATAAAAGCGTCGCGTTTGGCAATAGTTGCCATGAAAGAGAATCATAGTATCAAAAGAACAACTTCAGTCCACTTCCAATCTGCTAAAGGCCCGCCGTTGTCTAAATGAAAGAGACTAAACAAACGACTAGCAGTAAAAAATTGCCATTTGTGTGTTTTATATTCTTTAAGTGTCTTGCTGTTTTGCGTGATATCATTAACTGTGAATGTGTGATTAAGAATGAAAAAGACAGTGTCCGCATCTCATGTGCAGGCAGGAATTATCTATCGTACACGAAACCGTGGTCATGACACTAACACATCACATGCACGTGTTCACAGCCAACGCGAAACGCAGTCTCGAGACATGGAGAAACATTTATTTGATTTGATTTACTTGTTCTACGAGATAACGAGTTAGATGAAACGGGTGCCAATATTGTTCAGAGTGTGTACTATAAGTACCATTCCCTGAATAAATCCGAGGGCTACTGAAATATACTTTACTCACAGTGGTCACCCTTATTAATAAGTACTAGTAACAAAATTTCCCACACAGATACGTGTACAATACCTATGGTGGCACCCATTAAAGAATAACACAAGTTTGTGTAGAAGTGATGTAAAATGAACTGCCATTATGAAAACGGTCACGTTTAGATTACATGCACAACCTAAATCCTATTGATCAATCTCTCTCAGCTCAGATCGATAGCGTTGCAAACTCTGTATGTCATATTCCATTTAGATTATGCTTCCTAAGACTTTCATTACTGTATTAGGTAAAATTTTCACTTAACATCCTATTGTTCATATGTAGTTCATTTGTCAAAAATCATTCATACGTTGTATATACCGGGTTAATCACATAAAAGTTTCGTCGCAAATATTGCAGAAATGGAAAGAGCAATTGGGTAGTGGCTTTTGCAGAATGGATTGGTAATCAAGGGCTCGTATTGTTAGACAATCAACAGATTGTGATAATACTTACAAAGTGTATTTTTTGTGCAAACATAATACACCTTTTAAATCGACCAATGCCTATTGACTCTAACAAATTAAAAGTAGGGTGAATTAGAGTGTCAGTGGTGTTTGTTTGCAGGATTCTATTGCGAATAGTTCACGAAATATCGTATTTTGAAAATTTCCCACACCAAGACGTGTATAATACCTGTGGTAGCACAGATTGAAGAACAAGTGGATACACTAGGTACGTTGATTCAGTAACGAGACAATTGACCATCACCGGTTGCGTTCAAAATGAACAACAGCGGCAGTACACACTGACAGTCTGTGCACGTACTAGCATTTCAGCGGAGATGTCCGAGCAGACTGCAGTAATACATCGTTGCAGATCATCGGGTGTAATTGGTACGCCTTGTAGAGAGCGCTTTCAGCTTTTTCCACAGAAAAAAAGTCTGCAGGCGTCAAATCTGAGGGAACGGGCCGGCCAAGGTATAGTTCCTCTGGGTCCATTCCAACGATCTGGAAACAATTCGTGAAGACATGCTGTGGTACTTGGTGCACTATGGGCTGGACAGCCATTCTGTTGGTACCACAGGCTCCACCCAGTCTGCCGAGTAACGTCTTCTAGCATCTGATCTGCGATGCTTGTACGCGTTCAGTGTTCCGTGTATAAAAAGCGGGACTGTGAGGTGATGGTTCACTATCCCACACCACAAGCTCCATGGACACTGACGTTCCACCTGACTAAGCCAACGGGGATTGTCAACAGACCAATAGCGCACTTTCGGCGGTTTAAATAGTCATGATCAGTAAATGTGGCTTCATCACTAAACAAGATACGTGATACTTCCGGAGTATCCTGTCTTAATGCCCATGTGTAGAAGGTTACACGATTCTCACAATCGTTTCCGTGCAGCTTGATGGAGAGAGGTATGATAGGGATGGAACCTATGTCGGTGAAGAACGCGTAGGGCGCTTGACTGACTCATGGCTCTGAGCACTATGTGACTTAACACCTCAGGTCATCAGTCCCCTAGAACTTAGAACTACTTAAACCTAACTAACCTAAGGACATCACACACATCCATGCCCGAGGCAGGATTCGAACCTGCGACCATAGCGGTCGCGCGGTTCCAGACTGTAGCGCCTACAACCCCTCGGCCACCCTGGCCGGCGACTGACTCATGTCACGTCCTCGTTCGATTTGAAAGAGCTAACGTACGCATCAACTGCAACAGCAGCAAGAACAGTCAGGGGCTCGTGTCGTTAGCCAATCAACAGATTGTAATAATACTTAGAAAGTGCAAACATACACTTTTTTTAATGGAAAAATGCCTATTGACGTTTTTAGGTGATTCGGCCTGTATTTCTGTTTATTGAAATATTATGTGTATACAGGGTGTTTGCTTTAACTTGAGACAACTAAATAACTCGAAAACGACGCATGGTACGAAAGAAATGTTCTAGGGGAAAAGTTAATATTAGTACAAGTGTGTACTACAACAAGTCACCTGCTAACCATCCCTCCTGTGAGGGCGAGATCAATTTTGTCTTTTCAAATTGGAACCCCCATTTTCATGCATATTCGGATTCCACAGAAAAAATACGTATGATTTGCTCAAACCATTGTTTCCCATTCGTTGTAGATAAGGCTGCAATCTACAAATATTTAGTATGCCTATTTTTTCAGTTAAGAACCGACGCAATTGATTCTAAATTTAAATAAAAACCTTTGTATTCTAACGGTTGATATTTATGTTCGAAATTTACTTTAGTGTTGCAAATTTGACTGTACAGCACAATATGGAGAAATTTCAATGTCTAGCCATATTATTTGTTCTGTACACTCACCTTTGCAACACTGAAGTAAATTTGGAACATAAATATCAACCGTTAGAACACAAAGATTTACATTTACATCGTAAATGAAATGTAGAATGAAATACGTCGGTTCTTAAATGTAAAACAGGCACACTTGATATTTGTCGATTACAGTCTACCACGAATGAGAAACAATGGTTTGAATCAACAAGTACCTATTTTCTGGCGTAGAAACTGAATATGCAATAAAAACTATGGGTTCCCATTTGGGACCGCCTACGCAGGAGGGGTGGCAAGGAGGTGGCCAGTTGTAGCACAGGTACTCTTCACTAATATTAACTTTTCACCTAGAACATTTTTTTCGTACGATCAGTTCAAATGGTTCAAATGGCTCTGAGCACTATGGGACTCAACTGCTGTGGTCATCAGTCCCCTAGAACTTAGAACTACTTAAACCTAACTAACCTAAGGACACCACACACATCCATGGCCGAGGCAGGATTCGATCCTGCGACCGTAGCAGCCGCACGGTTCCGGACTGCGCGCCTAGAACCGCGAGACCACCGCGGCCGACGTACGATCAGTCACTTTCGAAACATTTTTAGTTATCTCAAGATAAATAAAACAAACGCCCTGAATATCTTTGGTGACTAGCAAGTGATTCACATATTTGAGGGGTTGGGCGGAGAGACGACGATCCGCCACGAACGCTACAGGTCCAGCCCGCCAGACATCTGGCGGTAGAATGGGTGGAACTAAGAGAATTAGCTGGTGCCTTATTCGCGTACAGAAATAAACACCAGTTACAAACGCTCGTGGTTCCGCGCATGCGCATTACAGGGCAATGATGCGCGCGTGTGCAGAAGGGGTACTCCGGATATGCTTTCTGCTTGTTAATGTTTATAGAGTATTGTTCTAGTTGGCATCTGTGGCGAGCAGCTAACATCAGGTTTTCATGTTGAAGATTTTTGAGCATTTTTCAGTGAGCAAACGTTCAGAAATGTAATAATTAACCCTAGATCACAAAGGCTACTCCTGTAGTACATAAATACAAATCCTCGTAAATTTTATGACTTTTTACTATTTTCATAAAAACACACTACAATGAATTGAAGATATAACGAAAATGGTATAATTCAAAACAAAACCATCGCTTTAAGTATTTTCTTCCACTTTTACAGTTTTTACTGCTTCATTTACAGCAGACAGATATTCTTTGCAGTCAGCACGACATTCTCTGCAATATGTGACTGTCATTCCCCCTTTTTTTAGATTGGCAGAAGTGACAGGGTTCTCGTGCCAGTCGTAGGTTGTACTTGCCTTTGTGATGGTTAGTCTTTAGCTAGGATATCTTGTGTGTTCGTAGACTGGGAGTTTCTAGCCTCTCCGTCATCCAGGGTTTAGCGAGTTCTCTACCTACGCGCGCAAAAAAGTCTGTTCTTGGCAATCTGTTGGCTCTCTGTTCATGATTATTGTGGGTATGGATAACCCAAGTATTCACACACCCAATATTTACGATGCCACAAAACACACATAGTGCCCATCTTCTGGTTTTCCGACTACATAAATAGTTGCTGCACATCTAGTCCAGTATATCTACTACAAATTTGGTGGCATTGTAGTCCTGTTATTTGTGGTTTCATACTGATGTGGACTCATCGTGGGCAATTGACGATAGTACAACCATTTAATTTGGTTTTGATTTGTATGAAACCAGGGTTTTTTATCAGAGAAAAACATAGACGCACCTACATTTCTGTTTTTCGTGGCAGTAGCTCAGGCGGTACTTCAGGGGTGTTGGAGCGAATAGTGCCAACCAGTGTGAGTTTATCTTTCAAAAGATAATCTGCCAGTTTCACTGAGGTTAACCAGTTGTCTAACGTGATGTTTTTATTTGACCGTTAAAGAGTCTTGGTCATTTCCTTTACTGCACATAAAATTCCCCGAGAGGCATTCCATTTGTGTCTGTGCATTTTCTTAATTAAGGAGACGCATCGACCATGTACTTTGTTTTTGTGTCACAGGCCATTACTACTTTGATTTCATATATATTTGGTTTATTTGGGATATACATGAGAAAAGGATATCGTCCACGAAAACGCAACAGTTGCCCATCGACGGTAACAAATGGGCCTTGCTTATAACAGATTCTGCAGCTTTGAACAAACAGTTCCCAAATTTCGCGTATTGGTGCGAAATAATCCTCTTTTCTAGCTTGATGAGTTTCTTTGTTATTAAATCTCAGGCGCGAGACTAAAAATTCGAACCTTTCGGAACTCTTTGTGCCTTTGTACAAAGAACCGCATAAATCTGTATTGAACATTTGTCTTACAGACAGATGATTGTTTTTCAAAGCTGCTGTTATTTCGAATATTCTAAGAAGGGCTTTTATCTTTGCTATGCATGCTTGGTTTTCTATGTGTTTTGTTTTGCGTCTTGATTTCCTCCTATTTCTTCATTGGTATGTGCCACTATAGCATTTACCATCTCAACAGTGAAAAACAAAAACAAAAAAAGTGTCCTGAGGAGTCTTCGCTTCCTTAGCTTGTCCAGTGGCCAGCCGAATGAAGTGGATAGTGTTTCTGCTTGGCGTGCGACAACTTGAACGACTGGCAGGTATTGCGGACCAGCGGTAACTATTCTTACTGTTTAGGATCTTTCATGGTGGCAACACAATATATGTATTTCTTGACGGTGCGTAAATTCTATCATCTTCACTTTCAGATCTGGATTGTTTAAAATTTTCATATTCAAGCTGCTTCCGTTTCCGTCCACTTTGCCCAAGCATAAGATTGTCTCCGGGACTGGTTCGACTTAGTCAGTATTTGGTCCTGAGATATCTTCACGAACTGAATCGGTCATTACTATTTCATCAAGCTCTACGTTATCAATTTCTTCGCTGGAACCAGGATCAATGTCAGATCCGTTTTCATCTGTTTCTTCTTCAAGCATTTTCGTAAAATTTTCTTCGAAATTTGGATCATCTCCACGCAGAATACTGATCTAAAACAATATAAAATAAAATCCAAATACTTGCCGGCACATATTATGCGCGTTATACCACCGCATGTACTTAATAACCAATATTACCGCTTAAGCGAGTTCCTGCTGTCGCACTTACCTTATGTAAATCTGCATAAGTAGACGCAAACCCTCGTAAAATTTACGACACAGCACTCAACACTGCTGAATCAAACAAACGAATTCCGACAATGGACACACACTGGACAGCCACTACGACAGCTAGGAAGCTACAATGAAGTATAGCAGTGTGGCGTGGAAAAGATAAGAGATACAGCAATGTTACCAATCGTGCGTCGTCACAACGACGAGGCTTTCTGATCTAAGGTTCAACAAAAGCATTAGTTTGTACAGGCAGACTTTCTTCTGTGCTAGCTGTCCGTGAAACAGTGGCGGATCATAAGCGTGAATTCTGAGGAGACCGCAGTGGAAAATCCCCTTTCCTTCCCTTTTAATGTACACATACCTAGCGTTCCTAACGACGACGACGGCCACCACCGCTACTACTATTACTACTAATAATAATAACAATAATAATGACACTTTTATTTACAAACGAACTGGAAGATGGGTTGTTTGGATCTTGTTATTTGTGATACAAATTAACTCGAAAATCCTTCTTCTTACCGAATATTTAGATGACGTCATCATACGTGTTTCTCGACTTTCAAGTATTCACTGTACTTAAATTGAGATAGGCCCAAAAGCAAGAGCTGATAAGCGATCGTGGGCCATACTGTTCCTCAAATACATTTTTACGGATTTAAGACAACAAAAGCTCCTTTCAACTGAGGCTCTTGTTGCAGGAATGGTAGCAATTAGACAAAATAGTTTGAAAGCGTCTGCAAGAATTGGTCCGTTTCATTCTGTCATTCTTTTGACTAAGTCACCCAAACTGTCAGAGAGAAATGTTCTTTATGCTGGGAAAACAATACAGTCGGACACACCATATACACTCCTGGAAATTGAAATAAGAACACGGTGAATTCATTGTCCCAGGAAGGGGAAACTTGATTGACACATTCCTGGGGTCAGATACATCACATGATCACACTGACAGAACCACAGGCACATAGACACAGGCAACAGAGCATGCACAATGTCGGCACTAATACAGTGTATATCCATCTTTCGCAGCAATGCAGGCTGCTATTCTCCCATGGAGACGATCGTAGAGATGCTGGATGTAGTCCTGTGGAACGGCTTGCCATGCCATTTCCACCTGGCGCCTCAGTTGGACCAGCGTTCGTGCTGGACGTGCACACCGCGTGAGACGACGCTTCATCCAGTCCCAAACATGCTCAATGGGGGACAGATCCGGAGATCTTGCTGGCCAGGGTAGTTGACTTACACCTTCTAGAGCACGTTGGGTGGCACGGGATACATGCGGACGTGCATTGTCCTGTTGGAACAGCAAGTTCCCTTGCCGGTCTAGGAATGCTAGAACGATGGATTCGATGACGGTTTGGATGTACCGTGCACTATTCAGTGTCCCCTCGACGATCACCAGAGGTGTACGGCCAGTGTAGGAGATCGCTCCCCACACCATGATGCCGGGTGTTGGCCCTGTGTGCCTCGGTCGTATGCAGTCCTGATTGTGGCGCTCACCTGCACGGCGCCAAACACGCATACGACCATCATTGGCACCAAGGCAGAAGCGACTCTCATCGCTGAAGACGACACGTCTCCATTCGTCCCTCCATTCACGCCTGTCGCGACACCACTGGAGGCGGGCTGCACGATGTTGGGGCGTGAGCGGAAGACGGCCTAACGGTGTGCGGGACCGTAGCCCAACTTCATGGAGACGGTTGCGAATGGTCCTCGCCGATACCCCAGGAGCAACAGTGTCCCTAATTTGCTGGGAAGTGGCGGTGCAGTCCCCTACGGCACTGCGTAGGATCCTACGGTCTTGGCGTGCATCCGTGCGTCGCTGCGGTCCGGTCCCAGGTCGACGGGCACGTGCACCTTCCGCCGACCACTGGCGACAACATCGATGTACTGTGGAGACCTCACGCCCCACGTGTTGAGCAATTCGGCGGTACGTCCACCCGGCCTCCCGCATGCCCACTATACGCCCTCGCTCAAAGTCCGTCAACTGCACATACGGTTCACGTCCACGCTGTCGCGGCATGCTACCAGTGTTAAAGACCGGGATGGAGCTCCGTATGCCATGGCAAACTGGCTGACACTGACGGCGGCGGTGCACAAATGCTGCGCAGCTAGCGCCATTCGACGGCCAACACCGCGGTTCCTGGTGTGTCCGCTGTGCCGTGCGTGTGATCATTGCTTGTACAGTCCTCTCGCAGTGTCCGGAGCAAGTATGGTGGGTCTGACACACCGGTGTCAATGTGTTCTTTTTTCCATTTCCAGGAGTGTATTTATCATAATGAATCCATATCGTGGAGGCTGAGCATAACTGAGTAGTATCACCTAACTTGAGGAAGAGAAGTTTATTAGAATGAGAAGATCTTGTTGCCAGTTGTGTTATAATATTATCCAGTGCGTTGCTGTACACCTGCTTGTATTTGCACATCAATGGGTTGCCAATGAATTCATCAATCACACCAGCTCTATTCATGGAAACTTCAGGTTGCGGATTAGTCGAGCGTTTCGTACAATTTAAAAATTTGATCAGTTTGTCTACCTTTCTTAAGTTTTTCTTGCAAGCCGTGCATTCTGAGACAGCACTATTGCAAAACTGTGCATCATGATTTTTTTGTTAAGAACTTTGAAAAGTAGTTCAGTCTTTAAAAACATGCTTTCAAAAAAAGAGATAAGAAAAAAGTCAATCTAGGAGGCAATTTTTGAAACCACAGGCTTCACTTTTAGTCTTTTCACTAGAGTCTGAACTGTCAATTGTTTCATTTCAAACATCAATTGGCCGCGGTCGGTTTTCGTGAATGGCAGATATTATTTTGGCGTTACAGTCTCATTTGGTTTCACTGTTGGAAGGAATGATTTTACCAACAATACAGACTAGAATTGCTATGCGTTTGGAAGATCTGCGGAAGAAAGGAGGAATACCATGAAGTGTAGAGACAAAATCCTTATTGATTTTATACAAGAACAGCTTTACCCCTGTGTAATCCATCACACAAATTATATTTTACAAAACAGTCAGTTTAGAGACCCAGCTGGTGTCAACAAGTAACCCATTATTGCGTTCTTCACATTATTTGTTGAAATTTCTCGACGCATCCGCCCACCTGCCTGCACTTCTTCAAGTCTAGTTATCAGTACGATATCTTCAGTCCCCCCCCCCCTCCCACCATGAACCATAGTGGGGAGGCTTGCGTGCCTCACCGATACAGATAGCTGTACTGCATATGTAACTACAACGGAGGGGTATCTGTTGAGAGGCCAGACAAACGTGTTGTCCTGAAGAGGAGCAGCAGCCTATCCGGTAGTTGCATGGGCAACAGCCTGAATGATTGACAGATCTGGCCTTGTAACACTAACCAAAACGGCTTTGCTGTGCTGTTACTGCGAACGGCTGAAAGCAAGGGGAAAATAGAGCCGTAATTTTTCCCGAGGGCATGTAGCTTTACTGTATGGTTAAATGATGATGGCGCCCTCTTGGGCAAAATATTCTGGAGGTAAAATAGTCCGCCATTCGGATCTCCGGGAGGGGACTACTCAAGAGGACGTCGTTATCAGGAGAAAGAAAACTGATGTTCTACCGATCGGAGCGTGGAATGTCAGATCCCTTAATCAGGCAGGTAGGTTAGAAATTTAAAAAGGGAAATGGATAGGTTAAAGTTAGATATAATGGGAATTAGAGAAGTTCGGTGGCAGGAGGAACAAGACTTTTGCTCAGGTGACTACAGGGTTATAAATACAGAATGAAATAGGGATAATGTAGGAGTAGGTTTAATAATTAATAAAGAATAGGAGTGCAGGTAAGCTACTACAAACAGCATTGTGAACGCCTTACTGTGGCCAAGATAGACACGAAGCCCACGCCTACTACAGTAGTACAAGTTTATGTGACGAAACAAACGCTATGTAGGTTAACAGGACACTTATTCCATCTTCTATTTGAGCTTCTGTATGTCGATAAAATTGGTTCTGAACTGGGAATGCAACTCTGACCGCCCTTAACGCTGAATTTGATCCCTTCGTGACAATACAGCTAGACTACAATTTGTTGTTTGCTCAGAACTGCAGAGTCCTCAACAGCTCCACATATTGCGCGTGAATGGGTTCGAATCCGGGCTTGGCACTAAAGTTGCCGTGTTGGAGTCCTGGGAAGGAAAAAATTAATGTTTCGTCTCGTCATTTCAGTTAAAACATCTAGCTACTGTCGAGAAAATTCGATATGTTACAGTTGATTGTGCTTCGATGGTAATCCGATTAGGTTATGGGTTCGAATCCCTGTCCAACACAAAGCTTTACCTCAGGGCATTTCAAGTAAGTTTCTCGTGAAGAAGCAATATTTAACATCTCTCGTAGTTTGTTAACAGGGACAATGGATGCCAGGTAGGAATTCGCGTCCATTAAAAATATTTAGGTTATGAAATTAGTGTTGATATTTGCTAATTGATACTGTCTAAACTCGAGGTATATCACTCTCTGTATGACTAGTCAGGAATGACTGTTAGTTTCCGTCAGTCAGGAAATCTTTGCTTTGTCTGCATGACCCGGGTTTGAATCCATATGCAGAACGAGACGGTTCGTCGTGTCATCTGAAGTTCACACAGATTCTCAACTAGCTGCTCATGAATAACTTAAATTTTTAATGTTGTTTTGTGTTAAATAATAAGTACTGTATGTTACTTTGAAGAGGAAATCATGAATACGGCGATCTTACTATGTGCATTACCTATCTGACTTAATAATGAGATTGGTTACATTTCAGGTATGTCATTTATTGTAATAAACGTGAGCATACAAGCCTTAAGGACAGTCTTATCTGTGATAAGGTGTTCCCTGATATTTGTAGTATAGTGGTATTACTTTATATCTTGAATTATTGCGATACAGACCAATGTTCTCTAGTGGTGACTTGTTGGAATCATTTTCAATAGTCAAACGACTGTCCTGAGGAGCGATTAGAGGACCTGCTAGACAGCTGCATTATGCGGGTAGCATGTGAATCAGGCGAAATGCATTTCAGGTCGTTTGGATACTTTTGAGTACGACTGTACATTGACACTGAACAAAGTGACTGGTATATGATACGGCCTGTCATGGCTGTTATGTATGGGACGGAACTATGGGCCTCATGGAAAAAGGGTGACCCGGCTGAGTCACGCAATTTGACTCTTAGTCTGATCTCGAGGTGTGGCCGTTTCACGCGTTGATCACGTAGGCTGACGTGAGGATCAACGAACTATACCTGACGGGATGTATCTGGAACATCTAAGGTGATTAGAAAGTTAGTAGACAGGAATACAATTAAATACTTAGCTTTAATTCAGCATCAGCGATGAAAGTCGTCGATCTTGATTTTGCACAATATATTTACAAGTGCAGTTATAAATTGACCAGCGATGCTTCTTTACAATTCTGATTGCTTCACACACATAGATCAATTGTCAATGCATAAAATGTATGTGGCGCCTGGCTACGTCGTAGCTACTGACTTAGCTGAAGGCAATGCTAACTAGCTTTTCTGCAAATGAGATCTCTGAAGCTATAACAAGTGAACCATTCCTATTAAATTCGGCTGTAGAACTGAGCAGTGCGCTAGCTTGTCTCGTAAGACCAGCCGACTGGCAGCGCTGCCGGCCGCGGTGGTCTCGCGGTTCTAGGCGCGCAGTCCGGAACCGTGCGACTGCTACGGTCGCAGGTTCGAATCCTGCCTCGGGCATGGATGTGTGTGATGTCCTTAGGTTAGTTAGGTTTAAGTAGTTCTAAGTTCTAGGGGACTGATGACCACAGCAGTTAAGTCCCATAGTACTCAGAGCCATTTGAACTGGCAGCGCTCGGTCTGCTAGCGTCGACAGTGGCGACTCCCGGGTCCGATGTGTACTGACGGACCGCGGCCGATTTGAAGCCTACAACCTAGCAAGTGTGGTGCCTTGCAGTGACACCACATTCCTGCCCTGCAAATCGGCGAACGGCCGTGGAATACGGCTTACGACCGCCCGGGAGCGGACCCCGTGCTGACGTATGTGAGGAGGCGGGGAGCCGAACTGCAGGCGAGACTATGCCACCCGCACCCCGCCATTCGGACCGCAGGGAGAGGAAACGCCTGTAAACCTCCCCCAGGGAGCACGCCAGCATGTGTTGGCGCCCTCATAGCTAAGGCAATGGCCGAAGGGCCGACCTCCATCGGTTCGGGGCACCCGACGGGCGAAGACGACATCATTTATGGAGTGCGCAAGAGTTCCACTCCGGAGGACAAGTGTTCACATGGATCGATCTTCTTCTCTTGACCGAGAGGGGAGCCAGGCTGCAGCAGTGATGCCTCCGCTGAGTCACTGGACACTACTTCCCTGGACTGATCATTATCAGTACGCACAACCAGTCTGGAACCGCGCGACCGCTACGGTCGCAGGTTCGAATCCTGCCGGGGCATGGACGTATGTGATGTCCTTAGGTTATTTAGGTTTAAGTAGTTCTAAGTTCTAGTGGACTGATGACCTCAGAAGTTAAGTCCCATAGTGTTCAGAGCCATTTCAAGCCAGTACGCAAAACAACAACTCACCACACCGAACAAAAAGTCTCTTTTTGTGAGCAAAAAAAAAACGGCGAACCAACGGGTCCAAGATCCGTGACTTGGACAACGGCCATTGCGTTGTAACATATCGCAGAACAATATCAAGGACAGGGTCGGCAGCCGTGGCTGTGGCTACACAACGAAAATCTATCGCAAAAGATTCGACCACGTCATCGGTTTCAGTGTCGATCAACATTCAAGCGGCCACGCGGGATTAGCCGAACGGTCTTGGACGCTGCAGTCATGGGCTGTGCGACTGGTCCCGGCGGAGGTTCGGGTCCTCCCTCGGGCATGGGTGTGTGCGTTTGTCCTTAGGATAATTTAAGTTAAGTAGTGTGTAAGCTTAGGGACTAATGACCTTAGCAGTTAAGTCCCATAAGATTTAAGAAGAAAATAACATACAATCAAGTTCGGAAGAACCAAATGCTGTATCCTCAGCAACAGGTGAACAGAACAACGCATCGGCTTTTCCATGCTTAGCAGTGGACCGATACAAAATATCGTAGCGGTACTGCGAAATGAAAATAGACTACATGATTAGTTTCTGTGCCATACGTGGAGGTACAGGCTTTTTCAGATGAAATAGCGATGTCAGTGGTTGGTGGTCGGTGATTATTGTAAAGTGACGATCATATAAGAAGTCATGAAACTTCGTCACACCAAATATGAGAGCCAACACTTCTTTCTTGATCTGCGAATAATTTCTTTGCGCAGAGGAGAGCAATAGGTCTATCGCGCAAACCATCTTTTTGCGCAAACACAGCACCGATCCCGAAATCAGATGCGTCCACGCATCAACGGATATCAACTGCGTGTTTTTAAGTAAGAACCCACATTTTTTATTACGAATTCGTGTAGTACGTAAAGAAATATGAATGTTTTATTTGGACCACTTTTTCGCTTTGAGATAGATGGCGCTGTAATAGTCACGAACATATGGCTCACAATTTTAGACGAACAGTTGGTAACAGGTAGGTTTTTTAAATTAAAATACAGAACGTACGTACGTTTGAACATTTTATTTCGGTTGTTCCAGTGTGATATATGTACCTTTGTGAACTTATCATTTCTGAGAACGCATGCTGTTACCGCGTGATTACCTGTAAATACCACATTCATGCAATAAATGCTCAAAATGATGTCCGTCAACCTCGATCCATTTGGCTATACGTGTAACGACATTTCTCTCATCAGCGAGTAGTTCGCTTTCCGTAATGTTCGCACATGCATTGAAAATGAGCAGACGCACGTTGTCAGGCGTTGTCGGTGGATCACGATAGCAAATATCCTTCAACTTTCCCCACAGAAAGAAATCCGGGGACGTCAGATCCGGTGAACGTGCGAGCTATGGTATGGTGCTTCGACGACCAATCCACATGTCATGAAATGTGCTATTTAATACCGCTTCAACCGCACTCGAGCTATGTGCCGGACATCCATCATGTTGGAAGTACATCGCCATTCTTTCATGCATTGAAACATCTTGTAGTAACACCGGTAGAACGTTACGTAGGAAATCAGCATGCATTGCACCATTTAGATTTTCAACGATAAAAAAAGGGGCCAGTTATCCTTCCTCCCATAATGCGCACCATACATTAATCCGCCAAGGTCGCTGATGTTCCACTTTTCGCAGCCATCGTGGATTTTCCGTTGCCCAATAGTGCATATTATGCCGGTTTACGTTACCGCTGTTGGTGAATGACGCTTCGTCGCTAAGCAGAACGCGTGCAGAAAATCTGTCATCGTCCTGTAATTTCTCTTGTGCCCAGTGGCAGAACTGTACATGACATTCAAAGTCGTAGCCGTGCAATTCCTGGTGCATAGAAATGTGGTACGGGAGCAATCGATGTTGATGTAGCATTCTCAACACCGACGTTTTTGAAATTCCCGATTCTCGCGCAATTTGTCTGCTACTGATGTGCGGATTAGCCGCGACAGCAGCTAAAACACCTACTTGGGCATCATCATTTGTTGCAGGTTGTGGTAGACGTTTCACATGTGGCTGAACGCTTCCTGTTTTCTTAAATAACGGAACTATCCGCTGAACGTTCCGGACACTTTGATGTTGTCGTCTAGGATACCGAACAGCATACATAGCACACGCCCGTTGGGCATTTTGATCACAATAGCGATACATCAAGACGATATCGACCTTTTCCGCAATTGGTAAACTGTCCATTTTAACACGGGTAATGTATCACGAAGCAAATACCGTCCGCACTGGCGGAATGTTACATGATACCACGTACTTATACGTTTGTCACCATTACAGAGCCATCTATCACAAAGCGAAAAAAGTGGTCCAACTAAAACATTCATATTTCTTTACGTACTACACGAATATGTAATAAAAAATGGAGGTTCCTCTTTTTTTAAAAAAAAACGCAGTTGATATCCGTTTGACCTATGGCAGCGCCAGCTAGCGGGTCAACCAAAGCGCCATCTGTTTTCCCCCTTCAAGCTAGAAGAGTTTCGTTCTTTGTAGTTTTTTCGTTTGATGTTTATTTCTTGAGATTTGGCCCGGTCACTATCAAATGGTTCAAATGGCTCTGAGCACTATGGGACTTAACATCTGAGGTTATCAGTTCCCTAGAACTACTTAAACCTAACTAACTTAAGGACATCACACACATCCATGCCCGAGGCAGGATTCGAACCTGCAACCGTAGCGATCGCGTGGTTCCATACTGAAGCGTCTGGAACCGCTCATCCACACCGGCCGTCCCGGTCACGATCAATGGATCACCCTGTATGTCTATGATAATAGTTGATCTTGCCGAGGATGCTCTTCAGCTGCTTCACGTTCGTCGGCGATGGTAAGTCTCGTATGGCATGGAGGTGCGTGGGACTGGGATGTGTGCCTTGGGCATTAAGTACATAGCCCAGGTATGGCAAGTATCTGGCAAAGAATTCACATTTGTCCTTCCGTAGGGGAAGACCGTTCTGTCGCAGAACCAGAAATAAGGCCCGTAGATTAGCTAAATGTTCTTCCTCCGTCCTTCCCGAGATCACTATATCGTCAAGGTAATTGACGAATTGACGGCCTTAGGGACCGACGCACAGACAGTCTGAAGGTATTGTTGGAACAATGCAGGGGCCGACGCGCACCCGAATGGCAGACGTCGAAACTTGTATAAACCCAGATGCGTGTTAACCACCAATACGCGTTGGGATTTTTCGTCCACCGGTATTTGCAAGTACGCATCGGCCAGGTCCACCTTCGAAAAATATGTGGCCGGACATAGTTTATCAAAAAGATCTTCAGGACGTGGCGTCACTAGCCGCGGATCCACAGTTGCCTTGAAGTCCACACGAAGTCTCAATTTTCCTGAAGGTTTCTGCAAAATGACTAAGGGCGATGCCCAGAGGAAGCCTGAATACGTTCAATTACACCTTAAGCTTCCAAAGCATGTAATGTTTTTGCGACCTCATCACGCAATGCGTGGGTAACCGTGCGTACTCTGAAAAATTTCATTTGCACGTTTGCTTTAAGTTCCAAATGTGCTTGATAATTCTTGGCGCAACCCAGGCCCGGTGCAAAAATGTCGGAAATTCAGCACAGAGACATAAAACACTGTCCGAAGGCACAGTCTGGTTCCACTAATAGGACATCATCCGAAACGGACAAGTTAAACAATTGAAAAGAATCCAAAGAAAACAAGTTCACTGAAGAAGTAGAACGAAATACGTAAAAAGGCACAAGTTTTGTTTGCCTCTGCACGTGGCAAGAAGGTTGCACTGACCTAATACAGGGAGCTCCTGTCCTGAATAGCTATTCAACGTAACGTTTGCGTCACGCAAAAAGGGTTTGCCCAATAGTTCGTAAGTGTCTTGATTTATTAAAGAAACTGCAGCTCTCGTATCGAGCTAGAATGGGATCACTTTGCCGTGAATGTCCAAGTCCACGAAAAGTTTATGGTCTTTCCTACGACAAAATCTACTGTCACGGGCAGCATTGATAGACACAGGCACGAAATCTCAAGCAGTGGGGCGGGACTTCCGTGTATGTCTACGCGCACCATTGGTAGAGCGAACACAGTCACTATCCAGCAGAGTGTCACTGGTGAGAGTGGAATGTACACTATGACTTTCCATTGGAGAATGCTCTCTAGCCACAGCAATGATAGTTCGCTCCCGATTCCGGCAAGAAGCAACGTGCCTGGAATGATGTTGAGTTTCCGATTTGAGCTTTCTTTGACAAACAGATTGAACATGTCCATTTTTGTTGCAAAAATAACAAACAGCCTGACTTGACGGGTAAGTCTGGTGCGTATGCTTAGTAACACACCTGGAGCATGATTTCAAAACAGCATTTGCCTGCCGGCGCGGCACACTTGACACTTGGGCAAGGTAGGGATTGACAAGTTTCAAAATCTGTTCCCTGTTCCCTGACACGTGTATCAAACTTTCTGTGCAATGGCATCACGTACCATGGTATCCGAGTACGTGAGTTCACATTGACATTCAAAGGCGCAGTCGTGGGTGAGGCCTCGTAAATTTGCCACCCACTCCCTATTAATCTGTCCCATCGCACGTCTTGTCCGGAAAAATTGGCACCTCTTTGCAACAACATTAATAGTCTGTTCATAATAGGCATCCAATGCTGACAGAATCTCTTTGTATGACAAAACAGCTATTTCTCGTCGGGGAAACAATTTGACTATCACACGATATGTGGACACTCCGACACTCGCTAATAGAAAAGGCTGCCGCTCGTTACCTTGAATCCTGTAGGCGGCGAGATGAAAGCCAAATTATCGCGACCACGCCGTCCAGCTTTCCAATGCAGAATGAAAGGCTCGAAACGGAGGTGCTACTGCGTGCTGCGGTTGCAATAGCGGTGGCGCGCTGGCGGCCGCATCTTGTTGTAGCGCCCGGTGACTTTCGACGACATGCCCAAGTGCATCCAGTAACGCCTGCGTTTGCTGATTCTGCAAGCGGTGAAATTCTGACAGTACATCTGGTGATTATGGCGTAGTCATTGACAAATGAAATCAGGGCAAACTCAACTGGGCAGTATGGGAGCTTCGCAAACCAATGTCACACACATTCACTCGTCTGTCCTGCGTCTATATTCCGTCCAACAGTATAGTTCGTTAGAAGACAACAAAAACACACTTTTTTCTTTGTATCACAGCTAACCAATTAGCAGCAGACTCGTCACCATTTTGTTGTGTATGAGGCGAAACTATGGGCCTCATGGAAAAAGGGTGACCCTGCTGAGTCACGCAATTTGACTCTTAGTCTGATCTCGAGGTGTGGCCGTTTCACGCGTTGATCACGTAGGCTGACGTGAAGATCAATGAACTATACCTGACGGGATGTATCTGGAACATCTTAGGTGATTAGAAAGTTAGTAGACACGAATACAATTAAATACTTAGCTTTAATTCAGCATCAGCGGTGGGTCGATCTTGACTTTGTACAATAATATTTACAAGTGCAGTTATAGACCGAACTGCGAATACTTCTTTACGATTCTGATTGCTCCACACACATGGATCAATTGTCAATGCATAAAATGTATGTGGCGCCTGGCTACGTCGTAGCTACTGACTTATCTGAAGGCAATGCTAACTAGCTTTTCTGCAAATGAGATCTCTGAAGCTATAACCAGTGAACCATTCCTATTAAAGTCGGCTGTAGAACTGACCAGTGCGCTAGCTTGTCTCGTAAGACCAGCCGAGTGGCGGCGCTCGGTCTGCTAGCGTCGACAGTGGCGACTCGCGGGTCCGATGTGTACTGACGAACCGCGGCCGGTTTGAAGCCTACAACCTAGCCAGTGTGGTGCCTTGTCGTGACACCACAATGGCATTGACAAAAAACTCAGAGATCAAGATACAACATTATCTTCATCCTTCGCAGAGAGACTGAGTCAAAAATGGATTCCTTGTTTCCACTTCGTCCATAAGATACAAAGGATATTTGCATGAAGTAGTTTATCACTTGATCTAAAGAATCAAGACAGCAGGATAAGTCCTATGAATGTTATAATAGCAAACAACAACATGTACTCTACAACCTAGGAGATACAGCATGGATTTTCACAACTGTGCAGAAGATTAGAAGATCAGAAAATTTATTGAACTACTATTTTTGCCTGAACCGAATCTAACATCGCTTGTAAGATGCTACCTACGAAGTGAGGATGATCAGCGTACATGTAGGAGAAGAAATTACAGGGACATCACCGAGCGAGGTGGCGCAGTGGTTAGCACACTGGACTCGCATTCGGGAGGACGACGGTTCAATCCCGCGTCCGGCCATCCTGATTTAGGTTTTCCGTCATTTCCCTAAATCGCTCCAGGCAAAAGCCGGGATGGTTCCTTTCAAAGGGCACGGCCGACTTCCTTCCCCATCCACCCCTAATCCGATGAGACCGATGACCTCGCTGTCTGGTTTCCTCCCCCAAAAACCAACCAACCAGGGACATCGTCCGTATTTTTTGCATGAAGTCCTATCATACGCACATCCAAAAAAAATTTGCTTGACCCCGGTTCCCAGAACTCCTGAAGATAGACGTTGACTGTGGATATAGTATAACAGACACAGTCCTTTTGACTGTTTAGGTATGTCTCTAAACCCGCCGAAAGATATAAGCAACCATGCATGAGTAGCGCCTATTAGACGGAGGAGTCCGACAGCCGATAAGTCCCAGTCATTCCACCTGGAAGCAAGTATACGGCTCGTGTTGTCTGTAGTTCAACCATGCCTAGACGGTCAATTCCGCGGTTCGATCGCGTCCTCATTGTTACTGTGTGTCAGGAAGGGCTCTCAACAAGGGAAGCGTCCAGGTGTCTCGGAGTGAACCAAAGCGATGTTGTTCGGACTTAGAGGAGATACAGAGAGACACGAACTGTAGACGACATGCCTCGCTCAGGCCGCCCAAGGGCTACTACTGCAGTGGATGACCGCAACTTGCGGATTATGGCTGGTAGCAACCCTGTCAGAAACGCCACCATGTTGAATAATACTTTTCGTGCAGCCACAGGACGTCTTGTTAAGACTCAAACTGTGCGCAACTTCACTCCCGATGTCCATGGTGAGGTCCATCATTGCAATCACACCATGCAGCGCGGTGCAGATGGTCCCAACAACATGCCGAATGGACTGCTCACGACTTGCATCACATTCTCTTCATCGATGAGTGTCGCAGATGCCTTCAACCACACAATCGTCGGAGACGTCTATGGAGGCAATCCGGTCAGGCTGAACGCCTTTGATACACCGTCCAGCGAGTGTAGCAAGGTGGAGGTTCCATGCTGTTTTGGTGTGGCATTATGTGGGGCCGACGTACGCCGCTGGTGGTCATGGAAGGCGCCGTAACGGCTGTACGGTACGTGAATGCCATCCTCCGACCGATAGTGCAACCATATCGGCAGCAAATTGGCGAGGCATTCGTCTTCATGGACGAAAATTCACGGCCCCATCGTGCACATCTTGTGAATGACTTTCTTGGGAATAACGATATCGCTCGACTAGAGTGGTGAGCATGTTCTCCAGGCATGAACCTTATCGAACATGCCGTGGATAGATTGAAAAGGGCTGTTTATGGACGACGTTACCCACCAACCACTCTGAGGGATATAAGCCGAATCGCCGTTGAGGAGTGGGTTAATCTGGACCAACAGTGCCTTGATGAATTTGTGGATAGTATGCCACGACGAATATGGGCATGCATTAATGCAAGAGGACGTGCTACTGTGTATTACATGTACCGGTGTGTACAGCAATCTGGACCACCTCCTCTGTAGATCTCGCTTACGGTGGTAAAACATGCAATGTGTGATTTTCATGAGAAATAAAAGGGGCGGAAATGATATTTATGTTGATCTCTATTATGTGTAATAGTGAACAGTACGAAAAGCACAAGATCGTTCCAAACATTTCACGACCAAGTTTACGACTTTCAAAATGTAAGCACTGAAATGACGCCTCTTAGTCAGAGGTACCCGACAGTATTGTATAAAAATTATTGATTGAGCTTAGCTTCTATTAATCATTATTACTAAAATCAAAAACTCATACCGAATTTCAAGTAAAGCCTATGTTTCTCACATATTTTTCCCGCTTCTAAGATTGTTCAGCTCGTTCTAAATACCATCAATTTCGTTTAACAATTTTGTTCAACGGGAAATACTTATCATTACAGTCAGTAGTACACTTACTCAACAATGTTGTCTTGAAAAGGAATTTCTACACAAATAGGTTGTACACTTAAATGATCATTTTATACTCAACAAAAGAATACTCCAGTGCTTCATGAAATTCAATCTTTATTTCACTTTCACAACAAAGCAAACTTCCAACTTCTTAATCAGTTTACTTTTTCACAGATATAGTTCACTGTCCTTCAAGGATAATAGGATTACTGTATTTGCAGTCACTTTTGTTCCTGTGACAAAAAGACTTTCAGCATTGTTATTGCATTATCCCTACTAAACTGTAATACCTAGTGATTGTCAAGCGACCTCTGACTCCTCATGTGACCACTCAAATTCAGAAATGAAGTTGTCTTTAAACACTCAAAACTTCACTAGCCATTAAATCAATGTATGTCTGTGGACATACATACCTGCAAAACAAGGTTATAGGAATGCTTGGTGCAATGGCGAACTTGATACAAACATCCTGGATAAGGTTTTACACCTGTATTGCGATCACAATCACAACGGCGCAAAATCAGAATGTTGACAGGAAAAGACGCTAAAAACCAGAAAAACATCAAAGATAAAAAGTATAAAAGAGATGACACATCCCAGCTGAAATCATTTGTTACAGTCGATTGTTCAGTCGCCGCCCCAGCATCTCCCCCCCCCCTTTTTCTTTAAAAAAGTCTGGTGCCCTGGGGATATCAAGGAACTGGTTTCTTACCACTCGACGTTGGTATTTCCGGCGGCTTCAGCTAGCGTCTGCTGACTGGGCTGCTGTTATCGTTGTCAGCAGTCGTCCGTGCACGGACTGGCGGAAGGATCTGAGTGCGAAGGAGATGTGCACTGGTAGGCTGTCTCGTTCGTTTCAGGAGCGCCAGTTTAAGACACTAGATGGAGACCACCTCCTCCCGATCATTGTGCCATATCTTGAAGGTGTGGGGACCACACTGCACAACTGGAAATGAACCAGTATAAGGTGGTGTAAGTGGGGCACGGACTGAGTCATCGCGAAGCCACACATAGCAAGAGTTGAACAAATCCTTAGGCATGCAAATCGGTTTATCCCCATGCAGCTTGGGTAGTGTCAGACGGAGACTTGTCTTATTTTCACGAACACTATAATCACTGGTGGTGCAACGCGGTCCGTCGGTCTGTCCGATAGTGATTTCACTGGTAGCTGCAACATTTCACCATACACTAATTGAGCAGGAGTGTGCCGAAAGTTCTCCTTGAGTGCTGACCTCAGTCTTAACAGGACCAGTGGTAGAGAATCCACCCACGTATCAAAGCCACTGTCAGTGTGGTGGAATCTTCCCATCATTCCTTTGCTGGAAGGGTGATAACTAGTTGTATGAATGTGGTTCCACCCGCAGAGATGGAGTTCTTGGAACAGTGCAGCCTCAAACCATCTGCCCTGTCGGCTGTAATGGTTTGCAGCACTCCAAATATTGACCACTGTCGCAACGGTGATGTTTGTGACCGGAAATGCTTCTGGCCATCTCATAAAATGATCCACTACAGTAACTAAATAGTAAGAGATGTTTGGGTAAGGTAGTGGTCCTACCAGATCCACACGAATGTAACTGAATCTTGCCGAGGACGAGATGATGTTTCCTGTGGACAGTTGTGTCCTTCTACCTCGCATTTTGGACCTCTATCACATTTTTGGGTCCTCTTGCGGCTCTTTTTATTCACTCCAGGCCACACCATCCACCTAGTCGACAATCGTTCGTCGCTCATTGCTCCCAGGTTTGAAAGGCTGTGGAATGCCTTGAAAACTGATAGGTGGAAGTTTGTGGAAATGAACATACCTATCACCATAATGCTTAATTTCCTACTGACGTTTTTAAATTCTCCAGTGTCATACTAGCATCTTCATTCGCTCGTAATTCACGTAATTTTGGGTCAGGAGTTTGTGCTTGGGTAATGTGGTTCCACTTTACTGCTTTTACAGTCGCACAACTCTGTGGTAAGCAATAGGCCACAATGTTCTTGCTACCACTAATGTGGCGGATATCTGTGGTGAATTGTGAAATAAAATTGGCACGTCTGAGGAGCTTCGGTAAGTCTTCTCGAGATCCCTTGCTGAAGAGCGATGTCATTGGTGCGCAGTCTGTGTAGATAGTGGAACTGTGACCTTTGATTGAACCTGTGAAGTGATTTACAGCTGCATATACGGCAAAAATTTCCCTTTGTGTAGTACTCAAAGCGTTTTGTGCAGGTGTCAGCGACAGGGAAATAAAAGCTAGAGGCTGCCAGGTGCCGTTGACAGTTAGTTGAAGTGCTACACCCACAGCTGTCTGACTAGCATTCAAATTGTTTTGTTAACAGTTCCAACAGCGTCACTACCTGGAGAAGATGCTGGCGGTAATAATTAAGCATTCCAAGAAACTGCCTTTGAATGTTGCGGGGAGTGGAACTTGTTGCCTGGCTGACACACGCTGCGCCAGCAGAGTTACGCCGTCTGCTAAAACCTCAAAATGGAGGAACTTTATTTTGTTCTGTCTAAATTGACCACCACGCCAGCACCTTGCAGTCGCCAGGAAACTTGCCGTAAATGAGATCAGTGTTCTTCCTGAGACTTTGAAAAAATAAGGATGTTGTCCTCTTAGCACGTGTCTGACACAAAAAATGTGCACTTGCCATTGAATAGTTCACATCCGTGATACGTGGGGTAGCGTATCTATCTGGGAAAGTTCTGGAATTCAACACTCCATAGTGTCGGCACGGTCTCCATGTGCCATCTTGTTTCTTGACCATATGTAGAGGTGACTCCCATCGACTATATGCCCTTGTGCATTTGTCTCCCTATGTCTCGCCTAGCCACTGCAAATTTTTCGGGCAAGAGACGGCGTGGTTTGGCCACTAATGGCTGCCCTGTGGCTGTGTGAATGAAATGTTGCATGTTGTGTCATGCCTTCACCTGTTTCTTTGCTCTTGATAGGATGCCCATAAAGTCTTCTACTATGCCGTGCTATTCATCGTGTTTGCCTGCTGCTGCTACTGTTGTTTTTTGAAGTAATCTTTTCTTAATTTTGACCGCGAGGTCTAAGTTGTATAAAGAATGGCACCTAGAATTGGCTCAGTGACATCCGTTATCACGAAATTCCATTCGTGTGCTCTTGAAAGCCAAGATCTAACAATAATGATTTGGTTCCATACACTTAGATTGATGCATTATTTGCTGCTGTTAAATGTAGAGAAATGGCTGTGCCGTTGAATTGGAACAATCCTTTAGGTAATCCAGTGACATCTGATACTGTATCTACCAAAACATCCTTTTTGGGGCATCTACCTGTTATGAAAAGCCACAATGCCTAGTTCAGCCAGGTTGTGAATCGTACCTTCATATCTTGACAGTATTCGTAAAAGCAGAGTCCCTCAAAGCTAACATTTTCATAACCTGTTGTGATGACACCTTAGTCATATTACTTCCGTGCCAGTTATCGGCTTGAAGCTGCCTAGTCGCTTGCTTGTTGCTTGCAGTATGTGGAACATAATATCTCATTCGGAAATTCCTTCTGGACCTGCCTCACGTACGCTTGACAGACGCAGAATTGACGTCGTTAATGGGAGACTCTTCTTGTGTTGCACTCTCAGAAGTGCACCACAGAGCTTACCGTTTGTGAACACCTCCTGTGAACCTGCCACAGAAGGCGCAGTAGGGGAACAAATGACTACTTCTGTAAGCGACTTTATGTTTGTACGTGACGACCTGGAGCACCCTTCAGAGATCGTCGAATGCATTATCGTACTGACATTGTGCAGTGCATTTGCGAGCATTGTCGCCAAATCTGTAGTGAAAACACCACCACGAGAATCTGTTTGGTCGTGAACGATTGTCATGTTGCATGTAGTCTTGTCACTGTCCATTGCCAGCGCTAGCTTCTCCTGTGTGCTGTTTGTTATGCAGTGCTGCCACCCACGTGGCCAAATTGTGAACTGTGTCTGCTGACTGTTTCATTGCGCCTCACTAACCATGCTTAAGTTGGAGGCCGTTGTGCTCACTTGTTTCCGACATCCTCGGGCCGGGGACCCCAGCCAAAATAATGCTATCTACAGAGCTGTTTGCTTTGAATTCCATGCATGCTGCCATTGTTTCTGCTCTTTCTGCCGGCGCTTGCAAAGGTACATTTTGTCTACAGCCAAAATGTTTCTCATGTTTTTGGGGAACCTTTTAAGCCACGACATGCATAGTGATTGCTCCAGCATTAAATCTTGCCCTGATAGCGAGCGAAGCTCGCATAGAAGTTGACATGGTGAGTTGTTGCCTGAACAGTCGTCTGGCATTAACCTCTGCAGCCTGAGTTCCAGAGAGGGGGTGAAGTTTTTTGAGACTTTTTTTAATTCCCTGTAGCTGTGGGAAGGCAAAAACTGCTCGGTGACAACCGTTTGTGATTCATTTAAATATGCCATGATGTACTGGACTTGCACGGTGTCATTATCAATTTCGTACTTGTTGTGGTTGGCAGGAGAGCCAATCGTGTTCCTAAAGGAGGCCGAAATGCACGCGTTTTAGCTCACGCAGGCTGGTGTGAGGTCTGGAACATGACAAGGGAATTAGAATTGAGAAAAACGGACGTAGCTGGTGGAATACTTAACTTTAATCCATTAATGGAGAACGTCGCTCTTTATGGTACATGATTCACAATATCAATAGTACGGATACTGGCGCCTTGCTAGGTCGTAGCAAATAACGTAGCTGAGCTATCGTTTCGGCAAATGAGAGCGTAGAAGTCAGTGAACCATCGCTAGCAAAGTCGGCTGTACAACTGGGGCGAGTGGTATGAAGTCTTTCTAGACCTGCCGTGTGGCGGCGCTCGGTCTGCAATCATTGATAGTGACGACACGCGGGTCCGACTTATACTACCGGACCGCGGCCGATTTAAAGGCTACCACCTAGCAAGTGTGGTGTCTGGCGGTGACACCACAGTACTGGTAGAACATACTTTGTAGATGTAAGAACAAAGTTCTAATCTTGATGTCTTGAATGCTGGTAATTTCAAGTGTTTCGCTGTCTTACTTTGCATTGTTGGCTGTAGTAGTTGCTATTGCTGTTGTGGATTGTCGGTACGTATACTGGCTTTGAAGTGTGAGGGCAAGCCGTTGGTGCCGTCTTCCAATTCCATCACTGTGCTGTCCAGTAGCGTCGACGTATTTCGTTCTGATCAGGATCACTACAGTAGGGACGCTCGGTGCGACGCCGAGCTTAATGCGAACACCCTGGATAGCATTGTACACCTTTATTACAATCACAATTACAAGAGCACAACATCAGAACGTTAACGGAAAAAGGTCCTAAAAACCAGAAGAACATCAAAGATCAAAAGTATAAAAGAAATGACACACTTCCCATTTAAGTCATTTGTTACAGTCGATTGTTCGGTAGCCCCAAGGTGCTCCACCTTGATACCATTTATTGTCTAAGATGCTGTGGCCTTTATCACATGAGTCAAGTCACTTTTTCGCTGCTTGAGGCGACAGGCGACAAACCGGGGGGTAATAAGTATTTTTGTAAGCAGCCATAATAAAGCTCCAGTTTCAACCCTGTTAAAAACCTGTCTAATGCCGACTATTAAATATTTTTTAAAAAAAAAACACCCACTGCACTTAATTTTTTCCGAACAGTTAAGGTATGCCACCGGATATGGGCACCGTTGATTAAATGTGCAACCAAAGAAACGAACATGCATTGGAAAATAGTAGTATGAAAATGAAATGTTCATTGCACAATATTTCAGTCCTATTGCTATGCTATTATGATCACTTTTCAATGAAACATTCTGTGTCAATCGCTTCAGAAGAGAACTCAGGAATTCGGTAACTGGAAGAAGCCGACTGAGAGAAAGTCGTTATCACTTTAAGTCAAAAAGTGTGGGTGGTATCGTACTTCAGACAACATCACTCGGCATTTCTTTGTATGCCATCGTTCAGGGCAATATGTATCTAAATTTAAATTTAGGCATACGTCACATGAAAATCCAAGAAACTAACAAAATAGGAGGCAGTCTGTCCTTTCAGCACTGAAGTAACCAAAGCTGGAGATCGTAGCTGCAAAGGAAATGTGTGGTTTCTTATGTGGGACATCAAAATGTTGTTAGACGTGTTTCTTTCTTCTTCTGTCAGATTTAAACATTAGCTGTTCACTTCGCAAACAGAATTCCATGCGATACTCGACAAAAATAAGACACTTTATCGGATTTCGAGCTAGAGCGTATCCATCTGCTGACAAAAAAAGATATATGTAACATTGAGCAGTGTAATGATTTACGTTCCGAAGTCACTACTATGCAACCGTGATTAAACGAAATCAATGCTGTCGATAAACCCTGTGCGTTATTCTACAGCCGCGTGGTTTAGGGCGCCATGTCGCGGATTGCGCGGCCCCTCCCGCCGGAGGTTCGAGTCCTCCCTCGGGCGTGGGTGTGTGTGTTGTTCTTAGCATAAGTTAGTTTACGTACTGTGTAAGTCTAGGGACTGATAACCTCAGCAGTTTGGCCCCTTAAGAATTTTCGTTATTCGACAGACCACAATATACAAGCAGCCAACATCATCCACTTCTGAGAAAGGGAAGACTTTGTCCTCATCATTATCAACAATTCTCAGTGTGAAATTCTGAAGAAGTACGGTAGTGACTGTATTTGCATCGATGGTTACGGTTTTGAGTTAATTACACTTCTTGTGCTTGATGACCTGAGACAACGTTGTGCTTTTCTTATTTCAAACAAGTCTGCTCAAGAGGTGCTATCATTTTTTTAGTGAAATACAGTAGGAAAAATACGTCGTCAGGTGTTTGTCAGATTTGGCTGAGTCGTTTTATAAAGTTTGGCTTGTGGAAAGACTGTACTGCTCATGGGCAGAGCAGGGCACAGAGAAAAAACGTGTGCTAATATCAAATCGAAGGAAAGACAAGCTGAAACTTATAAACCAGTGAGGAGTTTGATGCAAGAAGGAGCCGTTATAACACTTCAGCACCTATTTCCTTCAGCACTGCAGCGACTGATTTCAAATTCTGTTAAAGCAGAGTTTGAGTTAAATCTTTAGGAATATTACTGTGAAAGCATCAGGTGCAGGGCATACTGTTAAAGAGACAGCAGCGTTATCAGCATAATCATGCATATTGAAAGTATGTACCGAACAATAAAATACATACACTGATCAGCCAGAACATTATGACCATCGACCTATTATCGGTATAAACCCGTCCAGGCAATAGCTCTGTCACTTGGAGAGGAATGATTGCTATACTCTGTTCGTCGTAAGAATAAACCTGATGTAAACATTACGCCATATATTCTTCCGCCTTTGCTTGAATTTCACTGGGTTTCGTTTTACGTGGAGCGGAAGCCAAGCTGTGACCAGTACAGTCAAGTACGGTCATGAGAATGCATTGTATGCTGCCTTACGCGGACTGAGCGATATTGCGGGACAAGTTACCGGCGCATTAAACTTGGACACAATGCTCTCGTTTCCACCTGACATGGTATTCTGATATAAACAAGAGTGATGAAAATTCCTAACTTAAACACAGGATAATTTTCTGAGTGAGCTATGTGTGACGCAAAAGCATACTGCAAGGATTTCACCTAACTGTTGAATACTGAAGCCACTAGAGGTATCAGTTACAGTCAGTCGTCTGGTAACCTTCCTTATCCGAATCCGAGAACTACCTTTCAATTCTTGAACTGTCATCTGCTACGTTGGTAACGAGTCGATCAACAACAAAATCCACGAAGCCAACCAGGCGCCGCATTTTCTCCTTTTCTTTCATGACGTGCTGTTCTATATCCCACCAGCGTTCGTCAGTGACGTATGAAAAAGTTGCATGCGTTAGTTCCAGTGCGCCTGGCACCTTGACAGTCTTGTTATTTATCGGACCAAATCCCTTTAATTAGCTCTAGATCAGTCCTGTTGGGTTCATATTGTAGTAGTAGAGTGGAAAATGTAAAAATGCAGCATTTGTATGGTGTGTTCGATGCTGTGAAAATGATTGTTTTTCATGTTTCTATGACACTTATGTACATCCGTGGTATAAAACAATAGACATAGTCCAAATAAAGAGTATTTGGTTTTTAATTTCTGCTTTAAAAAATTAAATGTTTACATTTTCTTAATTTAAGCAACCTTTATTAACGGTCTTTCATAAAATATCGATAATTAAGAATTTATATCTGAAATGGGGACAGGAATTTCACGTACAGTATGTAATCAGAAATAAGAAGACGCGCATTATTCATAAAAATGATGATGAATTTTACGATTACGAGATGTAGGTATTTCAAATTGAACGAGAAAAAAATGACTCAGGAGAGACTTGAATCAGCGAACTGCAGTAAATTGTCAACCAATTGCGCTGCCGCCTCCGCATTGCATTCATTGGGTTCTTGTATCTGAACTGTATCTAATACAGTCTATCGAAAAACTTCGTCCGCAGCTCGTGGTCTAGTGGCTAGCGATGCTGCCTCTGGATTAAGGGGTCCCGCGTTCGATTCCCGGTCGCGTTGGGGAATTTCCCCGCCCGGGAACTGGGTGTTTGTGTTGTCCTCATAATTTCATCATCATTCGTGAAAGTGGGCAGATTTGATTGTGTAAAGACTGGGACTTTGTACGGGCGCTAATGACCGCACAGTTGAGCGCCCCACAATCAGACATCATCATCAAAAAACTTCAAAGCCGATTATCTCTGTACATTTGAGAAAAAACATTAAGAACTACCTTTTTCTCGGCACTTTTTAACCATGTTTCACCATGGAACAGGATTCTCGGCACTTTTTAACGGTGTTTCATCTTGGAACAGGAAGCAGCCCCAGCCATTTTTATACTGCGTATTAACAAATGGTTCAAATGGCTCTGAGCACTATGGGACTTAACATCTGTGGTCATCAGTCCCCTAGAACTTAGAACTACTTAAACCTAACTAACCTAAGGACATCACACACATCCACGCCCGAGGCAGGATTCGAACCTGCGACCGTAGCAGTCGCGCAGTTCCGGACTGAGCGCCTAGAACCGGCGTATTAACAGCGCGACAACCGAAGCACAAGAGTGCAGAGGCTGTGACTGCACACGATTTTTGAAATAAAAACAACTTAGCTAAAGTGTGATTAAGGAAAACGCTGATTCCTGTTAACAGATTTGAATATCTTAAAGCTTCATTTAATATCATCGCGTTTGTGTTTCTTTGCATCAGGTTTATTCTTACGATGAACGGAGTATAGTCAGACACACGCACTGTGCATGTAGTATCAGTGAGTGTGCCTTCTGTGTGTAGAATGGGGAAGGCGAGAAATCTATCCGAGTTCGACCGAGGGTCTGCAGGCTCGGCGCGAGCATTTCGGGAAGTGCACGACTTGTCGGGTGTTCGAGCACTGTAGCGAGTGGGGTTGCCAGACGTACAGTTTTAGCCGGAACAATACGGGAAAAATGGAAATGAGCGTATGGCATCGCTGGCCGAGAGGCCCCTCTTCGGGTAAGTTCGGCCACCAGGTGTAAGTCTTGCTTCATTCGACGCCACATTGGGCGACTTGCGAGGATGAAATGATAACACGACACCCAGACCCCGAGCGGAGAAAATCTCCAACCCGGCCGGGCAGCGAACCCGCGCCCGCTTGCATGGGAGGTGAGCACGTTGCCACCCAGCTAAGCAGGCGTATTGTTCCTGGCACGGTGCAAACTTTTAACCGTGCGCCAAATGTTCCGGTTTTGAACATGAGGCATAATGACTCGTATTTTTTAACCTTCTAGTACCAAATTTTACGATGCAGATTACATTTTTCATGCTAGCGCATGCGATGGCAGATGAGACAGAGTCAGACAGATGTGACGTCAGAAGCAGAACTGCCTTGCTTGGGCATAAACTGTCACAGGTATGTAAGTACAATTGTAGTACTAGCACTGCGTCACGGAAGTGCGGCTTGTTCTCCAAACATCGCACCCACTCAGATTTTTGTTTTCTGTTTGTGAACAAGATGTACTTCCACTACATGCGGCAAGGCACATTGTTTCGTACACTTCGGACGCAGGTTCAACACTTTATCGCAAGACATCGTAAATTTTACGTTTTAGAACGTATTTCTTCGTGGAAGCAGTGGTTTCAAAATGGATGGGACTGCGACAAATCCCATTAAGAGAAAATTAGATATTCAAACCAACACATACCGGAATAGTAGACTGCGAGTGTATTGTTCAGTTCGGAAAAAAAGAATTTCCAGAATTGCAGTCAGTTCTAGGAAATGTATATAAAGCAAGATGTACCTTATGTGTTGGAAAAGCTGGAGAGGGATTTTCAATTTCGCACGGCGGCTTAACCGATGTTAGGCCCTTTTCAACGGTGTCAGCCACAAACGCAGACCCTTAACATCAGTACAAACCACACTGATGAAAAGTCTCTACAAGTTGGACTCTGTTGAAGCAGGCAAGGTATGTAGTAGGTACATGCTAATTTCAACATTTCTAATTTTCAAGGTAATAATAGACCTGTTTCGGCAATTATAAAAAGATACTACTATTAGTGCTTCTTTCTTCGTTTTCAGATAATAGCGTCTCCGCTTACATTCCCGTTTCACACAGTTTAACATCATCTTAGCTACGCCAGCACAGACATCAATGTCGTCCCTTTTCAGATTTTATTACGCAAATCCAGATTTCGTCTAGTGGCTAGCCATTCTCAATGCACTATTTTCTATTCTCGATGCATTTAACTCCCTGTTGTTCGAGCGTCAGTCACATTTCTGAAATGTGGCCTGAAATGTGTCTACGTTAAAGAAATGATTGGCGCATCAAAATTGTACAGTGTTTTAGTTACATTTGTTTTCAATATATTTCCTTCAAATGCATTCACGGAGAGAGTTTTCTCAATTATGAGCATTAAATGGAGGGATGAGCGAAACAGATATTCAGTTTACCTAATAAAAAATGAATTGCACACTTATAAAAATAACCGCAACTTTCATCATAATTGAGACAGTATGGTCTAATGAAAAAATGTTGAGACTTGCACACTCAAGTGGAAAGTACTCCTCTTCATTGTGTTGAGTGTATTATGAAGAAAATGTGAAGTAAATATAATTATTTAAAAAAATGTCAGTGTCGATAGATGTGTCGTATTCCTCAACACGTGACAAAACCAAGATGAAGCCACTACCACACGTCGGGGGGTTGGACGTCCACCCCTGGAAACATATGTCGGCCGCCGTAAGCTGGGAAGACTGGTAAAACAGGACAGGCGGCGAACTGTGGCGTAACTAACATCAGGCTTTAATACTGGGCAGAGTTCAAGTGTGTCTGAAGCATAGTGCTCCGAACACTCCTGACGATGAGCCTCAGCAGCCCATTATCCATATGCCAACATTAACACCATGGCATCGGCAACTAAGACTGAAATGGGCATGTCGATGGGAGGGCGTGAATCTGTCCACTCCCAAGGGAAACGTTCCGTCACACCTCTCTTGCATGACTGAGATAAGCTGGCGGCAGCCCCTTATGTTCTGGGGAACATTCACTAGGGCATCCATGGGTCGAGTGAAACTCGTCCAAGGCACCATGACGGACGAGGAGTGTAGTACACTGGTAGCAGAAAACGTACACCCCTTCATGACTGTTATGTTTCTCGACGGCAGTGGTATTGTTCAGCCAGATTATGCACCATGTCACAAGGCCAGGAGTGTGATGGAGTAGTTCGAGGAACAGAGTGGCGAGTACCAATTTTGATGTGCTGCCCCCCCCCCCCCCCCCCCAACTCTCCAGACCTGAACGCGATCGAACTGGCGTCAGAGCTCCTACACGGGATTTAAGGGAATTAGGTGATTTGTATGTGCAGATGTGGTGCCAACAACCTCCAGCGACCTTCCAAGACCTAATTGTTTCCATGCCACGACGCGTCGCCGCTGTTATCGGTGCCAAAGGTGAAAATACCGGATATTAGGTACGTGGTCACAATGCTCTGGCTGATCGGTGTATATTTGGGTGGTAAAAATGTGAAATGTCTAGACAAATCCGTGCATGCATCAATCAGCTTCATCAGAGGTAAGTTATTTGACAGTCTCATTATTCTGACAAAGGGAAAACTTATAAGTAAACTCCAGGATATTCGTACAAAGCACGAAGTGCAGAGGTGGTTCGTGAATTCATTGTTGAAGAAGGAAATGGCTAGCTTGTATTATCTACTTCTGGGGTATATGTCACTTTCTTTGTTCAAAAAAGTTTGCACGACTGCGACTGTAAATCGATTTGAAATGAGTGTGATGCCTGCATACAACGATATACATGCTCGTGCGAAGATTCCAGTGTCACATGGAACAGGTGCAAAAATACTCACTCTGTGTGCCTACAAAAATGAGACATCCAATTCTGCGGACGTCAGTAACTTCCGTGACATTAATTACGACATCCAAGAGGGTGCATTACATATTTATGGATAAGGGGAATCAGTAAATGAGAAAAAAAAGTATGTTGGTCGAACTTAGCAGCGAAAATTAAATCAGCAAAAGGAGAAAATTTGCATATCTGATTGACACATCTCCAAGAAAACAGCAGGTTTCCAAAGCCAGATGTTGATTCCAACACATATCATCAAAGAATTGGTCCCTGCAGTGTTTCATTAAGAAAGGAACAAAGTCTCGCTCAGAGCGAATATGTAATTCAGCAAGTAAAAGATCTGCTTTCCACTGTCGCTTTAATTTCAGTGTGTTCAAATGTACTTCCAATAATGTTACAGTGTAGTGGTTGGTAGTAAAATTGAGATCGCTTTAGTGTTAGCGCTGCGGAAGTGTTCGTCTATTATGTGCCGCCAAAGCTCGGCTCGTTTCGTAGAGGCTCGGCTCGCTTCGTCAGCGTGGAGCCGCAGTTGCAATTGAGGCTCTGTCTACAAGCCTTTCCGACCTTCGTCTTTCCGAAGTCTGAAACAGTACGAGAGGAAAATACGCTACATTAGGCCCCTACAAGTAAAGAAGTAGCACAGATTTGCAATAGAAGTGGAAAAATAACACGTTTGTGAGACAAATTACATATGAAATGTTATTCCTTTAGATTTCGCGTCACATTCGGAAAGATTCGCGCACCCAAACACTACGCACATCACACTATAACTCAAAATCTCTCCAGAAACTAAGCAACCCTTTGCACAGGAGCTTATAACGACGGTATTTTTGTCGGATTAAGTGGCTACCCACTGAATTCCTCATAGAATTCCTTGGTTTTACAGTTACGACGTCAGAGCCCCTCTCATTTTATACCTCCATGATTGGAAAGAGGTACAATGTGTTGTTGTTTTTATTTAGTTTGTTATTGGCTTCTAACATGCAGCCCGCTGTTCGTGGTCTCGCGGTAGCGCTCTCGCTTCCTGCGCACGAGGACTTGGATTCAATTCCCGGCGGCATTGGGGATTTTTTTTCCATGCCTCGAGATGACTGGGTGTTGTGTTGTCATCATCATCATTCATCCCCTTTACAGTCAGAGGAAGACAATGGCAAACCACCTCCACTAGGACCTTGCCTAGTACGTTCCCTTACGCTCTGTCACAGAGTATGGGATTTCATCTTCTAGCACACAAACTTTTTATCCATCACAATTAAATGTACTGACACACATAACAAGATAACATTTTTTCTTCGTCATTTTTTCTTCGTCTTCGTCTTCACTGTTTAGGGCATACATTCATATGTTTTCAGATCAAAATTATTGTGATCAGATTACAAAACACAGTCGACTTCTAAAAATTTATTTATTAATGAAGTTCTTTAGTTGAGGTACAATGTACAATTTACGATGTTTGGCTTGGTTTATCTTTGATAAGATATTTGGCGGTCCGGGTATGACGTCATTAAATTTAACTAACGTGGTTGGTCAGTTTAGATTAAAGCATTGAGGCGCCATATTGGATAGCGCGGCGTCGGAACTGTTGTTAACTTTTTGTTTGTTTATTTATTTTAGTGGTAGAGGTAGTCATGCAGAGAAACGTAGAAATTTGGTTTCAAAGTCCGCCCTTAATTCGTGTTGGGGCTGCTGTTTCAGAATGAGGAGTTGATTGATTGCCATTATAACAGAAATGTCACCAATTACTGAAGCACAAAAAATTCAGCAGCGGAAAGAGTAAGTGATAAGATTTTATAGATTCGTTTTTTCACTTCTGCCAACGTTGTCCAGGAAAGAAGAAGATAATATGTACTTTGTTTGATCCGAACGGACGTGGAACAACTCAGTATCGTCTCTGATGTCATCATTATGTAAATTTATAGCTACCAGTATATTCGTGTATTTCCGGCGTATTCACGGAGTGAGCAATATGCTTTTAAGCTTTATTTGGACGTATTCCACTGGCGCGTTGCAGCTTATAGTTATGAGGCAGCAGAAGTTTGCTCTTTAAGAAGGTACAGTGTGTAGACGATTTACTATCAAATTTTAGACACACACTTCAAGCGTTTACAAGTATTTCATTTCCTAGGTAGTGATAAGTCACTGAAATTTTGAAGTAGCATCAGGTTCAGTTACCGTACAACAAATTAGGTCAGACATTTCGTTTCTTTCTCCACAATGATGAAGGTGGATTCTCTGAAGTAATGTTGAAACGATCTCAACCCAATGTTAGCACCGATTTTTTTTTCAGTGCAGCCTTTTATTCTCTTCTCGTGTATTTTCGCAGTATTTATGATTGTGGTTGAGTTGTTTTGTTACCGCAGCGTCTTGTAATGGCCATAGTCTGCATATCCCTCGTAGGAAACTTTCAGCTATTTATGAGAAATGTAAATGCATTATCAAACTATCTGTCAGACAAAAAGAAATTTAGGACTTCGTGGAAATTTGTGTAGAGTAGATCATGTTCATCAACTTTTCGTTCTGTATATGGCACAGTAACTAGAGTATTTAGGAAGTAGAAGGTGTCAGAAAAAAATTATACACAGTAAATATTTACATATAAAAACAAATATGTTAATGTGCCTTCCACAGATCCCTGGTGATAGGAACAAAAAAAGGTCGTAATTATCTTGTCACAAAACATGTAAATGTTTAATACACTGATGTGCATATGATAATGCTGAGGTTATTTTAGCCATGTGATATCAAATAGGAAAAACGTTTTACAATACATATTTACAATGAGCACATTACTGCACTTGTTTTCTTTAATGGAAGTCAGATTGTACTTGGTGTAATACTGGCATTATTTGATACTATTAGTAGCACATACACATCAATTAGTTCTAAGAAATTCATTAATGGAGTAGTAGGAGCTGGCCACTAATATATCTTTTAGGCTGTTAAACTGAAATTTATTAGTAGTTTAACTTCTAATGGCTGCCGGCAAGTTATTGAAAATGTGTGTTCCTGAATAATTGACACCTTTCCAGATGAAACTAATTGGCTTTAAATCTTTGTGGAGATTATTATTGTTATTATTATGTCTAGTATTGATTCCCTTAACTGAGCGCTTGGTTTGAAAAAGGCACACATTTTTAATGATAAATTACATCAAGGAATAAATATGTTGGAAAGGAGTAGTTACCATCACTAGTTTCCTAAACAGCCCTCTGCAGGATATTCTTGAGTTCGTACTAGAAATAGTTCTTATTACATGTTTTTGGGCTTGGGAAAACTTAAACTTGGCTTGGTGAATTACCCCAAAAATTAATCCTCTATGACATTACAGAATGAAAGTAAACATTGTATGTTAGTTTATCATTATTTGACTGTTTCGGTCTGATTTCAGCTATAAATTTTTCAGCTTGTGTGCAGCAGGATACCAGGACAGTAGTTGGTAATATTTTTATAGACAGTGCTGAAACAATTAATGTGCACCCAGTTAGTGGACTACCTAATTATGATGCACAGTAATTGGAAATGAACAACAATGTAGTGACTTACAGCTCTGAGGCATGTTCATTCAAAGCAGTAGGGCCTATTAATGAGGAGAGGGTACAAGGTTTTTCCAAGATGTTAAGAAGTAGTATGGGATGAGGTAGATACAGGAAGAGGTACTAATGTGAAATTAAATTTATTCCATTGTAAATTTGCCTGTATTTAAAAACAACTTTTCTAAACACTTAACCAAAAAGTCCATTAAAATAAAGTAAGCTATTGTTAACTAAAAGGATTAAAATTTCATGTAAGAGAAAGGGGGAAATTTATGTAGATGCCAGAATAAGTTAAGATTGGACGTTACTTGCATTCTGCAAAAAGTACTATAGTATTTGCAGGGAAGTCATCAAAAATGCACAGAAGTATCCATGTTTGGCAGAATTTAATAATGCAGATAATAAGATAGAAACTGTAGCCTGCGAGATATTGTGAAACGGGCGACAAGTACAAGCAGTTAGTGTACAAGATACCACAACAGTAGCTGACGGGAGAACAAAGGCCGTTGAGATGTGTATAGGCAAATAGAGGTGCAACTGTTGCGCAACTGACCGCCTATTATGATCCATGAGGTTCTACTAACAGTGTCTCCTCAGCGACTGTTCAACGAGTGTTGCCTCTGTAACATTTGCCTGGCTCTTGCACCTGTGCTGGCCGTTGTTCATTGGCGACAAAGGCTGGAATTGTCATGTGACTACTGCAGCTGGGTGCCAAATGAGTGGTGACAGGTGGCCTTTTCGGATGAATCACACTGAAAGAAAACACCCTGCAACTAGGAAGGAGCATTATGGCATGGGGAATGTTTTTGTGTCATTCCCGGGATACTCTTGTCATTCTAGAAGGTACAGCGGATCAACACAACTATGCAGCTATCCTTGGGGACCATGTCCTACTCTGCATGCAATTTGTTTTTCCTCTTCACTGTGGCATCTATCTATCAGCACTACAACACGATGTGTCAAACAGCTTGCAACATACATAGGTGTTTCAAAGAGCACCAGGATGAGTTTACCATACTCCTGTGGCCACGAGACTTCCTGGCTTTAAATCTGTGAGACCACCTCAATCACTGTGTTCACACCATGGATCCTCAACCATGTAACCTACCACAGCATGGCTCCAAATCCCTCTCGGTAACTTCCAGAACCTCATTGAATGTATTCCTGCATGTCTCACAGTGGTCTGAGCTGCAGAAGGTGATTACTCAGGCTTTTGACACGTGGTCTACATTTATGCGTCTGGACAGTGTAAATAAAGCAGTTAAAATAAGATTACTTGGTTCAGTTGAAGAAGAAGAAAATATATTAAAAATTTCATTCCACAAAACTTTAAGCAAGTAGAAGTAGCACAAACATCCTTCACTGAAATTAATGGGCATTAGAGAAACAAGAGCCATTATGGTGTTGATGGAATTTCAAACAGAATTCTGAAAAATTGTTTTAACTTGATGAGTAATGTATCACTGACATGGAGTGTTCTTCCAGACAGATTGAAATGTGTAATGGTTAGACTTCTTTATAAGAAATGTCAGAAGAAAGATGTACATAATTATTGCTCTTTTTTGTATTGATATTTTTTTCCTAATTATTCAGAAAAATAATGCACTCAAGAATAATTTCACATTTCAGCAGAAACAATTTACTTAGCATATCACATTTTGGATTCCAGGCAAGTTTATTGACTGAGAATGCCATTTCTACATTCAGTCATCCAATATTACAAGCCTTAAATAATGAAATATCACTAGTTGGTATTTTTAGTGATTTTTCCATGTGTTTGACTATGCAGATTATGTTACATCAGGTTTTTTTTGAACTGATGGCTTTACACACAACTGGTTTGAATCATACTTAGGGAACGGAAGGTTGTTCTGAATAATTCCAACTGTGTTGAAAGGAGAAAAAAAAATTTAGTAATGGGAAAAATCATGTAGTCCTACAAGGTTCAATTTCGGATCTATTCCTTGCCCTTATATACATGAATGACCTTCCACTTATCACTCACAACCAGAACTGGTGTTTTGTAGACATTATTGATGTTATAATAAATCTTGTTGGAGAGAAAGGTGCAGAAGAGATTGTTAATGTTTTTTTCAAAGAATTATTAAATGGTATACAACAAGTAGTCATACCGACAGTTGATATAGCACATGAGCACGAGTCAGTAAGTAGGAATGAAGGCTCCAAATTTTTAGATGTATGTATTGATAAAAACTTGATCTGGAAGCAGCACGTAAGTCAGCTGCTTCTCCTATAATTGCTACTCTTGGAAACAGATTACTCAATATCCAGGAATATTTTGCATATTGCCACTCAGTGATGTCTTATGGGATAGTTTTTTGGGCTAACTCACTACTCAGGAAGGAAGTATTGATTGCACAAAAATGAGGAGTAAGAATAAAGTGTGTTTACCTCTGGTCAACATTTAGTTCAGCATTTTAACTGCACCTTCACAGTATCTACATTCACTAGTGAAATTCATTACAAATAACTGATCATACATTGAGAAGAACAGTGATGTCCATACCTGCAACACTAGAGAAAAGTATAACTTTTATTACCCCATCATGAAAAGGGTTTGGTTAAAATCAACAGTCAAGATCACAGTATTTGTTTATTTACCAGTTTCGGCCATGGTGGATCCTCAGTTTTCTTGTGATGCCATGATCATACAGTACGAGGGCCGCAGGGGAGTGTCATAGAACCTTTGCTTTTCACAATATACATAAATGACCTGGTGGATGACATCGGAAGTTCACTGAGGCGTTTTGCAGATGATGCTGTGATGTATCGAGAGGTTGCAACAATGGAAAATTGTACTGAAATGCAGGAGGATCTGCAGCGAATTGACGCATGGTGCACGGAATGGCAATTGAATCTCAATGTAGACGAGTGTAATGTGATGCGAATACATAGAAGGATAGGTTCCTTATCATTTAGCTACAAAATAGCAGGTCAGCAACTGGAAGCAGTTAATTCCATAAATTATCTAGGAGTACGCATTAGGAGTGATTTAAAATGGAATGATCATATAAAGTCGATCGTCGGTAAAGCAGATGCCAGACTGAGATTCATTGGAAGAATCCTAAGGAAATGCAATCCGACAACAAAGGAAGTAGGTTACAGTACGCTTGTTCGCCCACTGCTTGAATACTGCTCAGCAGTGTGGGATCCGCACCAGATAGAGTTGATAGAAGAGATAGAGAAGATCCAACGGAGAGCAGCGCGCTTCGTTACAGGATCATTTAGTAATTGCGAAAGTGTTACGGAGATGATAGATAAACTCCAGTGGAAGACTCTACAGGAGAGACGCTCAGTAGCTCGGTACGGGCTTTTGTTAAAGTTTCGAGAACATACCTTCACCGAAGAGTCAAGCAGTATATTGCTCCCTCCTACGTATATCTCGCGAAGTGACCATGAGGATAAAGTCAGAGAGATTAGAGCCCACGCAGAAGCATACCGACAATCCTTCTTTCCACGTACAATACGAGACTGGAATAGAAGGGAGAACCGATAGAGGTACTCAAGATACCCTCCGCCACACACCGTCAGGTGGATTGCGGAGTATGGATGTAGATGTACGATAATACGGTACAATCATGGTATCACGAGAAAACCGAGGAGTTGCCAGTGCCAGCCATAGGGGGCCATAAATTCTGAAAATGTCTTTAATATAAGCTGAAACCAGTAAATAAGTAAATATAGTTGCGATATAGACTGTTGATTTTAACCTAAATGTAGAATCAGGTCGCTGCACTCCATAGACAATGTTGTCTAAACGTATGAGCATTACGAAAAAGAGCCAGTGGCTCAGAAAAGAGTTCAATATACAGCAACAAGAATATTTTATCATTTGGCAAACAACTTAAAATGTTTGACATACAGCAAAGCAAGTTTCATATCCAATGTAAATTATATCTCGTGGACAACTCCTTTTATTCCACAGAAGAATTATTATTTAAAAACTGGTAGCCTGTTAAAAAGCTCCACCGTTTTTTAAGTGTAGTTGCATAAGTAGCACTAAAAATATCTTAACACTAACCAGGTATACACATCCTGTAAACTGACTCATTCCACATAATTTCAATTAAAGGATGGTCAAAATTATGTATGAAACATGTAACTAACAATATTGTATTAAAACAATTACTCAGGCAAACTGTATATTTTTTATGTTGCTAAGTCTCTTAATGGTGAAATATTTTGCTAAATACTGAGACACTGCCTTTATATAATGATCCAGTCTTCCTTATTTTGTGGTCCATGTAGGTTACATTGAACTGCTTGAATTATTCCTTCCGCGAGGCCATAATCCATACTATCCATTCATCATGTGCAAAAGATTGCTATTTTTATGTCAGTAATGACTTCAGTGTGTACTGTGTAAATCTAAGTGGTAAGGGAAAGAGAACTGCAATGAGAATCTAATCTGAGCCTCATAATTAATTTAGAAGGGTAAATGATAATGCCTCTGTGCATGAGCACTTTCAAAATTGTGGCATAATATTTAGTGTTTTGAGGAATAATAAATGTTCTCTATGTGGTCAACCACTGAAACAAAAGTTGGAATGTGGTCAACCACGGAAATGAAAGTTGGAATGTGGTATTGTTGACTGGAAGACCCAAAGTGTATGCATCTACATTCTGCTGCAAAAATTCAATTGTTATGTTTCTTTGTTTACTTTGTTACCTTTACATCAAATATGAAAGCTTAGTATCTTAAATGTGAAAGTTTAGTGGAGATGGCTGTGACATACATGCTGTATTGTATTTTTCATGATCACGAGAAAGGAGGATTAGACTGAGATTTTGTATTATCAAATGAATTCTAATTTAATAAATGATTCGCCACTAGAGCCTTCTTACTCTTACTCCATAGCATGTTGTGCAGGATTTTGAATGTAACTCAGAACTTTGGTGTTCAGCCTGGTGCAAATAACTTTACCACACACTTTTCTGCAGTAAAAGCTAATAATTTATGTAGATCTGGTACCTTGTAGTGGCAACTTAGATGCTTGGCCAGTAGTGAGAAGTGTAATCGAAATATGACCAGCAGATTAGTAGTTACGACACTAGTGCAGTCTGTAAATCAGTTACAGATAGAGTTAAGTAGCACACAGTCATTCATTTTCATGGAGTAGCTTATCTAATTATGAATCATGTGTTAGGTGTTCGAAATTTCTGTGCTTGTGGATCAAGGGAACCACATTCAGTTTGGGTCTGTGCTACATACATTACTGTTGTAGTGTGAAGTGAAATGAGCATATCATGTTCTACATTCTTAACACCACAACAATTTCTTGTATGAGATGTGGTAGGGACTTAAGAATAAGAAAGACAACCATCAAATATACTCCTTGTGAGAAGCTTGGAAATAAACATACAAATTACTCATTCATGTACCATTCAGTTTGAGGAACTGGAACATTTTATGTGGATAAGTTGACATAAAAAAGTTAGTATTGCAGACACATTGAAGCTATTTGTAAATACAATATTTAATTACATTTTCAGTTCTGCAGCTTATCCCCAGGGAGTGAGGTGTCAAAAATGCCTCGAGTATGGCCACTGGACATACGAATGTAAGGGCAAGCGCAAGTACCTCCACAGATCATCGAGAACAGCAGTGTTAAGAAAAAGACTTAAAGAAAAGACTGAAAATGCTGAAACAAATTCAGAGTAAGTTGACTTAATGCTATTTCTGTATATTCTAAGCTCTTAAACCGAGTGAACAGTTATATTATTATTGCTTATTACAAGGTATGTAATAACTTTGCATTTTTTGCCTAACTTGTCTTTTTTATTGTTTTAATTCCAGTTGGTGATTAAAAAAAATATTCCTTGGCCACCTCATCTATGTATTTCAGTCTCAACTGTCCTGATGGTCTTATTCCTTTTGTAGGGACTTAGTGCATCTTCCTTGTGATCTCATTTTACACAGAATTTTCTTCCTGAATATTGTGAGAGCTGCTTCCTTTTTTTCTGTCGGTATCCATTTTTCTTGTGCATGTGTTAGACCTGGTTCTATAAGTGACTTATAGATGCATATTGTGATTTTCTTATAATTATTTCTCCTATTTAAGAAGTTTGACAGGGTATAACAGGTTTATTGCACTTTGAATCTGAATTTCATCCTTGACACAGTTTGTTGTGTTTGAGGTGGTTGCCAGATGTTGAAATATGTGTATTAGATTTGGGTACGTTGCTGGCCCGGATCTTAGGGGCAGGGGGACCTGGGGTATCTGGCCCACATGGCAATTTCAGGGGATGTCAAATTCATATTCTGCGAGGAAAAAAACCTTGTTTCACAAGGTGCACAGCATCCACCAATAATTGGTCTTCGATTATTCATATGATTTTGAAAGTCATTGCTGTTGCTTGTTGAACACATTCTAAGTTGATTTCTGAATGAATCGTAAGTTGATTTTTGAACGCATACATAATGTGTGGGATGTCTCGGCCAGGGGAATCCTCGTTGCTACAAGAAATATAAAACTTTTCCGCTGATGGAAGGGGACGGGAATAAATGAGATGAGCCATATATACCCGAACGGGTGAAAGCCAATTACTGTTTGTTTATGTGGTTGATTGGGTGTGCAAATTATTAGCGAAATCCACAGATTCAGACTACCAGAGTGGAAATAAACGGCTAACAGGAATAACAGGTAATTTTTTTTATATATATATTATTTTCTCGATGTATCCAAGAAAATGAAATTTTGACAGAAAATTTTTGCCACATCGCTACAGCACTGAGGGCCAGTTGTAGAGTCCGTGGTTAGCAGCCACTTAAGTTCAATTCTTGGTATAGCTCGGAAAACACGTTTTATGAACACATAATAACGCCTAACCAGAGAACAATTGCGGGATAACTAAACTACTGAATTTTGCAGGTTTAGTGTAGTTAACTTGAGAATAAGTTTTGACAATGGCAGGAATAGTTACAAAATGACAAGATTGTTAGAATGAGGGAGGAGAAGAATTGGGGACATCACACAAATTATGTGGAAGAATATGACGATTCCAGATGTATATAAAAGTTTTATACTATCATTTTTTGACCTCATGCTTGAGAAACTGGAGCATATGAATAAAGTGTGAAACTTTCTCCTGATAAACTTTTTACTTGTTGTTGTTGTTGTTGTTGTTGTGGTTGTTGTGGTCATGGTCGTTGTGGTCTTCAGTCCTGAGACTGGTTTGATGCAGCTCTCCATGCTACTCTATCCTGTGCAAGCTTCTTCATCTCCCAGTACCTACTACAACCTACATCCTTCTGAAGCTGCTTGGTGTATTCATCTCTTGGTCTCCCTCTACGATTTTTACCCTCCACACTGCTCTCCAATACTAAATTTGTGATCCCTTGATGCCTCAGAACATGTCCTATCAACCGATCCCTTCTTCTGGTCAAGTTGTGCCACAAACTCCTCTTTTCCCCAATCCTATTCAATACTGCCTCATTAGTTATGTGATCTACCCATCTAATCTTCAGCATTCTTCTGTAGTACCACATTTCGAAAGCTTCTATTCTCTTCTTGTCCAAACTATTTATCGTCCATGTTTCACTTCCATACATGGCTACACTCCATACAAATACTTTCAGGAAAGACTTCCTGCCACTTAGATCTATACTCGATGTTAACAAATCTCTTTTCTTCAGAAACGCTTTCCTTGCCATTGCCAGTCTATATATTATATCCTCTCTACTTCGACCATCATCAGTTATTTTGCTCCCCAAATAGCAAAACTCCTTTACTACTTTAAGTGTCTCATTTCCTAATCTAATACCCTTAGCATTACCCGACTTAATTCTACTACATTCCATTATCCTCGTTTTGCTTTTGTTGATGTTCATCTTATATACTCCTCTCAATATACTGTCCATTCCATTCAACTGCTCTTCCAAGTCCTTTGCTGTCTCTGACAGAATTACAGTGTCATCAGCGAACCTCAAAGTTTTTATTTCTTCTCCATGGATTTTAATACCTACTCCAAATTTTTCTTTTGTTTCCTTTACTGCTTGCTCAATATACAGATTGAATAACATCGGGGAGAGGCTACAACCCTGTCTCACTCCCTTCCCAACTACTGCTTCCCTTTCATGCCCTTCAAGTCTTACAACTGCCATTTGGTTTCTGTACAAATTGTAAATAGCCATTCGCTCCCTGTATTTTATCCCTGCCACCTTCATAATTTGAAAGAGAGCATTCCAGTCAACATTGTCAAAAGCTTTCTCTAAGTCTACAAATGCTAGAAACGAAGGTTTGCCTTTCCTTAATCCAGCTTCTAAGATAAGTCGTAGGGTCAGTATTGCCTCACGTGTTGCAATATTTCTACGGAATCCAAACTGATCTGCCGCTAGGTCGGCTTCTACTAGTTTTTCCATTCGTCTGTAAAGAATTCGTGTTAGTATTTTGCAGCTGTGACTTATTAAACTGATAGTTCGGTAATTTTAACATCTGTCAACACCTGCTTTCTTTGGGATTGGAATTATTATGTTCTTCTTGAAGTCTGAGGGTATTTCGCCTGTCTCATACATCTTGCTCACCAGATGGTAGATTTTCGTCAGGACTGGCTCTCCCAAGGCCGTCAGTAGTTATAATGAAATGTTGTCTACTCCGGGGGCCTTGTTCCACTCAGGTCTTTCAGTGCTCTGTCAAACTCTTCACGCAGTATCATATCTCCCATTTCATCTTCATCTACATCGTCTTCCATTTCCATAATATTGTCCTCAAGTACATCGCCCTTGAATAGACCCTCTATATACTCCTTCCACCTTTCTGCTTTCCCTTCTTTGCTTAGAACTGGGTCTCCATCTGAGCTTTCGATGTTCATACAAGTGGTTCTCTTATCTCCGAAGGTCTCTTTAGTTTTCCTGTATTCAGTATCTATCTTACCCCTAGTGAAATAAGCCTCTACATCCTTACATTTGTCCTCTAGCCATCCCTGCTTAGCCATTTTGCATTTCCTGTCGATCACATTTTTGAGACGTTTGTATTCCTTTTTGCCTGCTTCATTTATTGCATTTTTATATTTTCTCCTTTCATCATTTAAATTCAATACTTCTTCTGTTACCCAAGGATTTCTACTAGCCCTCGTCTTTTTACCTACTAGGTCCACTGCTGCCTTCACTACTTCATCCCTCAAAGCTACCCATTCTTCTTCTACTGTATTTCTTTCCCCCGTTCCTGTCAATTGTTCCCTTATGCTCTCCCTGAATCTCTGTACAACCTCTGGTTCTTTCAGTTTATCCAGGTCCCATCTCCTTAAATTCCCACCTTTTTGCAGTTTCTTCAGTTTTAATCTACAGGTCATAACCAATAGATTGTGGTCAGAGTCCACGTCTGCCCCTGGAAATGTCTTACAATTTAAAACTTGATTCCTAAATCTTTGTCGTACCATTATGTAATCTATCTGATACCTTTCAGTATCTCCATGCTTCTTCCATGTATACAACCTTCTTTCATGATTCTTAAACCAAGTGTTAGCTATGATTAAGTTGTGCTCTGTGCAAAATTCTACCAAGCGGCTTCCTCTTTAATTTCTTAGCCCCTATCCAAATCCACCTACTATGTTTCCTTCTCTCCCTTTTCTTACACTCGAATTCCAGTCACCCATGACTATTAAATTTTCATCTCCCTTCACTATCTGAATAATTTCTTTTATTTCATCATACATTTCTTCAATATCTTTGTCATCTGCAGAGCTAGTTGGCATATAAACTTGTACTACTGTAGTAGGTGTGGTCTTCGTATCTATCTTGGCCACAACAATGTGTTCTCTATTCTGTTTGTAGTAGCTTACCCGCATTCCAATTTTTCTATTCATTATTAAACCTACTCCTGCATTACCCCTTTTTATTTTTAGTAGGCCTAATACACATTTCATATTGATACTTCATGAATTATATTGCCGCAGAAGAAGCTGACTAGCACAGTCACCGTGGTGTAGTGGTTATGATACTAGACTGTTGCGTTTTTGTTCTAATTTCTATAATCTGTTCGAGTACATTTTAGAAGTATCCACAGATGTCAAGAATCATTGTACTGGAATGTCTTGTAACTGTACATATACCGTATGTGTTCTGTCCGGAGGCAGTTCACTCTGCGCTCTTGTATGTGCAAGTGCTGAATAAACCTTCGTTGAGTGAAGTAAGTGTTAGTCATTCATCTAATTACATCTTCTTCTACGTGATATTATTCTGGTGGAGATGCTGGGTATTGGAACTTGTGATAGCGCTAATTATTGACGACACAGTGGCTCCCATCAGGCCATGACAGAGCCACCGTTTACGTGGTGAGAAACCCGAGTTTGAGCCACATTCAACAGATCACAATCTGTCGGAGACAGAAGAAGAAGACGTTACAATGACAGCAACTGTGTGCCACCACATGAGACATCCTTCAGAGTTCTCTGGTGACAGTGGCCAAGATCCAGACAAGTGCCTGAACGTATATGAGCGTATACCCAAATTTAACAAATGGGATGACACTGTGTGTTTGGCTAGTGTATTTTTCTACTTGGAGGGCACTGCCAAGCAATGGTATGAGAACAACGAGGACAAGTTCACAAGCTGGGAAGTATTCCAGGCGGAACTGCGCAAGTATTTCCGTGACACACAGCGACGGAAGTGCAAGGCTGAAAATAAATTAAAGTACAGGGCATAGCATCCTGGAGAAACTACAGCATCCTACATTCAAGATGTCTTGGAGCTGTGTAAAACATTTTATCCTAGAATGAAGGAGGAAGATAAGGTTGCCTATCTCATGAAGGGACCTATATCAAACCCTACTCCTGAAGGAGGTTTTGACAGCTGACGACTTCATATAATGGTGCCAGTATATCGAGACAATGCATCAAAAAATAATTACACGCAAGAAATTTGAATGGCTTCCAAACGTCATATTGATGTGTGTGATGGAGGAAGAAACTGATTTCACAAGTGTTCTTCATCAGATAGTGAGATAGGAAGTTCAGAAGGCACTTGGATTGCACGATGAGCAAAAAACTGAGACGCTTCAAGACATCATAAGGGAGGAAGTGGAACAGACATTGAACCCAATCTCTCATCCTTCATTTCCCTTTAAAATGGTGAAAAAGTCGAGACCCAGGTTAAGTTACGTTCCTACAATGCTACATGAGGAACCTGTAGAGCACCAAGGGAGACTGACGTCTGGAGGACCCAGGATAACCAAACAGTATGTTCCCACTGCAGATGACCGAGACATGTGATGCGCTATTGTCGAGAAAGGTGGCGGATATTTGATGACGCCCGTGCCAGAAGACAGCCGATCTCAGCTGACGCCAACTTCGGGACGACGAAGATGAACAAGACGATGTGGATGCAGGACGACATAGGTCACCATTGCCACAAGCTAGATGCTGGAGAGGACGCTCCCCAACATGCCGATCACTTAGCTGCCGCAACCTGGAAAACTTAAGGGTGCGACCTCCCTTGGAGGTGAGGCCGCCGAAGAGAAAAATCCTCCGCCGTCAATCACTACATAAATGATAGTAAACTACGTCGATATCCTCATGGATGGCTGACCAGCCCAAGCTCTTGTGGACTCTGGAGTGTCATATTCAGTTATTTTGGAGAAGTACGGTCGCCAGTTGTAGAAAACTGTATTCATCAACAACAAAACATCTCTGCTGAAGGTGGCTGATGGGAAATATGTGAAACCTACAGGAAGATATATCATTCGTGTGGGTGTAAGTGGCCATACACATCCCTTAGAATTCATCATCTTACATGAGTGTAGTCATGGCGTCATTCTCGGATTGGTGTTTTTGAAAGCTCCTCAGGCAATTATAGATTGTGGTCACTCGAAGTTTATGCTAGACGAGATGAGATTCTGTGGACAGGAAGATGCACATCCGAGTGTGTGGAGACTGTGTGCTGGATGAAGTGATCATTCTTGCAGTTTGCACTAGAAAGGTAACTGTCATGTCTCATGCCATGCATCAAACCATGGATCTTGTAGGGGAATATAAGAGAAGCATACCATTGAAGAATAACTTGGTCATCCCAGCCTCTGTTGTCTTGTTTAAGAACAGACTCGGTGAATTGTGGATACTTAACTGTTGCCGAGAACTGCAGATCCTTCCAAGACGTATGTGCATAGCATACGCTGAGCCGTTAATTGCCAAACAGCTGAGCATCATAGAAACCTCGCCTGCTGAGTCTGTAGGCGAAATTGGTGTTACCACTACGAGACAAGATCTAGCTCGACTATCACCAGATCTCACTAAGGAATAACAGAAGAAGCTACTTGCCATTCTTCAAGAGTTCTCTGAATGCTTCAGTCCACTGGTGAAGAACAAATTAGACAATTCGACGGTGAAGCACTGGATTAGCACTGGAGACTATCATCCAGTAAGCCAGAGAGCATACCGTGTGTCAGCAATTTAATGTCGAATAATTCACGGCGAGGTAGAGAAAATGATGGAGAATGATGTCATTCAGCCTTCACAGAGCCCATAGTTGTCACCGGGGGTTCTTGTCAGGAAGAAGGATGGCAGTTGGCGTTTTTGTGTTGATTACAGGAAGCTTAATAAGATAACTAAAAAGGACATTTACCCACTTCCACGAATTGACGATAATGCTAGATTGTCTGAAGGAGGCTAAGTTTTTCTCAACCATTGACATGTACCTGGGATACTGGAAAATCGAAGTAGATGAGGCTGATCGTGAGAAAACTGCATTCATCACCCCTGAGGGCCTGTATGAGTTCAAGGTAATGCCGTTTGGTGTGTGTAATGCACCAGCAACTTTTGAATGGATGAGGGATAATCTTCTAAGCCACCTGAAGTGGACGATGTGTCTTTGTTATTTAGATGACATTATATTGTTCTCAGAGACGTTTGATGAACACTTGAAAACACTGGGGGCCGTTCTTAAGTGTCTCCAACAAGGCAGACTGAAACTTAATGCAAGAAAGTCTCTCTTTGGAACAAAAGAAATCAAAATACTCAGACACTTTGTGTCAAGTGAAGGTGTGCGGCCACGCCCAGAAAAGGTGAGCTTTATAACAGAATTTCATATTCCTAAAAGTATTAGAGATGTGAGAAGCTTCCTCGGATTGTGTTCGTATTACCATCGTTTTATCAAAGACTTTTGTATGAAAGCCAGACCATTCCAAGAGTTGTTAAAAGCTGGTGTTAAATTTCTCTGAGGTGGTGCTCAACATGATTCTTTCGATGTGTTGCGAAAAGCTGCGACAACTGACCCTGTACTTGGTCTGTATGATGAGAGAACACCTACAGAACTACACACAGATGCCAGTGGGTATGGGATCGGTGCTGTCCTGGTGCAAATTTCAGATGGAAAAGAGAAGGTTATAGCCTATGCTTCTAGGAGACTTACAAAAGCCGAGAGAAACTACTCGACTACAGAAGGAGCACGTCTTGATCTGGCCCATGTGCAAATTTCAACAGTATCTCAATGGAAGGCCATTCACAGTTTTTACAGACCATCATTCACTTTGTTGGTTGACAAGTCTTAAGTATCCAACAGGATGACTTGCCAGGTGGGCACTACATCTTCAAGAGGACATTACCATGGTGTACAAAAGTGGAAGAAAACACCAAGCTGCCGACTGTCTCTCAAGAAACCCTGTGCAAGACCATCAAGACTTTGATGAAGATAGTGACTGCCTCGCTGCACACCAGGCTCTCTCTGCTGAGCAGGAGGAGGATGCCAAGTTCTCAAATTATGCTTGCCTTAAATCGGTCAGAGGATGTGACAGTACAATTTAAGGTAGTTAATGGATTACTTTACAAGAAAAACTTTGATCCGTTTGGAAAGTGGTGGCTACCAGGCGTTCCTAAACACATGCACTGAGATGTTCTGCAGAAATTCCATGACACACCTGAGGCCAGACACTTAGGATTTATTAAGACATACAATAGGATCCACAAGAGATTTTTGTGGCCAGATTTATTTAGGAGTGTCTGTCACTATGTGTCGCGCTGTCGAGAGTGCCAGAGGAGAAAGGCAGTTACTCAGAAACCACCTGGCCGACTCTTACCAGATCCACCAACTGAAACGCCTTTCCAGCATGTTGGGATTGACCTCCTCGGACGATTTCCAACCTCTGCTAGTGGCAATAGGTGGATTATTGTTTGCACTGATTATCTGACATGCTATGCCATTACAAAAACCATGAAAACAGCTGAAGCATTTGAGGTAGCCAAATTCATTGTGGAAGATATTAAAACACAGTGTCCCAAGGTCGTTAATTGCAGATCGAGGAAAAGTTTTTCAATTGAATGTTGTGACTACCTAGCATCCACAAACTAACGGGAATACTGAACACCTTTATAAGACCTTGGCCGACATGCTTTCAATGTTCGTCAATGTTGAGCAGAGCAACTGGGATGAGGTGCTACCTTTCATGACGTTTGCCTACAATACCACCAAACAAGACACCACAGGATTTACACCATATTTTCTGGTACACGGGTGTGAGGCGACTACGACGATGGACACTGTGTTTCCATTACATCCTGATGACTTGGACGATGACTACATCGGCCAGAGAGCTGACGAAGCTCAGCAGTTAGCTCGACTCTGCATGCTGCAGGCTCAAGAAAATGGTCACCGAAGGTCTGATGTGAGCCATCGCCCTGTTGTTTACCAGTCTGGTGACCTCATCTGGATCTTCACTCCTGTTCAGAAGCTTGGTCTCTCTGAGAAGCTCCTCAGGTGCTACTTTGGACCTTATAAGCTTGTAAAACATTGTACTGGAATGTTCTGTAACGGTATATATACTGTATGTGTTCTGGCTGGAGGCAGTTCACTCTGTGATCTTTTATGTGCAAGTGCTGAATAAACCTTTGTTAAGTGAAGTTAGTGTTTGTCATTCATTTAATTACACCTTTTTCTATGTGACAATATTCTGCAGTGTTATTTATGTAAATGAGATAGATAAAAATGACTATTTGTGCCAGAACAGTCTTGCTTATGTGGCAGGTGTTACAATTTCTGAATTATTGGAAAGGCCTGTTTTGTTTTATTGAACAGACAGTGACAAAATAGATGTAATCAACTTGAGGAACCACACCAGTCTTGGGTACTATTTGTATTAACAGCTTTTTCAGTATTAGACAATGACATTTTGATTTTTCCTGTAGCAAAACATATGATGAACTTTGAGGTGATAGATTCTGCATCAGAAAGGAAAGCATGCCATATAAAGATGTAGCAAGATAGAGAGAAAAAATGTTGGGACCTAAGGATTGAAGAAATGTGTGTTGTCTTGCTTGTCTCTGTCCTTTACTGGTGTTATTTTTCCTGTATTAAATTTTATGTCACACATAAGAGAAAGTCACTAGCTAATATGCAACAAAGAGTGCAGATTTTCTAAAGAGTTGTTACTCTTCTGATTACAAGCAATCCCACCCAGTATAAATTGAGATTTTTTAAGGGGAGGGGGGAAGTTAAATTGGCCACCTAGGAGCAAGGTAGGCACCATAGAACATTTTGATTTCCACTGTCCTGAGTATGGATTTTATGGTTTCCATTACAAAATTACGTGTTTGAATTCCACAGTGTGAAATACAGTGACGTGCAATAGAAGAATACTGTGTGGAGAAGCATGGCACTGCACTGTGGCACCCATAAGACCAAATAACATGTCGTGCAGTTCCTTGAACATATATGCTTTATATATGAAACTCTTCAGAAAGATGTGTGCTACTAAAGGAAATTATTAATGAAAAATCAACTTTTTTAATTTTTTTAAATTTATGATGTTCTGTCTCAAATGCTTTTAAAGTGGGGGAGGGGGGGGGGGCGCACACACCACTACTAAGTTTTTGCCTGGTTCAGAAATATTGTAGATCCGGGGCTGATACATTGGCATATTTTAATGTGTTGTGTATGCTGGTATGAAGACCAAACTTGCATATAGGTTGTACGTTTTTCATTTTACGTTACATCTGTAATAATTGTGCCTGTACATACTGTGGTTAAGCTGAACTCTACTTAGGAATACCATAAAATGTTGGTTTTCACACTGCAGTGCAGCGTGCTACAATATATGACATGATCTAGTTTGAAAATACATGAGGGCCTGAAATTTGTCAGTCATTAATAATGAGATAAAGTGTTGTTGATTATAAAAGAGAACAGGCTGCATAGGAAAATGATATGTTTTTAAGAAATTTTAAGTGACTTGTGTTTGCTGGTATTATAAAATAATGATTATTCTTATTCAAATTATTTGCACTGCAGATTGTTACTTCTTTTATCATGGTACCTTCCCAGTAAACTTTATATCTTACCCTACATTCTGTGTAAATTTCATTGATCTAAACAGTTGTGGTACCCGCACTCACTTCTCTTTTGAAGATCTTTCCTCCACAGTTGTCTCTTGTGGGTGATTCTGGAGATGTTCCAATCCTTAAATGCAGATTTTCTCATTTTGGTAGAGGCTCATTATAATGTAAATCAGAAGAATTTCCCTTACCAGAGATCCTAAAATTGTTACCTATAATTAATTCTGACTCAATTCCTCGAATTGCAATTTGTAGTCACATACTTTTCCCAGTGACCAATATGGGTAAAGAGTTTCTCTCAATGGTCTTCAAAACTTACTCATCTATGTGGGAGTAATTGCTTGTTATGTTCAGAATCAGTTGTTGGCCTATTATTGGCATGCATGCACAAGTCATGTTGTCAGTACTCACTTTAACCACGATGTGACTGAGAAGGGATGTATTAACGGCTGGTTCTAAGCAGTCAATGGGAGAGTAGCAGATGGACATCTTTCAAAGCAAGAGACAAAGGAATATTGTCACATTCTCATGTTGGTGTTGCACCTCGTAATTTGTGACATAAAAAAAAAAAAATCTGTGAAATATTTGTAACAGCAGTGAAGAAAAGCATGATTTCAATTATGGGGAAGAAATTCATTGCCTTTTTTCTCACCTGTCATTGGTTGCATGAAAGGATCATCCCTCTCGCTACACAAAACTGACACATTGCCAACATATGGGCAGTAAAGAAACAGTCGTGGTTGACACTGACCCTGATCTGGACTTAAGCCCATTCTGGCTGTTCATAGATAACACCGTTGTTTATTCAGAAGTAATTTGACACAAGTTTCTCGCAAGCAGCTTAGCTATATGTGTAGATTCATCAGAATGACTATCACAGTATACAGGGTGATTCTTATTAACATTTAAAAACATCTGAAGTGGCTTAGACACCACTGCAACAAGTAATTTGATAGGAGACACATGAGGCCACAAATGCATGGAAGTACCGGAAAAGTGGATGACAAGGGGTGAGCATGATGATGTACTTTGCTGTGCTTGCAGTGGTTGGGCTTGTCGATTCTACACTTGCCGGTAGGGGGCAGTACTACACGTTGCAGCACAATGGTGCAAATTTTGAACACCTTTTGTACATGTGATCTGTTGGAAATGTAGAAGTTTCATAATTACTGTCCTCATTGTAAACAATCAAAAACTGTTCTTATTTAGTGTTTCTTTCCTTTTGTCCCTTCTTTTTTTGTTTACAGACATTATTTAGCAAAGAAAACATAGGTCATTTGCTGATAATGACGAAATTCAGGAGCTTATATTCATTTACTTGTGGTGCAATATGATAGGTTTTTCTTTCACTGTACTTTGCAGTAAACTAGTGGAGACGATGAGACTGAGACTGCTAAATAAAATATAAATCTTACCACAATGTATGGAAATAACTGTTTAATGCAGTGAAAAAATCCTGCCCACCAGATGCAAGTCTCGAACCCTGGGCCATACATGATAGATTCGGGCACACAGGCCCAGAGCCACACTGATGTGAATGCTTGGGTTGGGATGATCAGGTGCAACAGATTGAGAGACTCAAACGTGCGCCAATGTACTTGATCGGACGATGTCAAAAGGTCAATATTTTTTGTTCGCTTTTGGGGTATTCCCCGACATTTTCAGTCCCACGTCTTATATTAAATTGTCTCCACATGACCTACTTCTCTTCGGAAATTTTTAAACATTAATAAGAATCAGCCTGTATAGTAGTTGACAGGACGTCACCTAGTTAAAACTAAGTTACTTCTGACATTCTCCAAGCAAGTGTGATAGGCTGTGTGCTATTGTTGATGATTTAAGAGAGAATCTAAACAGCCCTGTTAGATCAGAGTGTTTGCAGATGATGCCATTGTTTACCATCTTGCGAAGTAAATTAAACATAAAAAACAACAAATAACAAAATGTTACAGATAATATGTATGAATTGCACGAAAAGTGGTCATTGGCCCTGAACAATAATTCTGTTAAATTTATATTACATAATAATTTGCAATTTTAGAGGTTGTTGATTCAACTAAATATTTGGGAACTACAACAAGGATTAACTTAGATTAGAATGGTTATGTATAAAATTTTGTAGAGAAGGTGGACAAAAGACTGAATTTTATGGACAGAACAATGGCCACAGATCTACTGAAGAAACTACATGCACCATGCTTGTAGAATACTGCGGTGCAATAAGGGATTATTACCAGACACAACTGATATAACACATTGAGAAAGTTCAAAGAAGGGCATAACAATGAAATATATAAAATGTTTGACTACATTAATAAAGACATTGGTGCTTAGTACACAGCTATAGCATAACATCCAAGAAATTAAAATTTGGAGAGAAATACATAATTAGAAAAGCATTCATTTGAAAATTGGAGTGGAGCCTGTATTACTCAGTTTACTTAAGAACTGTAATAGCAACAAGCTCTTCCCAGCTTTATCATCATGACAATTTACACAACATAAAATCAAAATGTGTGCTCACCACTGTTAGTGTTTCACTTAGCTCTAAGATTGTGAAGATAGGTCTGCAGGATATGACAATGCATGCACATAAAGGGAAATAAAGTTTCTTTCAGTTGTTTCTGCTTACATGTGGAAAGTCAGTCTAGTTGTTCTTTCGTTCTTGGGTTAAGGGCTTTCCCCCTTCTGTTTTTCCTACTTGTGCACCCACAAAAAGTGTCATATTTTTTGTTGAGAGTACTGAGAGCAGTAGTGGTCAGCCTCGGAATAGGTGCCTTTCTGCGGCTGACATGTTCCCTGCAGGTGGGCGGGCCACAAGTTGTGCAAGTGGATTAATCCTCTCACAAACCACTGACAAGAATCTTGTGGTAAATATAGTGTGTGATTCCTAAAATTTCTTGCCATATTCTAAACAGTTAGTTTTCATACTATTTATTCTCTAAAAGTCGTCAAAGAAACTTGTAAACCAACAAGTGTAAAAATATAAGTGTTTTAGTAAAATGTTCTGTGGAGGTGGGGGGGGGGGGGGTCATGTTGCTCCCTTGTATCTGTGCCTGACTTTAGGGTTTTCAATAGGTTTTGTGGTTAAAATGGGAGGAAAATCAACTTGCAAAATATATTAAACCATATTAAGTAATAATAAGTAATTTAGCCATATTAAGTAATAATATCACACTCAGTGGCACAGGCATTTCCCCCAGAAAGGTGTTACATCATCTAAGGTACTCTCACCAACATAATTATAAATGTCCTGAGATTGGTTTCATTAGCAAGAGTGTGAAGCAAAAGGTCTGGCATGACCTTCACAATCCCTAAATGCATTTTCGCATAATTATGGTCTGTATTGGTAAAATAGTTAAGGGCCTTTTCCAGTATGAAAGAGTTTATTTTTGAAGAAATAATATAAAACACCATTGACCACTATTCAGGACTTACTTGCATGAATCTCTAGAATGTTTCATGTTGTTTAGGATGAATATTCATATTGCTTTGTGTAGTTCCTGCACTCTGGAAGTAATAGTAGGCATTTTAGTTAACTGCACTAAGTTTGGTTTTTTAGTAACATATTCTTTAGTAGAATGAACCTTGTGCCAGAATAGATGTTTGCATTGTGTGTCTTTGAAGTGTCTGACTTTTGTTGAATTTTATTTTAACAGTGTTGTTTTCTAATTTTTACAGAGAAAATACTCAGAAGAAAGAAGAAAAAGTTCAGAAAAGAAAAAAGAAAAAGGACAAACCTGCTAAACAAGATACCGAAAAATCGTCAGAAAGTTCGTCGGAGGAGAACGATTCCAACAGTAGCAGCAGCAGTAGTAGTAGCAGCACTGAGAGGAGCAGCAGCAGCAGCACAAGCAGCAGCAGTAGTAGCAGTAGCTCAAGTAGTGGCAGTGACAAGAGCAGTGGGGATAGCAGTAGCGACAGTGACAGTAGTGACTCAGAGGAGAGCGACAGTGGCAGTAGTAGTAGTAGCAGTAGCACCTCCAGTAGCAGTGGCAGCAATAGTGATACTGACACTGGTGTAGTTTCCTCACAGCAGCCAGCAAATGGCACAGGTAATGAATGTCAGAAATCCAAGAAACATCATTCCAAATCAAAAAAATCAGGATCTAAATCCAAGAATGATTCACCAGAATCTAAATCCAAGAACATTACATCAGAACCTAAATCGAAGAATGTTTTACCTGCAGTGTCCAGTAAAAAATCAGAAGCACACAGATCGAGGAGTGATTTGTGAATATTGCCAAGAACTTACGTGGTTTTCTTTAAAACATGAAAAAAAAAATAATTATTGTATATGGAAATGCCAATAAAGTGGCATTAGAGTAAATTACTTTTACACACCGTCCAAATTTCGAGATTTTTACTGAGTCCCATATTTGCTTTAGTATTCAACGGCTCAACAAATATTTAACCTGGTGAGAAATTGCTTTTTCAGTGTATGATCTCAGAATCTGACATGAGATTCTGTACATTTCAAAAATAATATCGTTTTGTGGTGAAATGTAGAACTCTAGTTTCTGTAGCTGTGTACCACATTGGGCTTCGTTTGAATTTGTTCATTCAATACATATAATCAGTTTGTATATGGAATCTAATGTCTTTTAAGAGATTCTTGTTTTGAAGTTTGTTTAGAAACTGCTGTAACTTGGTCATAGCTTGAGTTACATCCACGTGGGTCAATGAAGCTGAAACATTTTGGTCATTTAGGGCCAAGTTGTTTGCCTGTGTCTCTTTGAGATCCAGATATCTTCGTGTTATGTGGGATGTTGCAACTTACGTATTTGTATTCTGTAATTTGACTAAACTGTCTTTGCAGTTATTGCTCTTTTTTCAGAATTTGGACAACAAAATTGATTTTTTAATTTGACTAAAATAGCTTTATGTTTGATGATTTAGTCAGTGAACCTGCCACCATAGTGACCATTTCCGGAACAGTGGATGTGTGCAAGCCCTGAATCGAGTCCGCTTCACGGATTGAATCGAATCTGCTTCACAGACTGACGATGGGAGCTGGTACGCTGACTAGCCTGGATATGGTTTTTAGGTGTTTGCCATATCCTCCTAGGTAAATAATGGACTACATCCCACCTCAGATACATGATGAACAAATACTTTGAAAAATGGCGTCACATTTCATCATGTGATTACACTAGATACAGACAGATGGGGATACATGGATTCCTCTGAGGGGGAAGGGCCTGTGTGGGGAAGCTGGCATTAACTTTCAAATACCTTTGGGAGTGGAGACCCCATCACAATAATAGCCTGTATACAGGTATGGTTGGTCTCTGCGAGAAAATTGAAGTACCGTAGCAGTACCAGTCCATCATTGATTGGATAAAGGGCATCAGAAAGGATGGAAACATTCAGTGAGTCAAGAGACAGGGCTACCTGCCGGCACTGTCTCAAGTGCCACATGCTTGTTGCGTTGCCTGTTTTTATAAGTACATGCATAGCCTTGTCAAGCATGGCTGGCTGCGCGCTGGCAATGCTGTGTTCTCTACTGCAAGCTGTCAATTACAAAATTATTTTATTTGAGGTGTAGCTTTATGATTTACTTTCCGTGAAGATGTGTCTAATATCTTCTGATTTTTTACTCGTGCATAAAGCTTTTTATTAATACAAATGGAGCTGCTCTTTTACTTATGTACCATAGCTGTTCAGTTTTTTCCCTTCCTGTTAGATCATAGCTGTTGTGATGTTTGAAATACAAAAATTTTCAGTCTCACCAGAGTGTAAACTGTTTCTGTTAATTGTACAAAGAAGAGGTTACACTCTTGTTTTTTTTAATCGTTTAATTACGTGAGGTGTAACAGTGTTCAAGAATTGGGCCACTTGAACAGTTTTTGCAAAGGTGGATGAAGGAATCATCTCAGAGGTTACAAACCGTAATTTAGGTATATCGGGAAACCTGAGTGAAAATTGCTGTACTGAAATTTTAAAAGGCTCCTTATTCTGTCTGGAGCACTGTATCACCACATCGTTCTGTTCACTAAAATAGAAGAATAAATGGAATGATATGTTGTGAAGCGGTATGACTTTAAATTCCACATTTTTGTACCTGAGTGTGAGGCTTATTATACCAAGTCAGTGATGCAAATGATATAGTTGTGAGGCCCACTGTTTGAGTATGTATGAGCTCTTTCAACTTATGTCAACGGCCTTCCAGATCAGCCTCAGCTGATGCAAGTGTAAATAAAAATAGTGTACCACCTCTGACACTTTTACTATATAATAAAGCTTTCTTTAAAAAAAAAAAAAAAACAATTCTTAGAATATGATGTATTGTATTCATTTTGCTCCGGGGAATGGAAGGAATGCTCTATATTGAATCATTCTGAGTTAGCAGAATGGCCCTACGTCTTTAGTTTTGGGAGTGCTCATTTATGTTACATGTTTGAATGCAGTCATCAGCTTTTTTTTTCCACCACAGACAAAATGTCTTTGTTTAATGACTCTTTTGAGCATTGTATTGTTGTATTTAGTACCACACACTTCTAGAATCATTTAATACAGGTCTTTTTAAGGTTACCTTATGATGTAAAAAGCTTTCCAGGTTTCCATCTGATTTCCATTCCACTAACACATCTTAAGAGTTTCCTTTCTGCTGCAACTCACGTGTAAACTTGGTATTAAATAACTGTTATTTGTGTGGACTATTAACCACTGAAATACTTCCATGTCATGAAACCAAATTAAAAACTGCTGCCTACATAATGAAGAAAATATGATGGATGCGTAAGTGTAGGGGACCTATATTCTATGTTCTTCAAAGTTCATCCACATGTGAGCACGTAATCATAGATGCATTTCAAAAGTCCCTACACTATAAGATCTAGTAATTGTACACAGACCTCTAGAAAACCATATTTACACTAGTTGCAAAAAAATTATCAAGCTTTTCGTGCTGCAGATATGTGTAACAAACTGAAAACGATTTCTCTGTTACCAGTTACATAATCTTACTTTAATACAGAGAAAAATCACTATTGTTTATTTTGAATCACTTACGCGTATCTGAGATGCAAGAGCTCTTCAGCTGATGAAAGCAGTCAAGTGTTACGAAGGAGCCATCCATGCCCCACCCGCCTCTGATTTCAGTGTTTTTGCACATTAACGTGTTCGGCTTGGTCAGCATGTTATCGTGTAATTGCAGTAATAAACACACCACTTTGCACTGTATTTATAATCTTAACAATGAAACTTCGAAGATCAAAATAATAGCCACATAGTGTATGGACAAGAGAAAATTTCTTTGCAACAAGTAAGTTTCTCTTCACTGGTAACAAGTGTGTGATCATCAATCATTATCATTAACTGCATATAATATGTAGTGGCTATGTAAAGTTTTCTTGTTATTTACATGGTGCAGTCACAGCCTTTAACTGCTCAGGAATTCTCTTCAGTACAAAATATTTTCACTGTGGTAATTTGCTGTGATAATTATATAGTTGAATGGAATAACTCATTTTATCTCTACCAAGTACATTCAAACTGAGCCATGTCATTTAGTGTGGTGTAACTTACATAATCTGCCAATATTTCTCATAAATCTCTCACTGAATTTGAATTTGGGTGGTGCATCACTGTTGTAAAAATTGACAATTCATTACATCTCTTGTCTTTTTTTGCTCATCACTTGGATGTGAACTGCAGAACGTTGGTGTTTTCCTACTTGTAGGATGTATTGCTTTTCAGCTGGACTGCTGAAACTGTATTGGCACTTTTCCTTTTATAATGCAACACTAAAATTTTATCAATACTTTCTGTTTTTTGTGTTTTTGGTTGTCATTACAAGCACTTCCAGAAGACACTGTGTGATGGCAGACCGGAGTACCTGTGTCGATGAAGAACAAGTGGCCAAGTACACCCAACCTTGGCTAATGATTAAAAGATCGCTGAAATACAGGGTTATTCTAATTGATGGACCCATTTTCAAACTATGTATGTATTCAAGTACAAATCCAAAATGAACAAGCTTTATACCAGTGAAAAGAGGAAGTTTCATAATGTTTGATATCAATTTAATAATTTTAATTAATTACTTTTTAATAATCAGAAATGTGATAAATGTTATAAATGTTCAATTTGGCCACTGTTGGCTGCATGGCAAACATTGAAATGGTGCCCAAACTTGTCCCACACACGCGAAAACGTATCTGCTATTACTGAGTGCACGGCAGCAATGATCCAGTTCCACACATCATTCAGAGTAGTTGGTAGAGATAAACAGCTTCTTTCACATAACCCCATAAGAAATAGTTGCAGGTTGTGAGATCAGGAGATCTCGGTGACCAGAAGTGCAGATCCATGTCTTAAAGTCCCCTGCAACAGACCCAGCACTGAGGAAGGGAGCTATGCAAAAAGCCTCGGACATCATGGTGCCAATGGGGTAGAGCTCCATCCTGTTGGAAAATGAAGTCCTTGGAATCTTCCATATCTTGAAGGAACAGCCCTTGCTAAGAAAAATGGCCCATAAACCTTTGTACCGAATATGGCACAGAACACGTTGATCTTCGGTGAGTCTCTTTCATGTTTCTGTGGTGAATGTGGATTTTCCAAACCCCATATGCAAACATTGTGTCTGTTGACTTTTCCACTAAGGTGGAATGTTGCTTCATAGCTAAAAATTAGATGTTGTAGAAATGCGTAATCCTCCATCTTTGCTAGCACATAACCACAAAATGCAAGACACTTAACTTTGTTGTTGGGATTGAGAGACTGCCCAAGTTGTAATTGGTAGGGCTTGTACAGCAAACACTGTCTCAGAACTTTCCATACAGTTGGTAGGGATATTCCAAGTTCATGACTGGCTCTATTGGTAAACTTAATGAGACTGCGCACAAACTTTCTTGAATCCATCGGACATCAGTCTCTGACACACACGGTCGGCCTGTACTTTTTCCTTTGCACACACTTCCAGTCCATTTAAATTGCTTAAACCAACAGCTAATGCTTAAACCAACAGCTAATGCTTTTGCGAGTTGGTGGTTGACTACCAAATTTGGCACTAAATACCAGCTGCACTGTAATTTGCATCTCAATTTTTGCGAACTCAAGAATGCAGGAAACCTTGTGCTCCACAGTCGCCATCTCAGTCACAACTGACAGTGAAATGGAATGATGGCACTATTGCCGCTCGAACTCTACCAGCCGCTTATGAAACCATCCCCCGCCCGTTGCCCCCCCCCCCCCCTACCCCCCACCCCCACCCCCCGCTAAAAACTTTAAAACTACCTCTTTCCATTGGTATAAAGCTTGTTCATTTTGGATTTGTACTTGAATAAATATGAAGTTTTGAAAATGGGTCCATCATTTAGAATAACACCGTATTATATTTTAGTGAATTTTAAAACGCTGCAATGTAATATCCTGTCAAATATTGGACTTTGACTTTTTCGGAATTTTTTCTACATTTACAGTGTGACAAACTAAATAATTATTTCCATTTTGTTTGTACCAGAGTGAAAAGAATCTGGAAACGATAATAGTGTCGTTGAGGCTGCTTGGTTTGTTCCACCATTCGCCCAATAATCCATTCTCTTCCAGCCATCATTTGCCCTCTGTCTGTACTGGAGTGCTCTGATTTGCTATCACTGAAGTGAGAAGTACAAACATTACAAATAATGTTGTTAGTGGCAATTTAGATTATTTCATCATTCATTCAAGTTTCATCTCAAAATTAAACTTGCAGCAGCACAGTGTTGATTCCTCTGCAATAATAAACAATAGAATCATTTCCAAATTTATAGTACTCTCTCTAAAGTGCCTGTTAATTTTAGTGCTTGGGAGTTCAGTCATGTTTCACAGCATATTAATTGAGCTGAGTCGCGTAAAGGCTTTCTTCTCAGGTTATAATCATTGTGTGATTCTCTGCACAATTCAGTCATTTCATTTTCACCGTCATTCATCTAGTTACAATTTTTTTTTTATCTGTGTAATGTATGGTAAATTGTCTAAGCCAGCCGCGGTGGTCTCGCGGTTCTAGGCGCGCAATCCGGAACCGTGCGACTGCTACGGTCGCGGGTTCGAATCCTGCCTCGGGCATGGATGTGCATGATATCCTTAGGTTCGTTAGGTTTAAGTAGTTCTAAGTTCTAGGGGACTAATGACCACAGCAGTTGAGTCCCATAGCACTCAGAGCCATTTGAACCATTTTTGAAATTGTCTAAGACAGGCATTGAAACCAGAGGAAGATTTCACAGCATAAATCACTGAATGCATTTTTCGTTATTGGCTGAGTTCACTTGTTCATAATAGTTGTTGTTGGAACCGAAGCTGAGCTTGTTTGAGAGAATTATTCATCAGTCTACACTTCCACTATGCAATCTCTGTGAGAAGCTTTTGCATGCTATTAACACAAACTACTTTGTTTCCATTTTACCAGAATGATAGATAAAAGATCCCATAGAAACTATGACCAGATTGTGTATTGGCCACTGACTACTGTGAAATAAGGTAAAAATAAATTTAGTAGCCCAAGCAGTATGCAGCTGTACTTCTCTACACTGTCAGTTGGCACTACTTGAATACACATACATGTATTAATGTAATTCTGGCAGAATACTTGTGGAATAGAATAATAAATGAAACTAGCTTCTTATTTCTAGGAGTCACAAGTCCTAGGGGACTAGCTAGTCAAACCGAGTTTCAAAGCAGCTCATCTTCATAGTTTGTGAAACTGTGTTTTATCAGTATATTCTGCTTTTTTTGTGTCATGGCATTTTATAATATTTAGCATTATTTTATGAGCTTGGCTTCATATTGCTGATTGCTTTCTGTTAAGAGTAATGAGAGTTGATGGACTTGTAACTGTCTAACCTCCCCCCCCCCCCCCCCCCCCAAAAAAAAATATCAAAATTATAAAACAATAACAGATCACACAGCACAACTGGGCAACTTGAGATGCAGCTCATATAGAAACCTTGCATTTACAATAGTACCACCTTTTGATTTTTTGTTTCGTTTAACCAGGGAGACAAAACAACTGTGGTCCTAACCCCTTGTTGCCAATAGTGAAACTAAGTTTATTGCGTGGTATCCCTCCATATCATTCTAGAAAAGCCAGCCAGTACCATTAAATAGTAGTAGGAGCCCCTTTACTACATCTCTGTCAGCCACAATTTCTTCAGGAATTAATGATTCAAATATTCTGTCTCTCTTTGTCTCCAACGCTTTGCACTGGAAGATTAAATTATTTGCAGCTTCATCCCCCATACCACTGTCGACACTTAGGGGTTTCTTTCTCAATTCAAATCATGTGCATATGTTTCCTGAAGTTCCCATGACCAGTCATTACATCTACCCTGACTCTAAACTGCCTCCTGTTCAAACCCATTTTACAGAACTTCTCGTAAAACATGGTAACGGTATCATTGCTTGCCCTGTTTTTGTTGTTGGGTTTTAGTCTAATATTCTACAGGCTGCCTCCTGATTGAACTACTTAGTTTAGATTTTACCATTGCATAAGTGATGGTTAAGACAGGTTCCATCCAACAAATGGAGTAATTGTCCCAGCCCTGGCCGGCCTGTCAACTTGTTCATTACCAATAACTCCTGAATCGTCAACAAACCATGGCAGGATTACCCTGTTGCTTTCCCCTAGCCTCAAAAGCATACTTGACATTCTGCAATGCTCTTTGATCTTGTTGCAGGGGCTGATACAAAATTTCAGAGTTGCCTGGTTGTCCAAATAAATGTCGATGCTACAATTCTTGTACCACTTTTGTAGATTCTCCTCTGTGCATACTTTTCTAGCGTATATCCCTCTCTGGAATACCACAGCCAGCTTCCCTGCAGGAATTGCTTCTCAGTCAAGGATTACTCTGTCCATAGTTTCTTTGTCTGTTTTCTGCCAATCAGTAAACCAGACTGTGTCACCTGAATGATGTAATGCATCTTTCTTCCACTGCTCCTTACTTTCCATAGTTATATAGAAAGGTTTAGTGAAGCAGGTGGAAGTTACTGCATAGATATTACATTGCTAGTACACGTACTGTAAGCTAAATTTATGTGTGTACTGGACCCAAGTGAATATCAGTGTACATCACGTAATACACTGACTTTTATCTATTGTGCAACTCCTACTGTCAGCTACAGAGAACCTTCTTAGGAAGAAAGAGAAAGAGGGAGTGGGGATAAGTACATAGGACAAGGCCCATATCCCATAAGATGATGTATCATACCTTTTGTGTGCAGAACTTACTTTTCCATCACACTAGGCTAATATTCACATACACAGCTTCTTGTTGTACCAAGACCTCAGATGTCCTACGATTCTTACTTTACATGAAAGATGATTTTGTTTTTGGGAATATTGTTAGCCTTTATAGTGCCACATCATAACCACAGGCAAATCCAGATCTGAAAGCAGGTTTGTCAATTATGTACAACACTTAGCACTGAAGAAACATTTATTATGGATATGTCAGACAGAACAGAACTTTTTAAATGCTGATTGAGCCTTTATCTTCACTGTTCAGTCCCAGTGTACTGTGGGTGGTCTTGGCAGTATCCTTTTGTACGGTATCCTCGAGACTGATGTGTCACTGTACTTGGAAAATTTTCTTGGTGTTGAATTTTGTGCGGCATTGGTAACTGTTTGAAGCTTTCTTGTTCTTTCCATTATGTTAGTGCTGTTACCAGTGGCAGGTGATAGACTGTGACCAAGCTCTGTGTGGATACATTCAAACATTTCTATTATATGTGAATTTCGTCTTTTACTGTGTGTTTCCCGTGAAGATTACATGGAGTGCAGACTTGATACCTTGATTGATGATGTGCTTTTTACTATTGATAATTGAATAGGAAATATATCAGTGCTTGATACTGAAGAGAAATCCTGAAGAGATTCCTGTTAGATCATTGCTGTTGTGACTTTTAAAATACAAAATGCTTCAGTTCCTCATTAAGGCCTTTGTGTGATCAAACAAAACAATTACTTTTGAAAGAATTGCAGATGAGCTAATACATCTCATTGTTTCCATTCGAGGGCCTGTAGCTAACAACTAAAAACTACCTGACATCAGGATTTTTGCTGCCATCTCTTTTCTTGTCAGTGGGTTATTCGGCTCTGTCATAACGTAATGGAAATTGACTCAACACCTCTCTGACAACTTTCTGTAATCCTTGATTTCACTCTGACAATGATGAACAGCCAGCTTCATGAACTGATTTTGAGCTGCAAGTGAACAGAATTTCACTGTCTGCGTTTCTTGGGCAAGAGCAGCATGCGATCTTCAGCAGCTCGAACATAGTGTACAGCTCTGAATAGGTGCATGAGCCCTTGACGCAGCAGCCAGGCCCCACCGTGCAGTGGGACACGTCCTGTCCCTGGTTCACAAGGACCAGACCAAATGGGAAAACAGCCCCACAAAGCAGCAGGTTATCACGATGTGCAACTCTTCTATCTCTTTATTTATGTCTTGGCTCATCCTTATTGCATCCTTCAGTATATTTGATTCTACCCTTTGCATTATAAGTGGAGTGCAGAATCAGTATGGTACAATACTATTACGATGAGCAATTCTTGTATTAGTACCTGCCAAGCCTTTTGACAATACATTAATATTCAGTTTTATTGCCAGCACCCGGAAATAACATACCTTGTCACTGGGTGTACTGGGAACACTTCTTCGTCATTTAGACTTGATATGAGCTGTCAAACCTAAGATCTGCATCGTTGCTTTCCCATAAATAGTTTAGTATTATACCTTCAACTGTCCTCTGTATTTGTTTATTATTTTACTCTTGAATCGCACAGTTTCTGTCACTCAATTTTTTTCTATTCACCCATTATTCTTTGCGTTCATCTGTCTATCGAACATTGAGACAATCACATTTGTGTCCAAAGTAGGTGTTACCCTTTTAATGCTTGACGAATTTCTTTTTGTCATTTGGGTTTAGCGCTGTATCTTGTACGACCTCCAAAGGCAAACTGTCTACCAGCTTGATACATTGTGCTTATTCCTAACAGTATTTTTTTTTTTATTATTTAAGCTTCATGTATACAAGGTGTTTCGCAATGTATGTGGAAACTTTCTCGATAAAAGTGCAATCTCTTGCAAATAGTTCCTTTTTTCCATTTTGTGTTTATTCTGTGGTTTGGAAAATAATTGTTGCCAGGATTTATTCTAAACAACAAGTCTAGGAAACAGTATACAATTAATACATGTTGTTTATTTATTTATTTCCTTTCACCTTTCTGTTAACATGTGGCAGTTGATGTATGTGTAGTATGCTGCTGTGCGTGTTGGTGGTACATGCATATTTAGAAAAAAGAACTGAAATACTTATTCTTTAAGGTATTAAATAGTTCATTTTCTGTATTTTTGCTTAAAAACATTTACTGTGCCATGCACATTTCAGGATGCTGCATTTGAGCGATACAATAAAATGAACAGTTTCCGCTCTTTTACTCACAGAAAGTGAAAGTACACACATACATATGTTCTAACCCAAGAACACTGTAATTTATTGCGCGAACAGGACACACACATGGAAGACAAAGTACAATACAGTTAGGAACACACAAGTGTTTGGCTGAACATAGAACTCCATCATATATAGACCGCAGTTGCAACAGGGTGCAGGCTGCCGACTGCTGTCATATAAGCAGGCCTAGTGGCCGAATCAAACACAAGCTTCACACGCGAAATGCTAAGTGGGACACACACAAAATTGGTACTTAACAGCACTTATCCTCCTTAGCGAAGAAAGCACTGTGCTCACGGCCCTTTCTTCTGTGGTCAATGTAGGCTGTAGAGTCGTGCAACGCACTACTGTCAGTGTGTAAGGTTGGAATGATGCGAGCGCAGACAGGTGTGGCGTCTGCTCCACTGTGAGAGGCCATATGGTAGGACAGGCGACACAGGTGCAGCTTTTATTTCCACGTCCAAATCCAGGGAAGGAGGTGGCGGCGGAACAGGTCATGCTAGCTGCAATGGAGGTGGCGGTGTTGGAGGTGTCAGATTCAGCTGCACAGAAGCCAGGGGCCCACCGTGGCTCGTGACAGCAGAAGGGGCCACCCACAGGGAGGAAACAGTTGTGAAAATGTCAGCAGAGAAGGTGAGGGCATCAGCTAAAATTTAAGAGAGATCCAGGCAGTCGGTGGATGCATGGGTGGCGGAGGCGCTTCAGGCGCACAGCTGCCCACGTGAAGTTGTAGCTGGTCGACGTGTCATGAAGCCTTCCTCTCAGCCATGCAGACAACACACGTCAGCCGTGGGTACTGTCGATTACCGCCTGCACCCATTTTGGCTGGCAGCGAAATCCGCGAGCCCAAGCAGCTGTGCCAGGCTGGAAGTGTTGCAGTGCTGTTGCTGGCATCAGCTGAAGCGGAGTCGGGGCTGACAACCATGCAACAACTCTGCTGGACTCATATTGCCAACAGGGGCAAACATATAACAACTGAGTAACCAGTCGAGACCTACTTCCAGTGACATATCCGAAACATATTTTTTCATCTGAGTCTCAAACATTCCTACTAGTCATTCTGCTTCCCCATTCGATTGAGGGTGGAAGTGGAACGGGGGGCATGATTGTAACTAACGTACATGGAAGACTTTGCATTTCAAAAATTTTTGACAAAGCTGAAATTGTTGTCATCGCCGGAGCAGACAGACAACGCATCACATATGGAAACTTCAGAATAAGCATCAATTACAACAAGCCAGTAGTAATTAAAGGTACCGCAAAAATTACATGGTGTCATTCCCAAGGCTGCTGTGGCTCTAGCCGTGACAACAATGAAGCATGGGGTGCCACGTGGTGGATAGCACATTGTGGGCTGGCTGCAACAACTCACACTATTTCCCCATCAATGCCTGGCTAAAAACCATGCCTTCATGCTAATGCTTTTAGATCTGATGCGTCCTGGTGGTCTGTATGTAATAAATGCATAACCTGACAGTGAAGGGGGGACGGGACTACAACCTGAGAGCAGTGTCCTCTGTAGCTAACTGCAGTGCTCCATTCCAAACAGAAAGATGATTCTGTAATGCAAAATAATTTCTCAAAGGATCAGGAGCACGACCCTGAGGTTTGTCTGGGGCCAGCCATGTTGCACAAAAGAAACAACTTTACTTAAAACAGGATGTAATTTCAGTGCTAGTACCAGGAAAACCATCAACATCATTTTCAGCTTCCACATATAAATGAAATCAAACTGGATACAGACCAATCGGTAATTGCGATAAGACATCAGCATTTCCATGTGCTCCTTGGTCAAAAATGTATCTCATAGTTGTATTGTGACAGGAAAATAGCCCACCGCTTTAAGTGAAGTGTGGCTTTATCCGGCAAGGATGCTGAAGGTTTGAAAAGAGATACAAGTGATTTGTGGTCTGTCATCAGGTGAAATTTCAACCTGTATAGAAAAATATGAAATTTTTTTTAGAGCATACACGATCTTTCTCTATCTCAGAAATGCTGTTGCATTAGGAGCATATGCAATACGGCGTTCAGATCCATCCGCATACTTATGAGCAAGGAACATGCCAAGGCTAAACTGATATGCGTCAGTCGCAAACACAAGGTGGTGGCCTAGCTGAAAACGGACCAAACAAGGAGCCAACTGCAGTGCAGCTTTCAACAGCTTGAATGCCTTGTAACAAGCTAGGGACCAGTGGAAAGAAAGATCTTTACAAAATAATGCATGGTGTGGCTGTGTTACAGTGGCAGTGTCTGATTTGAATATGTGATAGTACACTATTTTGCCTGTAATTCCGTGACAGACGTGGGATGTGGCAACATGGCAATAGCATCAATGCCAGCCTGTGACACTTCAAAACCCAAATGAAGAACGGATAGCTGAAAAAATTGTCTTGTGCAAACTGCACTTTAACCCTGCAAACTGTAAAACAGCACAAAGGTTCTGCAAATGTTCCTCTGTAGAGGCACCAGACACTACTATATCATCTAAATAGTTGATGCAGCCTGGAACTGATACAATAAGTTGCTCTAAAAAGCATTGAAAAATAGCAGGTGTGTTTGCCACACCAAAAGGCAAATACTGGTATTGATTAAACCCAAATGGCTTATTGATATGTTGTGGTTGGCAGGAGAGCCAACACCGTGTTACTAAAGGAGGCCGAAATGCACGCTATTTAGCTCACGCAGGCTGGCGTGAGGTCTGGAACTTGACAAGGGAATTAGAATTGAGAAAAACGGACGTAGCTGGTGGAATACTTAACTTTAATCCATTAATGATGAACGTTGCTGTTGACGTTACATATTTCACCATATAAATAGTACTGATAATGGCGCCTTGCTAGGTCATAGCAAATAACATACCTGAAGGCTATGTTAACTATCGTCTCGGCAAATGAGAGCGCATTTTGTCAGTGAACCATCGCTAGCAAAGTCGGCTGTAAAACTGGGGCGAGTGCTAGGAAGTGTCTCTAGACCTGCCGTGTGGCGGCGCTCGGTCTGCAATCACTGATAGTGGCGACACCCGAGTCCGACGTATACTACCGGACCGCGGCCGATTTAAAGGCTACCACCTAGCAAGTGTGGTGTCTGGCAGTGACACCACAGATAACTGGAAGGAATTTAGATTCCTAGTTGAGTGGCAGCTGTAAATATGCCTCTGCCAAGCCAGTCTTTGAAAAATAATGCCCCTCCCCCAATTCAGTAATTTTGCTAACAGCTTATCATGGCGCGACAAAGGATAGGTATCAATAATTGACTGTGCATCAATAGAATTTTAAAAATCACCGCATAGGCATAATTTACTGGTAGGTTTGTTGACAGTCACCAGTGATGTTGACCATTCACTGGAAGAAATAGGTTGAATAACATCAAGAGACTGAAGATGATCTAATTCTGCTTTTACTTGATCCTGTAAAATTACCACTCTTGGACATGCCTTGTAAAAATGAGGTCGGGCAGATTGTTTCATCATAATATGAACTAGAAATTCTGTTGCACGACCCAGTCCTGGAAAAATAGAGAGGTAAATTCACACAGAGAGCATGTAACTGTTGATATGTTACTTGATCAGAAAACAAATGCCCTTCATCACTGATGGACAATCCAGACATTTTAAAAATGTCCAAACCAAACAGATTTTCAGTGTAAGCATTTTCCACAACTAGGAATGTAATGAATGAACCACAGCCCTGTAAGTCACAGGTGCAGAAAACTGTCCAAGAATGGGAATCGGTTGTTTGGTATAACTCACCAGCCTCCATGACACTGGAGTCGAAGTGGGAGAAGCCAAATCCACATAAGTCTGAGAATCCACCTATGATGGTGCTGCACATGTTTCTACCTACATTCTCAATTGTTTGCTTAAAAACATGCACTTCAGAGTATAACTTGCTTTAAGACACTGTCACTGTTAACACACTGTTCACATCCATATTCGTTTCATCCTGACTCTGGTGTGGAAAGGAGTTACATACAGAAGCATTGTGTCCTTTCTTATGCACCTATTACACATTGCGCAGCACATGGGACATGTGATCTGTTCATATTGAATGAAGTATTATGGACATGAAAGCAGTGGAACCTCAAGCTGTCATTGTTGTGATGCAGACTATTGTTATCGCGAATGGCAGTTAACCTATATGACACTGAGATGTCTGCTGGAGTGCTGCAAAATTGTCTGCATTCCCTTGTGAACTGACTGAAGGTTGGAAGAGGTAAGAGGAACTGATTTCTGAAACTTCGGACCAGGCTGCTGTCTGACTACCTGCAGTCTGTGAAACTTCAAATGATTGAGTTATGCACAATACTTCCTAAAGCACAGAATTTTCACACTGTAAAACTCACTCTTGAATTTCCCAAGTCAGAAGCAAAACATACGATTACATCAGAAACTGTTTGATCTGCATAGGATTCCTTATGGACACTTGTCACAAAATTACGATGATGGCTAACTCCATGTAGTTCTGCTGCCCATGCCCTGTATGACTGTTTTGACAGTGGTGAAACTCCGCACAAGCAGCAATAATGTAAGTTTATAACGACAAGTAGAAAGTAACTCGCACATCTGTGCAAAAGAAAGACTTTAAGGTTCTTGTAAGGTGGCGAGCTGACAAAGAAAGACTTGAAGATTCTTGTAAGGGGGTGAGCCGATGACAAAATCCACAACAAAAAAAAGGGCCTTGCACAAGTTTATGTCTGTTACTCAAATACCTAGAAATGTTTCCGCAGGTGTTTTTCATAAGCATCCCAGTCTTTTGTTACATCATTGCATGCATGGAATGGCTGCGGATATATTGTTGGCAGTTGTGCCAATGTAGTTGTTAAACTGGAGATAGCAACTGTCAGCACCTGCTGTTGCTCGAGAAGAGATTTAAGCACTGCCTCCAGGGAAATTAAACTCACAGGACCAATGACTAAAGTGGAACACCTGGAGCTGAATACAATACTCGTCCCCAACCCAGTGTTCTAATCGAAGAACACTGTAATGTATTGCTCAAACAGTACCCACATGTATAAGGCAAGGTATAATAAATTAGCAATATGCAAGTGGCTGGTGGAGCCTAGCACTCCATCCTTTATAGGCATTAGCTCCAACAGGGGGTGCTGCCGGTAGGCTCTGCATGCAACTACTGTCACATTAGCAGGCCGTGTTGCCTCTAGTGGTCAAAACCACCACAAATTTCGTGCACAAACTATGAAGCGGTGCACTCACAAAACTGGTAGTAGTTACAGCAACATACATGGTGCATGCTTTTTGCAGTTTGTAGATTTATGTTTAATGTGCACCAGAGCACCCCTAGGAAGCGTGATAAAATTATGAGAATCTGCAAGCCTGTGACTGGGCTATCAGCCTGACTGCAGGTAGAGTGCAACCTTCCTATTTGTCAAGGCACTAGGAGGAGGGATATTGGGCCCCTCACTAGGCTGCTGTTTCCCCCTCAGGAAAGTTACCTGCTACTCATTTTGACAGCAGGCTGAATGGACATGGGGCCATTCTGGAGGGACTGGAATGAGGAAAAATCTCTGTCCCTATCAGGGACTGAATCCAAGACCTCAAGGGCCTAGTGCTCTAACCACCAGACAACCACATCCACATCAATCCAGTTACAGCCCTAACTGATATTCATATGATTTATAACTTGCATACAAAAATGACAAAGGGCAACATTTTGGGATCATACTCCAGTTCATATAGCCAAATGCATGTCTTCAATAAACTTCTGCCACATGAACATCACACAGTGTGAACAGCTATGTTTGTAGCATGTTAGGTGCAGTTCCATAGGTACAAATAATGCTACACCAACTGTGCAATGGAAATTATACTTTATTACTTCTGTGGCATGAGGATTTTCTTTTCCCAGGTATGCACACTATAATTACTGACAAACATATAATGTAATTTGTATTGTCAGTGAATTTGATGTTTTCCAGAAATAAATTACCACTGTACACTTTTTCCATGCCTCAGCAGAAGTTCATATAGTTTACATAGCCAGTGGATATAATTTGTTAAACATATTATGTATGGTGCTTATTTTTCATAAGAGTGTATCAGAGCAGCTAACCTCTGCAAATCATGTTACACTTGTTTCAAATGCTTATTTGAGGATCTCCTATTATTTATGTAGCTCATCTTCTTTTTTACAAGCCGAAACAATTTATTGATTCCCTTCGTTACTGAACTGCATCAAGGATCCTGTCTCCATTAAACACATTTTGATAGCATAAAATGTCTGTCATTTTTAGAGCCCTGTGTGTGTGTGTGTGTGTGTGTGTGTGTGTGTGTGTGTGTGTGTGTGTGTAAGGCGCCTCTTGCTGTTTGTGTAGTCACTTCTATTGTCATATTGTATGTATCAAAACAAAGTTTCAAATCTGTCGTATTATACAGTTAAGTTTTTGTTTTCCAATACTGTCAGTTGCTAAACTGACGAAGATCTTTTGTGATTTATTGGGTGTGTAAGTAGACAGCAAAGACGTTTGACTTCTTCACTTTATCAGTATTAGTAATTATAAGAGGAATCTTTGCACTATAGGTGTGAAAATGTGTTCTTCTATTTAGCAATTTTAAAAGCCTTGTGAATTTATGTCACTTTCTGCTCCCACAGTTGATATCCATACAAGGGTCTCATTTTGCAACTGAGAGGCTTAAACAATTGTCAGCATAAAAGGAATTATGACCCACGTGTACAATTTATACACATCCATTGTGCCTGTTACTCCTCATTCAAGAAATTATGTGTGAAGATTGTCTCATACAATATGTAATGCAGAACACTAAGCAGAAATGAAATGGTGTTATCAATGTCATTTGTAACAAAGATACAATTGATACCTCTCATAAGCAGATATGATATGTGGATAATAAAGAGAAGATACTATAAGCTTTCTCAGTGATTTGACTTCTTAAATTGTGCTCTATTGCAGGTACTTGCCATCAACAGATCCAGGATCATACATTGCACTTATGACCGAAATTCAAATGATTATTGGGTTGTCATAGAGGAACCACTATGCTGCAAAATTCAAAAACAGCAAATTGAGAATCCAGTAGGAGCTGGAGTGTTTTACTATCTAATGTAGATTGTGATGTGATGTAACATCATATCATACAAACTATAAATGGTGTTCAGACATGTATTTGATCCTCTTCCAATCAGTGGCATGTCTAGATAATTTAGTGGTTGACTGATGAGAGTCTTATGGTCCTTGTGACACTAAGCTGAGTCCTACACCTTATGCGTTTGTACCTGAGAGATGAGTTAACTGCTGTGAACAGTCTTGTCTCACCAAATGGGGCTGGTGTGTGGCTGTTTATGATCATTTGTCTTCAATGGTGACTACACACACATATAAATTCTGATATTGTTAATCAAGTGCTTAAACTTCAATAAATGCTAGGGTGGAAATAATGAAATTTATAAATTACATACACTGGGACTACAGGTCCACTAAACTTCAGTTTATTCACCAATAATTTGTGCAAACATTGCTATACTTGTGAAAGGAAATCTGGTTTAGCTTTATTTGGCTTGCTAACAGTACAAATAAGTTTCTGATGACTTCCAAGGTGATCAAAATCAACATACGAATTTATTGTGATGAGTCTCTTAACTTTTGCTAATGTAAGTTGTACATACTGCATTGAAAAATCTGAAGCCCGAACTACACTGATGAAAAACATTGCAACATCAAAAAGTAATTAATGTAGAGTAGTGACATTTCAGGAATACATTTGTCTAGGTAACATATTTAAGTTCAAAGGTTAATGTAAGTGCAAGATAAGCCAGTGCAAATGCAAAATGATGGTACATTAATAACAGGTGTAATAACCAGAATATTGAATGCAAGCATGCAAATGTGCATGCATTGTACTGTACAGGTGCTGGTGTTTGTGGGATGAAGCCCATACCTGTTGCACTTGGTCTGTCAATACAGGGATGGTTAATGTTGATGCTGGAACTGACGTCTGATGTCCTATATATACTCTATTGGAGCCTTATCTGGTGACTGAGCAGTTTGAGGCAACATGTCAACCACTCTATAGTGTATGTTGAGTGCAACAGAGGTGTACGGGCGAGAATTATTGTATTGAGAAACAACTCCTGGAATGCTGTTTATGAATGGCATCACAACAGGTTGAATCACCAGATAGATGTACTAATTTGCAGTCAGGGTGCATGTGATAACCAAAAGAGTGCTCCTGCTGTTATACAACATTGCACCCCAGACCATAACTCCAGGTGAAGGTCCATTGCAACTAGCACACATACATGTTGGTTGCAGGTCCTCAAGTAGCCTTCGCCTAATCAACACGTGACCATCACTGGCACTGAGGCAGAACCATCTTTCATCACCCTGCCCTCTAATGAGCTCTCATTTGACACCAGTGACATTGCAAATAGCATTGGTTTGGGGTTAGTGGAACACACACAGGCTACAGGGCATCTGTCATGGAGCTGTCCTTGAAGTAACTGATTTGTAACAATTAATTGTGTCACTGTGGTGCCAACTGCTGCTAAAATTGCTACTGCAGATGCAGTATGATGCACCAGTGCCATACACCGAATATGACAGTCTTCCCTCTTGGTAATGCGACATGCCTATCTGGAGCCTGGTCTGTACATTCCCGTGACCATCTCTGCTTGCAATTATGTACATTCCTGCAAGTCTTTGTGCAATATTGCAGAAGGAACATCCAGCTTTTTGTAGCATTATTACATGACCCCATTCAGACTCAGTGAGATGTTGATAATGGCATCTTTATTGCCTTAAATGAATTCTTGTTAACATCAACTAATCATGTTGAATCTCAAAGGTAATTAACACTCACTACCATTACAATGTGTATTTAAAGCAAACCAGATCTGCATCTTCACAGTGGTGCTACTAGAATCACTTTTATGCAACAGGTGTGAAATTTGAATACCTATGTAGAAACACACTTGCCAACTTCCAAATCCAGCAACCTGCCTGTGAATTGATTCGATGTCTTCCTTCTATTCAACCTTGTGCAGATCCCAAGCACTTGAGCAGTAGTTAAGAATAGGTTGCACCAGTGTCCTATGTGTGGTCTCCATTACAAGTGAACTTCTCTTTCCTAAAATTCTCCCGATGAACCGAAGTTGACCTTTCGTGTTCCCTACCACAGTTCTCATGTGCTTGTTCCATTTCATATTGCTTTGCAACATTATGCCCAGATATTTAAACCACTTGAGTGTGTGAAGCAGGACACTAGTAATACTGTAACTCAACATTATAGGTTTGTTCTTCCTACTCATCGGCATTAAAATACATTTTTCCACATTGAGAACTAGCTGCTATTCATAACACCAACTGAAATTTTGTCCAAGTCATCTTGTATCTTCCTACAGTCACTCAACTTCAACATCTTACCATACACCACAGCATCATCAGCAAACAACTGCAGATTGGTGCCCACCTTGTCCACCAAATAATTTACGTATATAGAGGACAACAGCGGTCCTACCATACTTCCCTGAGACACTCCTGAACATACACATGTCCCTGATGAACATTTGCTGTCGAGGACACTATACTGGGTTCTATTGCTCAAGAAGTCTTCGAGCCACTCATATATCTGTGATCTTATTCCATGTGCTCATATCTTCATTGACAGCCTGCAATAAGTCACATTGCAAATGCCTTCTGGAAATTTAGAAATGTGGAATCTGCCTGGTGTCCCTCATCCACAGTTTGCAGTATATCATGTGAGAGATGGGCAAGCTGAGTTTTGCATGAGCAATGCTTTCTAAAACCATGCTGGTTCTTGGACATAAGCTTCCATCTCAAGAAAGGTTACTATATTTGAACTGAGAATGTGCTAAGGATTCTGCAGCAAACCGAGGTTAGAGATGTTGGTCTGTAATTTTATAGGTCCATTTCCTTATCCTGGAGTCACCTGTGCTTTTTCCCATTTGCTTACGGACTTTGTGGCGGGTGAGAGATTCATGATAAGCCAGGTAAGGGGCCAGTGCCTTAGAGTAGTCTTTGTAAAACCGAAATGGGATTCCATCCAAACCTGGTGGTGATTTATTTGCTTTGAAATATATGTAGTGTTAAACTTGTGACTATCTCTGTTACTCTCAAATTTACTTGGGTTGGTGATAAAAAAATTTCATAAGTGAATAAATGTAGTGTGAGGCTGTTGTTAATATTCCCTTGTGCTTAAAGAGATACTGCAAGACATGTGTGAACACAGACAATTCTAATTACACAGCAGTACTCCATTTCCCTTGATAACACTTTTACATTTGAGAAACATCTTGATGTGACTCTTCTCCAGCTTCATCACTAATGGCACCAAGGTTATCCAGAAGAAATCCAAATGATCATTCAAGGAATGCAGTTTAAGTGACATGTTACATCCCATAAGGTGGTACAATCTTGTACAATTTCATGAACTACTCTGCTGTATGGTGACCTAAGAGCTTCTTGCAGACACTTGTGAAAGATGGTAATACCAGTCTGTTAACATCACTCAATGAAATATTCATCAGATATTAATTCCCTGATTTGTGGTCCTACAAATATTCCTTTCTTTATTTTCTCTTCACTGACCCTTGGAAAATTCTCCCACAAGTACATCAATCTACATAAAGTTTTATATGTGGTTTTCACAATGTTTTTAATGAGATTCAATTCAGTTTGCAGGAAAGGTAATTGTGCATTTCTGTGGGCAACAACAGGAGTATTTGCCACCTTATTCTGCCCAGGCAGTAGTTCACTCTGAGCAGGCCATTTTTCTGTGATATTGATTTTTATTGTTTCTTCTCTCCCATTTGCATAGAAAGCACCAGTGCTTTGTGTACCCAAGGTACAGGCCAAGAAGAATTGCAGTTACATTTTGATCTACATATATTAGGCTCATTCAAAAAGAAACAAGCCACAGGCTATAAAATGAAATCTGCTGAAGGCATAGTAATGCCATTGCCTGTGGAAGAATTTGTGGTTCCTGTAAGAGCACTAATGCCCTAAATTTGCCCCTAGAAGTACTTGATGACAGACCAAGCATGTGCACAAGTCAACTGTCCACTGCACTCAGTCATGCTGGAAACAGAGGAATAAAGGTTTCAAAAGAACAGCAAAGGCATGACAGCAGAAGGAGTGCAGGGAATGGAAGTTCACAGAAGTGTACAGAGAGAACTGAACATCTGTTGAAAGGGGCAAGATGTGGCACAAGCGATTCAAAGAAGGCTGAATGTTAGCTAGTGACATGTGGCCTGGAACACTACACCACATTACTCATACCATTGTCTACCAGGTGGAGGCCCTCATTGTTGAAGGCCTGTGAGTTATGGTGGCAGCCATTGTCCCAGAGGTCATATTGAGAATTGTAACTGCTATGAGAATTCAGTGCTTTCCATACAGTTGAGTCATTCTTCAAGGAATTTATGTTCTCCACACTCTTTCCACTTTAAGAAAACACACTACTTTCATATGCTCTTCTTTTAAAGCCTCCATTCCTCTGTTTTCAGCACAACTGTGTACAGCAGACGCTTGACGCATGCACCTGCTCACACTGTTGTAAAGTGCATGTGCACCTCTGTCCCTCTAGCACCAAGTTTGGGGCCTCTGCACTCTTTTTCAGACCACACCCTCTTCTGTAGGCAATGCCACTACAATCTCTTCAACAGTTTTTATCTACTGCCTTTAACTCACTTCTTTTTCAGTAAGTCTAATATGCACAATTTGTATATCTCACGTTGGAAAAGTGTAAGTGGCAGTTTACAATTGTTAAGTGTCTTTTTCAGGTTACATTCATGAGAATTAGGAACAGAAGGAAATTTTTTCTCATTGTGGAGAAGTATGGCTTTCAGAATAAGTTTTGTGGAGTCTATGAATGGGCACTACTCATTTATATTGTAAACATGGCAAAGAGTTGTCAGTGCACTCTGAACCACTACAAAAAAAAATCATGTTCCCTTCCTTGGAGAAATATTCAATAAAAATAGCATGGTGGCTGTGATACACACTCGTTTCTGTATTTTGAAGGAGAAGATTCTGTTCTTTTAATCACACAATTAAAAGGTCATCCTGTTGATTCAATAAATTTTAAGCATGAACAACATCACTGATTGTGAGATCCCCTTGAGGCATAAAGTGTGGCATATGTGATTCACAGAGGCATTGAACTGTTGGGTTGGCATGCATGTGTACTTTGTTATATTTTGTGTGTGTTTCTATATCACTGTATTTGTCTTTGCTCACTGTCACATTCTTGGGAGGCACTGGTATCAGCAATTCTTCATTATGGTGTACAGGTTTTATAGCAAAGGGTAAATTGTGATCTGGTACAGTGCTCCTTGTTTATGAGGTAATTCCACACACCCTGCCTGACGAACACGTGAAGTACTGAGATGTCAATGTAACTTCATACATGTACACATCACTGGTAGGTATATAAATCATGAGAGTTACAATTAATTCCCTGTGGCAGGTAGAACAGCCGCCAGAGTGGTACTCATGTTTAGTGTTCTTACCAGGTTTAGAAGGCTATATAAAGGGCATGAACAGCATCACATGTGGAGTGATTGCTGTGAAGGACATGAAGATGCCACCTACTTGTATGAGACAGCATTATCAGCACCTGACAGAGATTCAGAGGTGTCTCGTTGTGGGTTTCCATGTGACTGGATTATTGAATCATGCAATATTCAGTTTTTAGGGCATTCAGATGTGACCGTGGGCTGATGTTGAACAGCGTAGGAACATAGGGGTAGGCAAACTTGTCGCCAAGGTTCTGGTCGACGACATCTCACAACCACCAGGGAGAATTACGATACTTAATGCCAAACACATTGTAACCTCATCACAATTGCACTTGCCGTGTGAGAACAAGTAATGGACTCCTTGCGTCATTCTGTCTTATCGTGCACCACAGGTCAGAGACTAGAGAATTAACATCCATGTGTAGGCTGCCACTAGCACCACAACACATAAAGCTAGGTTTGGAGTAGTTCTGTGCCTGGGAAGCATGGACTGTTGATGGACAGCATCACATTGTGTTCGGCAGTAAAGTGCAGTTCTCCTCTATCTTGTATGGCTATAATTGGTGAGGATGGTGGTGACCTGAACAGAAGTCACATTATTCCAATGTTTTAGAGAGGCACAGTGGTGTTACTTCTTGTGTCACAGTGTTTGGAGGAAATGGACACAGCTTCAGGTCATGGCCAGTATTAATTGAGAGGAAACTGATTGCACAACAGTACTTCACGGACATCCTGCCTCCTCATGTGTTACCTCTCATTCGGCATAGTTGAGATATCATTTTTCAACATAGAAATGCTTATCCAGACACAACATGTGTGGGGCATAGATGTCAACACCATCCCAGTGGCAGTATCCAGGATATCAAGGACTAGTTATAACAATTGGTGGCCACCTTGCCTCAAGAGAGGATACAAAGGTTTATAGCACCCTTTCCAACTGAGTCCGTACATCCATCCAGGCCAGAAGGGAAGCAATTTCGTACTAATAAGTTGCTCATACTGCCAAGTTCTTTGTGATTGAATTCTCTATTGTAATCCCTGAATAATGGTGCATACCTTCTCAACTCATGAAATTTCATTTTGTTTCCTCCTCCTCTTCTGTGTGCTTCACTTTTTTTTTTTTTCAGGCAATATGTTTTGATCAGACAAAAATAATGGATCCAGAGTGTACTACATTACAAACAGAATATGTGAAGGGGCCAGTTCTTGTCCTTGTCACCAAACCTACCACCAAATAAAGTTCATAGCACTTATTTAGAAGAGGATTGTGCTTCCTAAAAAAAAATTTAAAGGTTTCCATCTTGGCTGTTGTTGACAAGTATTCACTTTATTACATCTTACACAGTTTGCAAATTTTGGCCTTACAAGCCATTTTCAAGTGCAGTAGGTGTCAATATACTGTGAGTTTATGCAATTATAAAACAGTGAACATAGCTGATCCAAGAGTGAGCACATAAAGTGCGAGTGTCAAAATTAAAACAGTAATGCTTACTGAGTGCAGCAATAGTTATTTAATTAACCAATATTAGTTATGAAGATGACTATTACTGCACTCAGTAAGCATTGCAGTTTTAATTTTGATTCTTGCACATTATGTGCTGGCTTTTGGATCAGCTATGTCTGCTGTTTTATAATCAGATAAATTCACAATTTATTGACACATACCACAATTGAAATTGACCAATCACACAAGATGTAATAAAGTGAATACTTGTCAAAAATGGCCAAGGTGGAAAACTTTAAAATGTCTTTTAATAATTGTATGGCTGTGGTACCCAACATGAAGAAAGTGATTAAGTTTCCAGTTTTGCGATTTCAGAGATGTAACGAAAAGAATTTGCATTATTTACACAGGTACAAGACATCTGCTCTTCTGAATTAACTAATAATGCCACCCTTCACTAGCTTACGACATAAGCAGTCACTGCCAACAATGGACAGAAGACTAGTTGCTGAGAAACACAAAATTAGTATGTGTTCAAGCATGACTCATTGGCAGTGCTGCAAAACCTTGGTTATTTCCTGGAGGTAGATTTCCGTACATATTTTTTGACACTTAAATAAGCAGAATACGTATATTAAGTCACAGAACAATAACCAATAAGTGCAGCATTTTGTCGGGTGCTGTGGCCGAGCGGTTCTAGGTGCTTCAGTCCAGAACCGCGCTGCTGCTACAGTCGCAGGTTTGAATCCTGCCTCAGGCATGGATGTGTGTGGTGTCCTTAGGTTACTTAGGTTTAAGTAGTTCTAAGTCTAGGGGACTGATGACCTCAGATGTTAAGTGCTTAGAGCCTTAGAGGGTAATGTGTCATAAGAAATCTGAGCTTGTTAAAAACGGATTTCATTTTTGAGCTCATCACCCAGGACTTAGCAAAGAACACCATTTGCATTCTCTGTAACAAAATGTTGTTAACTAATGTAATTAATTAAGAAGAAAGTACCTTAAATTGTAATAAATCTCCCATACACAAATGCAATCTTGGACTTGTGAAGTGCAATCTATATGGCTGTAGAGATTGTTTGGCATATACTGTAGTGTCTAATGGATGTAATTACTTGGTTACTTTTTCACTGCAAATTTAGGGTTCTCATTTAAATGTGAGATCAGTTGCAGGATGTTTGGCTATACCAACTGATGCCACTCCATTTTCTCTTTCTGAAAACATCTTTTTTACCTGTAGCATAAAACATTCAGAAATCATGGTGATAATAATTAAATGATGTCTTTAGATGCATTTAACTTTTCAAGTATACAGTATACAGAATATTTCTTGGTCTTACAATGTTCTCCTCATTGATATTTTTGAATTAGTGAATCTCTTTACTGTGTAGTGTAAAGGACATGTGTCATTCCTTTGTTCAGCATATTTGCTATGCCATGTGTCTGTGACATTTCAATTGTGTGTGGCTCTGATATAACACCATCTGCTCAATGCTCCCAGGGGAAACTGTGGCATGCAGTTCCCAAACCATCCATTGACTGCTTTCAGTGTGGTTGTGCCACAGTTTATGGTTGCTGAGACATGCTCTTATCCTATCAACCTCTTGGCACATTTTCGTTGTGGTTTTCACTCCAAAGATTGAGTTGATGCAGCTCTCCATGCTGATTCATCTCTTCATCTCTGCTTAGCGACTGCAACCTGCATCATTTGAACCTGCGTATTGTATTCAAGCCTTGGTCTCCCTCAACAGTTTCCATTCCCAACATCTTCATTCCATTACCAAACTGGCAATTCATTGATGCCTCAGGATATTTCATCTGTATCAATACCTTTTAGTCAAGTTGCATAATAATTAACTTTTTTCCCAATTTGCTTCAGTACTTCATCATATTTTATTTTATCTACACATTTAACCTTTAGCACTCTTCTGTTGCACCACATTTCAAACGCTTCTATTCTCTTCTTGTTTGACCTCTTATATCTACATTGATTCCATACAAGACTGCACTCCAGACAAACACCTTAAACACTCTACGTTAGACGTTAAAAAGATAATTCTTTTTTTAAAATTCTATTCTTGTTATTGCAGTCTGCATTTTATACTGAAGCATTGGAGAAACTGGTATTGGCATGGATATTCAAATACAGATATATGTGAACAGGCAGAATATGGTACAGGGTGTCCCATTTATCTTGACCACCCTAAATAACTGTTTGTCCAGATGCAAATTACAAAATGTTTCAAGCAAATGTTCTTTAGCCATCAGGGGGACATCAGTCAGCATGATTGCCTTCATGGTAGCTTTTGTTTTTACAAAGATATGAACAGCGGTATGACTTTTTTAAATGGCACCCTGTATTTTTTATTTGGTAATTCATTTCCTCTCCTAAAGACCTATTCAAAAATGCATCACAATGTACCATTCACTGAAACACAACATTGTTAATTACATAACCCAACATTGACTTTGAGCCTGGGATCACAAACTCGTCCACTTTCTGGAGTTGTCAGAAAACAAATGTAAACCAAGTAAAAGCATAACATAAAATTGACTTTGACTCTCCTGTACGATTTCCCAGGAGTAGAACATTCAAAGGTGCTCAGAGTGGTGACCCTGGACACCGATATACTGGTTCACCTGTTGAATGAAAGAATTATTTACTACTTCCAGTGTTGCCTGCTGAAGAGAATTGCAAGCAAGCACGATACATTCCTGCATGTCCTCTGCAGTTGTTGGAATATCGTGATGGACAACCTCTTCAATGCTCCCCCAAAGGAAAAAGTCCAGAATATTTAAATCAGGAGACCTAGCAGGCCAAGTAACAGTAACTCTTCAACCAGTCTATCTGGCAGGATACTTTTGGTTCAGAACATCATGTGCACACAAGGCATTATGTACTGGACATCCATTGTGTTGACACCACATAAGCATTCTGGTTCTTAGCAGCACTTCATCCAGAAGAGGAGGAAGAATTTGTCTGAGGAAGCTGGGCATACATTGTGCTGTTTAGACTACCATTGATGAAATAAGGGCCAATAATTGTAGTACCAAACATCCCAGACCAGATGTTAACTCTCCAGTGACGCTGATGTTCCACCTGTCTAAGCAATCATGAGTTGTCACTGGACCAATAGTGCATGTTCCTTGTATTTACCTGTCCTTTGTTTGGGAGGGAACATTCATCAGTAAATAGAACATTGGAGAAGAAGTTTGGGTTGGCAAGGATTTGCTGCTGTGCCCACTGACAGAACTGTACACAATTCTGGAAATCATTCCCATGCAATTCTTGATGTAGGTGTACGTGGTAAGGATGGAACTGGTGACCTCTAAGAATACGATATACACTGGTTTTAGGAATGCCAATCTCGTGTTCAAGATGTCGTGTGCTCACATGTGGATTCATAGCAATTGAAGTGAGAACAGTTGCTTTGGCAGCTTTGTCTGTGCGAGTGCTATGACGATTGCGTTGTTGTGGGTAGAAACTTCCTTTTTCCTGCAGCATCACAACAAGATGATTAAACATCTGTCAGGAAGGTGGGTTCTTGCCAGAATATCGCTCTCTGTACAATTCTGCTGCCTGGATAACATTTCGTCTACCTTCAACAACAACAACAACAACAATAAAAGAAATGTTATGTTTATGCAGTTTGTAGGAAGGACAGCCTTTACTGTATGTGTACTCTACACAACAGTGTTTAAAAGGACTAAACTACTGTACTAAATGTTCCTGTACATAAGAAAACAGTATTGCCATTACTGTTCTGCTATCTTACATTCCCCATAGATGAGTAGCAATTCTACCTTCTCTTCGTTGGTGTACATTCTACTCACACAACACTTCAACTGACGATGGTTGATGGAATGACGGGTGTGCATTCTACATATATTTACATTTGTCCATGGACCCTGCATGTCAGCAGGGAACTGTTCAAGCTGGTGGAGGTTCTGTAATGGTGTGAGGCATGTGCAGTTGAAGTGATATGGGACCCCTGCTATGTCTAGATACAACTCTGACAGATGACATGTACATAAGCATTCTACCTGTTCACCTGCATCCATTCATGTCCATTGGGCATTTCAACGAAGTTGGGCAATTCCAGCAGGACAATGCGACACCCCACACATCCAGTATTGCTACAGAGTGGCTCCAGGAACACTCTTCTGAGTTTAAAAACTTCTGCTGGCCACCAACCTCCCCAGGCATGACCATTATTGAGCATATCTGGGATGCCTTGCAATATGCTGTTTCTGAAGAAATCTCCACCCTCTCATACTCTTACAGATTTATGGACAGCCCTGCAGGATTCATGGTGTCAATTCCATCCAGCAGTACTTCAGACACAAGTCAAGTCCACACCATGTTGTTTTGTGGCCCTTCTGCATGCTCGTAGGGGCTCTACACAGTATTAGGCAGGTGTATAAGTTTCTTTGGCTCTTCAGCGTATGTCCTTTCTACTTTAGCCATCAAGAGTTATTTTGCTGTGTAAATAGCAAAACTTATCTATTACTTCCAATGTCCCATTTCCTAATCTAATTCCCTCAGCATCACCTTATTTAATCTGACTGCGTTCTTTTACCCTTATTTTACTTTTGTTAATGTTGATTATATAATCTCATTTCAAGATACTATCTAGTCCATTCAAATGCTCTTCCAAGTCATTTTCCATCTCTGACAGAATTACAATGTCATTGCAAATGACTGATGACCTCAAAAGTTAAGTCGCATAGTGCTCAGAGCCATCATTGCAAATCTCCAAGTTTTTATTTCTTCTCCGTAATCTTCAATTCACTTTCCAAGTTTCTCCTTGATTTCCTTCACAGTTTGCTCAATGTACAGATTTAATAACAGCAACAAAATGCTACAACACTTTATCATTCCTTTCTGAACTATGTGTTCCATACCATGTTCTTTGACTCTTATAACTGCAGTCTGGATTCTGTACAAGCTGTAAATAACCTTATGGTCCCTGTATTTTATCCCTGCTACCTTCAAAATTTCAAAGAGTGCAGTCAACTCCGCATTGTCAAAAGATTTCCCTAAATCTACAAATACTATAAACATGGATTTGCCTTTCTATAACCTAACTTCTAGGATAAGTCATAGGGTCAGTATTATCTCACATGTTACTACACTTCTCTGGAACCCAAAGTGATCTTCGCCAAGGTTGCCTTCTACAAGTTTCCCCATTCTTCTGTAAATAATTCTGGTCAATATTTTGCAACTATGATTTTATTAAACTGATGATTCGATAGTATCCCTGTCTGTCAGCACCTGCCTTCCTCGAAATTAGAATTATTACATTTTTCCTGCAGTCAGAGCATTTTGCCTGTCTCATCTATGTTGCACACCAGATGGAATTATTTTGCTATGGCCGAGGCTGGCTCTCCCATGGGTCTCAATAACTGTGAGTGGAATGTTGTGAACTCCAGGTCTCTTGTTTCCACTTAGGTCTTTTAGTTCTCTGTGAAATTCTTCTCACAGTTTTGTACCTCCCACTTATCATATATGTCCTCTTCCATTTGTATAATACTGCCTTCAAGTTCATCTCCCTTGTAAAGACCCTCAATGTATTCCTTTCACCTCTCAGCTTTTCCTCCTTTGCTTAAGACTGGTTTTCCAATGGTGCTCACGATATTCATACATCTACTTCTCTTTTCTCCAGAGGCTTCTTATGGTGCTCATGATATTCATACATCTACTTCTCTTTTGTCCAGAGGCTTCTTTAATTTTTCTGTAGGCAGTACCTATCTTTCCCCTAGCGATATATGCTTCTAAATCCTCTCATCTCATCTTCACTTATTTTATCTTCTTTTGCTGTAAGACTATCATCAAGTTTGTTTCACTTATATAGACCATCTGCGTATTCCTTCCACATTTCAACTTTCCCTTCTTGGTTTCATGCTGATTTTCCATCTAAGCTCTTGATATTTACACTGCTGCTTCTCTTTCGTTGAGAGGTATCTTTTATTTTCTTATAGGTGGCATCTATCTTTCCCCTAGATATGTATACTTCTACTGCCTTGCATTTGTCCTGTGGCTATTAAAAAATTTCATAGCCATTTTGCACTTTCTGTCAGTTTCAGTTTTTAGACATCTGTATTCTCTTTCACCTGTTGCATTTGTTGCCTTTTTATGTTTTTTACTTTCGTCAGATAAATTCAATATGTCCTGTTTTACCCAGGGATTTCTACTAGGCCTTTTTTTTAACCTATGTCAGCCTCTGCTGCCATCCTTATTTTCTCTCTCAAAGCTACCTATTCATCATCTATTGTATTCTTTTCTTCCGTTTCAGTCCAATGTTGCTTAATGCCTCCTCCACAACTCTCAACATCCTCTGGGTCCTTCAAACTATCAATGATCCTTCTCCATAATTTCCTACCATTTTACAATTTTTTGTTTGTAATCTCAATAAATTATGGTCAGAGTCCAAATCTGCTCCTGAAATGTCTTACAGTTTAAAACCTGATTTTGAAATCCTGGTGTTACTGTTATTGCCAGTCTCAAGCCTTCCAATGTCCCCAGGTCACTTCCATGTATACAGCTTTCTGTCTTGATTCTTAAAGGAAGTCTTAGTTCTGTGCGAAATTATGCCAGGGTGCATCCTCTTTCATTTCTTTCCCATATACCATGCTCTCCTACTATTTTTCCTTCTGTTTCTTTTCCTAGTATCAAATACCATTCTCCCATCACAACTGAATTTTCATCTTCCTTAACTTCGTAAATAATTTCCTTAATCCATCATACAGCCTCTCAGACACTTTCTCATCTGCAGAGCTAGTTGGCATATAAACTTGTACTACTGAGGTGGTTGTTGGCTTTGTGTTTATATTGGCTACAGTAGTGCCTTTACTGTGCTATACATAGCGGCTTACCTGCATTCCTGTTTTCTTATTTATTAGTAGATCTACTTCTGTAGTACCCCTATTTCATTTTACGCTGATAGTCCTTTATTGGTCTCACCAGATGTCCTGTTCATCTTCTCATCACACTTCACCAATTCCCATTATACCTAAATTCAACTTTTCTATTTCCCTTTTTAATTTCTCTAACCTCACTATCCTCTGAACCTGGTGAAGATGTGAGAAATACAGCAGCGATGTGGAGGGTTATGATGACCCTGTATTTCACTCATATTTTCAAGTGTTTATTGGTATATTTTAACAAGGATGGGAAGTAAACTTACAAATTAGTTATTAATAAAAGGAGTTTGATAAAAAAACATTATGTGTAAAATTTTTAATTATTTCAATTGTCCATAAAGTCTAAAAATTAATCATTTTAACAGGCATTTATGATGTACAGTTTTAAGAATCAACAATAACAATCCTTCTTCCATTGGACCATTTCATATGGAAGTTTGTAACCTAAAGTTTTTTAGAAAGTAACACATATGGATCGGCTGGTGTGGCCGAGCAGTTCTAGGCGCTACGGCCGCAGTTTCGAATCCTGCCTCGGGCATGGATGTGTGTGATGTCCTTAGGTTAGTTAGGTTTAAGTAGTTCTAATTTCTAGGAGACTGATGACCTCAGAAGTTAAGTCCCATAGTGCTCAGAGCCATTTGAATCATTTGAACACATATGGACAGATATTTATATAAAAATTCCAATCACCATCCACAACAAAAGAGAGGTGTCATTAAAAGTCTTGCTTATAGAGCCAAATGGATACACACATTGGGACATCTGGATGCTGAAATAAAACATCTGAAGCAAGCCTTTGAGGAAAATGACTAATAAGGGAAAGAGGTAAAGAGAATTTTGTGACCAAGGAACAGAAGACCAAAGGAGAAGGATGAACTACAACAATGCAAAACTACAGTTTCTCTCACTTTTATTAAAAAATGTAACAGATCAGATCAGTAAGATTTTACAGAAACATGACATCAGACCAGTCGTTAGACCAACAAAGAAAATAAGTCAAGTACTCCGATCTGTGAAGAATAAAGGCCCTCCTCTGTTGACATGTGGTGTTTACAAAATTTCATGTACATGTGGTGAAGTTCATATTGGAACTACCAAGGGGAGTGTAAATACATGGCTAAATGAGTACAAAAGTCTTTGTTGAACAGGAAAAATAGAGACATCAGCTGTAACAGAGCATGCTCCTCAGTCACGAAGCCACAAAGTGAAGTTTTCTGAAACAGAAATTTTATCTACAATGTTAAATTATTATCCATGACTACCTAGAGAAGACATTGAGATTTATAAGCATCAGGATAATTTTAATAGTAAAGAGGAGGCAATGAAACTTAGCAACATATGGAAAGTAGCTCTGCAGAATTACTAGACAATTTTATCTTTGACAAGACGACAGTCGATAGTTAAGTTTTATCTCTGATAGGGTTATTTCTGCTCATCATGTGTTACTTCAACCACATCCCCTTTTCTACAGGATATATGTCACTCTCAGATGCCTGACCAGTCAGTCGGCAACACTGGAGGAGCGCCTCTGAGAATGTCCAGTGCAGTCCTGTACAAAACATCAGGAACAGAAGAGTTTCTTGGACCATGACCTCACATCCCGAAAGGTTTACCAGCAGCTAAGTCATCAAGTCGTGAAAGCCTTCATTCTATGATCAGTAAGCAGAGTGCTGCACTGCCATGATGCCAGTGTAAAAGGTGCACAGAGGAAATGTAGCTTTCATTCCATCTGTGTTGATCATATTTGTCAAGTGCTTGTTTGCTTGAAAAAGTTGTTTGCTTTCACAAAATGAGAGAAACAATATATGTTTCTTCTTTAAGGAGAATGCAGATAGAATGCAAAGAGAACAGTTGAGTTGTATGCACAGAGGTATCCAACAGATGGTGTCTAACAAGAATGATAATTCAGTAAATGTGCAAGAAATTGTTGTTGGAAGGGCACCGGAATACTATGCAGAGGGTAAGGAGTGAGCCCGCAATGAACAGAGCAAAAGAAACAGATGTTCTGGCAGCTGTAGCTCATAATACATGTTAGCTCCAGAGAAATCATGAGTGCCTCTGAAATAAATCAGTTCAGTGTTGTTCGTATTTTGCACACAAACAACTCCAGCCAATATTTTGTTACTTCACCAACAGATTAACCAGGATTTGCAGAAGACACTCGGAATTCTGTCACTTGGTTCTGATGTGACATCAGGACAATCGTAGGTAAACTGGGGATAGAGGGGTTGGAGGCAGGGGAGGGAAGGGGGGAGGAGGAAAGGAAATGAAAGGAAAGAAAAGGAATTCATGATGTCAGCTGCATCGAGACTTTATGCAGAGTCAGTGGCGATGATTGGATATGTGTGCCAGACCAGGATCTCCCACTTACTAGACAACTGCGTTAGCAACTGCACCATCCAGACACAGTTTTATCACAGTGTGGACTATCTCCATATGCCCCTCAGATGACCCACATTCCTACGTAGTCTGCAGTCCCTAACCAAATCCCCCTTACTTGCTGCTTTGAGATTCCCACAGGATGTTGAACATGATTATGCATATGCACTGCAGGTGGTAGATTATAGCCCATTCAGGTGAATCAATTTTATTAATGTGTGGTGTCTGTTCCTTAAGACATATCCAAAGCAACAGACACTACACATTCATAGAATCATGGCAACTAGTGATTTCTTCAGAGAAGTTGCTTTACTGATGAAGTTACCTTAACAGATCATGTAAGAAATGTGCATTATTAGGTACTGGTACTGGTTGACGCAGGCTGAACATCAGACACAGTAGAGTGTGAACTTCTAGTGTGGTATTACTGAAGAATATGTGGTTGGTCCTTACTTCACTGAAGAAACCTTAATGGTTAAAAGATACACACAGCTTTGTACCAAATTGCTACTGACTCTCATTAAGGAAATACCACTTGAAATGCATAGGTATATGTGATACCAGCATGACAGGTGCACAGCTCACTACTCACTTGTGGCAAGGAATGTACTCACTCTGCTCTGTCCTGGTTAATGGATAGGGTATGAAGGCATTATCAGTTCACCTTGAATTGACACCACTTTTTTATATAAATAAACTCAAAGATGAAGCCTATGAAAAAGTCCCAATGATCCAAAAGAATTTAAAACATCACATTGTGTTGGCATGTGCAGTGATATTGTAGAAAATTCAATTTGTCCGGAAGTCCTTGCTCCAACAACTGCAAATTGGGTCATTCCATTTCAAATCATCTAATAACATTAGGATGTGACACTCACCTTGACACAAAACCGTGAAATGTTGTGTAATTGAAGTTTACTCAGATATATGAACAGTTCCAAAATTTAAATGTTGCAGGTCAAGTACATTTTCAGTTGTGATGTAAAGAAGTTATATGGATTCAGAAACTTGGGCTTTCATAGATGAGCTCTCCACTAATTTAAAAATGCAATAGTGTCTACAATTTTTCAGCAGAAGCTTGAATTTTTTTAATGAAAGGAGAAGGTTTGTATTTTTATGTCCATGTATGAGAAAAATGTGGAAAATGGAAGTAGGCAGCACTTTTTTTGTTGGATAGCATCTTCAAGATTCATGTGATAGTGATCTGACAATTGTGTATTAACTGACTGATGAAGAACAAGAACTTACATAGTGAAAAAAGTGACAGTCATTCATACTATGCATCTATTGCCTGAGTCAGTTCACTCCTTCATCCAACCGTGATCCACCCCTACTGCCCACAAATCACCCCGTGTTAACTTTCCAGAATTTCTTAACCTCAAAACCTTGCATCACCATCACTCCGCGAATTCCTCAACATGCAAGCTAACCTTACACCTGCAGAAAGAAATTCAATCCACCACCCAAAAACTGATACACACCTTATAATCCTACGTGCTTACAAAGGCTCCACCACTTCTGTTTTGAATCACAAGGATTACTTGGCAAACAAACCTTGCCACAGTGACCCCATTCCAGTAATCCAGCACCAGGCTCTCCAGTCGCTTCTCAAATCCTTAGGCCCATTCCAGAACCTCTCCCGGGAGTTCATCTCTCTCCTCACCCCTACCACTTCTCACACTCCTATCTTCTACATACTTCCTAAAGTCCGTAAACCCAACCACCAAGGATGCCCCATTGTGGCCAATTACTGTGCCCCCATTGAGAGAATCTGCTCTTGTAAACCAACACCTTCAGCCTATTACTTGGAACCTACCCTGATATATAAAAGATACAAACCATTTCCCCCACCAACTCTCCACAGTTCCTATTCCTTTACCACATGGTGCCCTGATTATCACTATTGATGCCACCTTCCTTTACACTAATGTCACTAATGCACATGGCACTGCCACCATTGAACACTACCTTTCTCAATGCCTGATGGATTCCATACCCACAACCTATTTCCTAGTCATCATGACCAACTGTATCCTCACCCACAATTACTTCTCCTTTGAAGGCATCACCTACACACAAATCTGGGGTATGGCTATGGGCACCCACAAGGCTCCATCTTATGCCAACCTGTTCATGGGCCATCTATAGGAATCCTTTCTAACCACCTATAATCTCAAACCCCTCACCTGGTTCAGATTCACTCATGACATCTCCGTGATCTGGGCTGAGGGTGAGGACACCCTATTTAAATGCTTCCAGAATGTCAACAGCTTCTCCCCCACTTGCTTCACCTAGGCCTCCTCAACCCAACAAGCCACCTTCCTCGATGTTGACCTCCATCTCAAAGATGGCTACATCAATACCTCTGTCCATACCAATCCTACCAACCACCAGTAATTCCACACCATACAGCCTACATCCCCATGGCCATCACATGAGCATTCCCTCTCGAAATATGCCAAGGGTCTGACTGAGTCCTTCACAGACTAATTACCCTCCCAACCTTGTACAAAAACAGATCTCCCGTGTTTTCTCTATACAGTCACCCACCACCTCCCAAAGTCCTACCATCCAGCCACAGAGGAACATTCCCCTCATAACTCGGTACCACCCATGACTGGAGCAACTGATTCACATTCTCCAACAGGGTTTTGACTACCACTTGTCTTGCCCTGAAATGAGGAATGCCTCACCCACTATCCTTCCCGCCCCTCCCAAAGTGGTATTCCACCACTCACTGAATCTACACAATATCCTTCTCCATCCCTACAGGACCCCTGCTCCCAAGCCCTTGCCTCATGGTTAATATCCCTTTAACAGACCTAGATGTGAGACCTGTCCTTTACCTCCTCCCACCACCTCCTACTCCAGTCTGGTCACAACCATCACTGTACCACCAAAGGCACTGTGAAACCAGACATGTGATCTACAAGTTAAGCTGCAACCACTGTGTTGCATTCTACATGGACATGACAACCAACAAATTTCCTGTCTGCACAAATGGCCACCAACAAACTGGGGTCAAGAAACGGTTGGACCACTTAGTTACTGAGTACGCTGCCCATCTTCATTTCAATGACAACTTCACAGCCTGTGCCATCTAGATCCTTCCCACCACACCAGCTTTCCTGAATTTCACAGGTGGGAATTCTTTCTGCAATATACCCTATGTTCCTGTAACCTTCCTGGCCCTAACCTTCATTAATCGTTGTCCTTTACCCACCTATCCCCTCTTTCCTGTTCCCATTCCTGCACTACACAGCCCTCTTTTCCACCATGCACCCACAGTCTTTTTAGTTCCCTCCTTTTGCACTGCCCCCCCCCCCCCCCCCTCCCCCAAATCCTCCGTCTAACCTCCCGACTACTCCTAGCTGCCCTATCCTCTCCCCCCCCCCCCCCCCCTTGTCCCTGTATGCTCCCACAAGCAGCACTTTTCCATGTGTATGAGTGTGTGTATGTTGCCCATTCCGATAATGGCATGTTTGGCTAAAAGCTTTGTTTGACAGCCTTTTTGTTGTGCCTATCTGGGACTCAGCATCTCTGCAATTTGGTGAGTAGCAACTATCCTTTTCATAATATCATTATTCTGTCCTGGATTTTGCATTGTTTGATTCATATGTGTGTGTTAAACACAGAGACTAGCACCTACACAGATTCTCTACGTAAGAAGATTAGCTGTGTTCCTTTAAGCGCCATAAACCATTTGTTTCATCTGGATTGGTGAAGTTTGTTTAGAAAAGGCAAAGGACTTCAAAATTAGAGGCTCTAGCATTGTTTCTGGGGAAAAAATGTGCCCCACCTGTACCAAAATAATTGGTTAAAAATAAGCAAGTGAGAATGATATAAATGTCAGTAATGTGGAAGTGTAGACTAGTAAGAAAGCTGTGCTCAATACTGGCTTAACTAGCCTATCAGTATGTTCTGGAATACTGCATTCACTTGATCACCATAGTCGGTATGCAAGAGCCAAACATAGCTTGGAATTAGTAACTGGTAAACTAAAAACTAACATTAAACATGTATATCAAATCATGCTGGCTACTGATGCATGTAATAATCCTTACAGTCTTTTAAAAAAACTTCAACAAAAGGCATAACATCACAATGAACTAATGGGTAAAATGAAACAGAAAACTGAACAGGCAAATAATCAGGAAACATATTCAGTCACTGATTCTTGTGCCAGAAACCTCGTCTCCACAAAAAGTCAATTCCATATTTCAAGTTTCTGAATATTTAGTGTGACAAGCAAGAGCTCTTGTAATTGAGAAGGGTATTTTAATGAAGCCTGGGCAAAAATGAGGAAGGCACTCATTACTTTTTGCACTGTACCAAGTGTTACCATTTGATACAGTGAAAAAAGTAAAGAATTTTTATTCAGATGAAAAGTCGAGAATAATGCCTGGGAAGAAACGAAGTGAGCACCAGCAAAAATACATATGAACAAAAGTACCTTATTTTAAGTAACTTAGCTGAAACATATACTCTCTATAAAAATAAATCTCCTGGATACAAACTAGGATATTCAGCTTTTTTTTCTCTTCAAGTGAAACCATGTATACTCACAGGATCATGAGGAACATATACTGTATTCCAATTACATGTGATGTAAATAACTGAGGCCATGGTGGGCATTTTGGACATTTTGTGACATAATGGAATGCATAACATGAAGTTATTATTTAACAATCTTTGCTCATCAGTTTCCTGTTTCATAGAAAATGCAATTTTTAACATGCACCTTTCTGTCAAGCCTCTTGTTGAAACAAGAACAGAACTGTTATCATAATTAACAGGTGAATCGTCCTTAGATGCCATATCCTTTCCCTTGTAGCTGGTGTGTTGGTTCAACCACATGTAGTGAAGTGTGATTAGTACCAGTTTTAAGTCAAACTTTTCTCCACTATTGCGCCTGTTTAAACAGACTATCTTAGCTACATCAAGCTAGAGCACCTCACTGCATGATAGTTCTGAACGATGAAATGAACTTCTGCATAAGACAGCAATCATTTTCATATTCAAAACCGATAAATCCTGTTCTAAATACTGTAATTACTACAAAACTAACTATCAGATTTTGAAGAGTGAAATATGTTTTAATTAATCTCTTTTAGAGCTATGATTTGTGCAGCAGAAATTACTGTAGTTCTGAAAAAATGATATCTGTGTGATTAATACAGCTATCAAAAGTGAAGACTTACAAAATTCATTTGGGTGAAAACAGAATTATGATGTCTTAAATGGTTCAGGAACTATCTGAAGCAAAGAGCTTAGCTGAAAATCACCCTCTAAAAAAGAAGAAACAGAAGGCAAAATATAACATCATAATAAATTATTTTATGCTAGGTTATTTATAAGTAAACAACATTATGGACATTTTCATACATGTAGATGAAGTCTTGCAACAATACTAAAAACTGCTAATGAAGGTGGAAACGTTTTACTGATTATTAATTCATCAACTGCCTTCTGAGAACACTTTACAATTCTCATCAATAATAATAATAATAATAATAAATGAGTTTTCAGTATGACATATGAGTAAAGTATCAGTATCTCCCTTGGATTCTGACTTAGTTGAGTAAGTCCTTGGAGCGCTGAAGGTGTTATGCGAAAGACTCACTCAATCACTTACTTCAAAAGAAAAGTCTGGAAACTTTTATAGATCATTTTAAAGCTATACACAAGATTTCTCTGGCTAGACACATGTCTGCTGATATGATTTAGCATGAGAAGATGTAACAAGATATTAAAGGAATGGAGCTACTAGAGAGTCACAATGACTGTTTTTAAACACTGTTCATACAAGATGATGATGATATTGATAATATAAATGAATTAAATGAATATGCAAACTACCAGAATAGTACAGGATTTCCAGCTGAAAAGTGAGCTTGATACTGTGAATTCATTACTTTTACAATCTATGCTGAAAGTGTAGATGAAGTTATTTTATTCATCTTACAAACTTGAAATAGTGATGGTTAAGTTAATCATTTGATTTATTGAGCACACAGTACACAATAAAGCAATGTTAACACAGCGGCAGGTATGGAGAGTCCTTTTCTTCATCTGGCTGACTGTGTTTAACTCATAAAGCACAAGTATTTGAACTCACAAAGTAGCATTCATAAAAAAGTACCGTAATTTGGTTAGAAAAGCCTCATGTTGCTATAAAATCTCCAACTCCTATCTCTCTGTTGCATCTCATCACATACCGCTCATTCACCATCATTGTCTTGGACCATGTTCATTTGTTGTCACATAAAATTGTCTGCTAACATTGATTTATTGTGTTGTACATGATTAATAAATCTGATGATAGATGAAGTTACTTGAAAGTGTGAGAAGGAAGATTATTTTATGGTTTAAAATACAGGGCGTTAAAAAAAAAGAATTCCGTATTTTCAGAGGTGGACCTATTTTACTGCAAGTTCTTTGCTATTATGAATGACCTACAGAATGTAGTAGACAACTGACTAAACAAATGAGAACAGATTATTCTCTTGCTGTGAAAGATCAGAGCCTGTAATGTTATCTGTGTTCTGGGTATTTTCCAGCATACAGGATGTGGGATTGACAGTTGCTTCCATTTGCCAGTCTATAACAGAAGATCATGTCTGCCATTTCCTGTGTGCAAAAGTAGGTTCCCATTATCCTGGTAAGTGCAAAGGTAAAAACACAATGTAAAAGCATTTGACAAACTTATCACAACACAAATGGATTTCACTATAACTAATGTATTTGCTACATGCATGCAGAACTGTGATTATTGTTTACGGTAACAAAACTAATATATATTTTCTGCATACGATGTCAATGCAGACGTTTGTGCTCCCATTTGTTTACTTCATTCTGTAGTCATTTGTAACAGGAAAGAGCTTGCCATAGAAGACATGTGTTTCACAATAGAGATGATGAACAAGTACTCATAGCTTTTAAGGCATGAACTTTGGAGCTCATGTTTAATGGACATTTTTGTCTTGTTTTAGTCCATACTACCACCTCTCAAAATATGGAATACTTTAACACCCTGTATATCAATATTACAACTCTTCCTCTCCCTCTGTTAATTTCTTGTTGTACCAGAAGGACGGATACTATAAAGGGAAATCAATGGAAATAGCAATTGACTCATTAACAGCATTTGTTGTACAGGAGTCTTTGGACAACTGGATGCTGGTGTCTGGAGTCTTTGTTGACTTAGCCACGGCACGTGACACAGTTAATCATGCAGTCCTAGTAAAGAAACTAGAGAATACTAGTATTTGTGGACAAGCAGCATACTGGAAAGCATTGTATCTCAGAAACAGGAGACAATATGTAACCATTATCAACTTAAACAAATCAGAAATTAGAAGCGTTAAGCATGCTGTACATCAAGGATTTGTTATGGAACCTACCCTCTCCAATATATTTGGAAATAACATACAAATAGATGAAAATGGAAATAAGATACTGTATGCAGATGATATGAGTATACTAAATCTTTCCAACAGTTCTGAAGTGCTTGAGAAAAGCACTTTCATATCAGTCAATAATACATCACAATATCTCATGGACCATGACTTAATTATTTACCTGAAAAAAAAAGAAGATATATGTATTAAAAACAAAGATTACCAAGCAGGAAAGCGCTGGTAGACAGGCACAATAAAATAACCGGTGTCTGCTTCGTCAGGAAAGAGGGAAGGAAAAGGAAAGATAAAAGGATGTGGGTTTTAAGGGAGAGGGTAAGGAGTCATTCCAATCACGGGAGCGGAAAGACTTACCTTAGGGGGAAAAAAGGATACGTATATCACACACACACACACACACACACACACACACACACACACACACACACACATACACACACACCATGTATGTGGTTTTCAACACTGAACAAAAGTAAGAAAGGTGAAAAAGAACTGGAAGAAGTAACTTCAGTTAATTTCTTAGGAATAAGAATGGTCAGTGAGGTAAACTGGAAGTAGCAGATAGATACTGATTCCAACAAGCTAAGCTCAGAGTTATTTGTTATGGCTCAGTATGCAATCAGGACCTCTTGTACACTCTCTGTCATGGACTTTTTGAACCATACATGCAGTATGGGATCACAGAATGGCGGAACTTGACTGTCACAGGAAGGAAAAAGATATTCATACTACAGAAGAAAGCCATTTGAATTATATTGAAAAAGAAGCAAAAAGAATCTTGTAGAAACTGTGTCAAAGATCTTAATATTTTGACGTTTCCCTCCCTGTGTATATTCAAGACCACTGTGACTGCATTATGAGACCCCATAAAACTGGAAACCAACAAGACTCTTCATTCGCATAACACAAGGAACAGAAGACAATTACGATGCATTTCATACAGACTTCAGATTTTTGAAAAAGGACCTAAATACTCTGGTATAAAGTTAATACAAGCACTACCAAGAGACTTATAAAACATAAAAAACTGAGATAATGCTCCATGCATCCCTAAAAAAAATAGTTTCTAATAGAAGAAGAAATCTACAATCTACAGTGTGGCTGACTACATGAGCAGACAGTGAGCAACAGTTCATCCTGTGAGTGATAAATGTCATATACCTCATTAAGAGAAGTTAGAATTCCAAATTAGTGCTAGAAGTTCTCATGTAATAGAACTACCCATGTACGATATAAGAGTCAAAGAAATGTATTTTTAACTCGGGTGATTATATTGTACATCATTAGCCATACGTATACACTTTGCAAGCTATTGTGTGTTTTTACGGTGTAACCCATTATATGTATATTGTCTAGATTATAAAATAATGACTTGTCCTGTGCTGTAAGAACATACCTGTACAAAAGGTAATTTAGAGGACCAACAAAAATCACAACCACAATCACTACCATTCTGCCTTTTCTTTCTTACCATTCCCATTTTAGTTTTTCCTTCTTATCAAGTATTCTACACTCTGATATTTTTTGTCTTGAGAAAGACTGTTCACAGGATACAATGTATTGATATTTGGTTCTATTTGAGCACTGCACAATCATGCATGCATGTGTTTGTGTTTAAGGATGTCTATTTTGTTGGTAAGCTGAAGTGTGAAATATACACTCCTGGAAATTGAAATAAGAACACTGTGAATTCATTGTCCCAGGAAGGGGAAACTTTATTGACACATTCCTGGGGTCAGATACATCACATGATCACACTGACAGAACCACAGGCACACAGACACAGGAAACAGAGCATGCACAATGTCGGCACTAGTACAGTGTATATCCACCTTTCGCAGCAATGCAGGCTGCTATTCTCCCCTGGAGACGATCGTAGAGATGCTGGATGTAGTCCTGTGGAATGGCTTGCCATGCCATTTCCACTTGGCGCCTCAGTTGGACCAGCGTTCGTGCTGGACGTGCAGACCGCGTGAGACGACGCTTCATCCAGTCCCAAACATGCTCAATGGGGGACAGATCCGGAGATCTTGCTGGCCAGGGTAGTTGACTTATACCTTCTAGAGCACGTTGGGTGGCACGGGATACATGCGGACGTGCATTGTCCTGTTGTAATGGTAGAACGATGGGTTCGATGACGGTTTGGATGTACCGTGCACTATTCAGTGTCCCCTCGACGATCACCAGAGGTGTACGGCCAGTGTAGGAGATCGCTCCCCACACCATGATGCCGGGTGTTGGCCCTGTGTGCCTCGGTCGTATGCAGTCCTGATTGTGGCGCTCACCTGCACGGCGCCAAACACGCATACGACCATCATTGGCACCAAGGCAGAAGCGACTCTCATCGCTGAAGACGACACGTCTCCATTCGTCCCTCCATTCATGCCTGTCGCGACACCACTGGAGGCGGGCTGCACGATGTTGGGGCGTGAGCGGAAGACGGCCTAACGGTGTGCGGGACCGTAGCCCAGCTTCATGGAGACGGTTGCGAATGGTCCTCGCCGATACCCCAGGAGCAACAGTTTCTAATTTGCTGGGAAGTGGCGGTGCGGTCCCCTACGGCACTGCGTAGGATCCTACGGTCTTGGCGTGCATCCGTGCGTCGCTGCAGTCCGGTCCCAGGTCGACGGGCACGTGCGCCTTCCGCCGACCACTGGCGACAACATCGATGTACTGTGGAGACCTCATGCCCCACGTGTTGAGCAATTCGGCGGTACGTCCACCCGGCCTCCCGCATGCCCACTATACGCCCTAGCTCAAAGTCCGTCAACTGCACATATGGTTCACGTCCACGCTGCCGCGGCATGCTACCAGTGTTAAAGACTGCGATGGAGCTCCGTATGCCACGGCAAACTGGCTGACACTGACGGCGGCGGTGCACAAATGCTGCGCAGCTAGTGCCATTCGACGGCCAACACCGCGGTTCCTGGTGTGTCCGCTGTGCCGTGCGTGTAATCATTGCTTGTACAGCCCTCTCGCAGTGTCCGGAGCAAGTATGGTGGGTCTGACACACCGGTGTCAATGTGTTCTTTTTTCCATTTCCAGGAGTGTATTTATGAGCCTATTTGCTGCACAATAATACTTCCAAATGGTATTACCGTTTTTATTAGTTTTCCTGGAATTCTTTTGTTGGCTACTCCAGTTTTTTTAAATGTACCTCCTTTTGCAAATGTTGTTTTTCCTCTCATTCTGTGCTTCTGAGTCTACCTAGTGACACAGGCCTTAGTGATTTGCTTGCATAATCACTCCAAGACTTTCAGTTGTTTTACTGAATGGCAGAGCAGGCAGTGGGAAACTAACACAGAGAAAATTAAATGGGCAAACACGCAAGGACATTCACAGGCCTATAAGTGAGGGGGCTGTGGGCATCAGAATGGGGCTCAAGTGCCCCATAACCATCAGTATATCTACTTGTTTTTATGTGCTATTGGATGAAAATAAACCTGCTACATGTAGATGTTGATATCACTGAACCTCTTTCAGTCACACTGATTAAACAGCTATTGTGACTAGGCACTTTACTATTGAGAGAGAATCATAATTTTTCAAGTGATGAATCGCCTAAATCACTTCAAGAACAGAAAATCTTAACTTTAAATTCATTTATACTCCATAATTTTTTATCAGATCTACAAAAAAGCTATGTCATCAGCTACATCTCACTGGGAATGTTACTTCTCCTTCCCCTCTGAATTTGTGACTTCATTAGTTATGGACACAACTGTTTGTAAAATGTTTGCATTGACATACATTTAGTATCGCAAACAGAGAGAAAGTATAAGAGATGACTTTGGAAGATTAGGCAACTGATAAATTTTCTAAAAAAAAAGAAACAAAATCTTAATTTCATTCATAATAATGTTTCAGGAAAGCCTACAATTGTGTCATTTGTCATTTAAGTAATAAGAAACTGTGACAGGTACTTATTTTTATACACAAACACTACAAAAAACATTTTGTCTGATTTCCAACTGTAATATAATCTAAATAAGACATCTAAAATGCAAGAGAGGCAGAAAATCACACATACAAACATCACCAAGAATATTAATGTGAGTAAATGCACCTAAAAATAAGAATAAACTTTTCATTATTTGAATCACACACAAAATCTTCTGTTTTCTTTTTATGAAAGTATTTTTTTATTTAAATAATTAATGGAAAATCTCATATAAAGATGTGAAACAAATACTAACAAAGAGATAGAGGGGCTGGCCAGTACTTACCTCAGCTCAGTACAGCCGATAGATACACAAAAAACAAAAAACAACCGAAAGCTAGGAACATAAATTTTTGGTTGTTTTTTGTGTATCTATCGGCTGTACTGAGCTGAGGTAAGTACTGGCCAGCCCCTCTATCTCTTTGTTAGTATTTATTTCACATCTATTTATATATTTACTAAGCATCTACTTCATCAAATCTTTGATAAACCTTATTTTGTACATTACTAGATATGTTGGTGTAATTACTATTATTATTTTCTATCACAGTATTTCCCAAAACTTGATGACATCTTTAATTTTATAGTTTAGTTGTAGCTTTCACATCACCAAAGAAATGTGGCACAAAATTTTAACTAATTCCAAATTTAGCTTGTGTATAGTATTTGTCATTTAATAATAAATTTCAACATTGGCTTTTATTATGAGCTACAGCTATTGTTATTTTATGTAGTTTGTCTGAATACCTTTGTCACGTAGAACACACATCTTTAATGAGTATTATTAAAGATCTCCTCTTTCAATTTGTATTTTTCTCAGTTTTGTCATGCATTTCTTACCAAATTTATTTTTCTTCATCTTGGACATTGGACAGAGGTGTAAATGTGTATATATATTGATTGCTGATGTTTATGTGAGACTGTGACAAAACAAAGTTGCTCTCTACCTTTATTTCTTGTAATTACTATCCTGCATGCCATTTTGGCTCGTATTACACCAGGCTGTACTTCATGAGTCAATTCACACTAATTTTGGGTCAAGAAAAATGAATATGACAATGAAAAATTTTTCTTAGCTCTAGTTTCTGTGATACACACTATGTGGAAGTATTTCATATTAACGGATTAAAAGAGAGAGATACATTTTAATTACGTATGCTAACAACACTTAAAGCATATTTGAATTTTTTAAAATGATAGTTACATTTTAAGAGTTCTAAACGTCTTGAAGAATACCTCACAGATTGTTGGGTCTGGAGAGAATCATGTGATGTTTCATGAGATCATCATCTTTTAGCTTGACTGTTGTAACGGAGTCCCAGAGCATCTCTGCACAAAGACCAACAGTAATCCGCAAGCATTGCTTCATTCCAATGGCCCTGATATCTTTGTTCCACGTCAGAAATGTCCTGATGGAATCTTTCTCCATCTTCATCATTGGCAGCTCTGCAACTAGGAGGGAAAAAGTGTAGATGGGGGTGGAAAATGGATTTTAAGGGAGATGTTGCATCCAAGGTTAGGATACTTTTGCAGGAGTACTGTCACCAACTGGGTGTAGTTACCATCACTTTTTTGCCTGAAAATCCACAAAAAACTCTCTTGAAGGCTTTCCAAGCTTCCTTTTCTTTCCCTTCCACAACTTGGTCAAATGCAGAATCCTTTACAAGTTCTCAAACCTGTGGCCTGATGAAAATACCTTCCTTAACTTTTGCATCACTTAATTTCAGAAATTTCTCTCTTGTGTACTTAAAGGCCCTCCCTTCTTGGTACATACATTTGTCAAAATTTTTCATCAAACCCAACTTGATATGCAAGGGTGGAAGAAGAACATCTTTTGAGTCCACAAGAGGCTCAGCAATGACATTTTTCTCGCTAGGGTTAAGATTTCTTGCAGGCCAGTCTGCTGTAATATAATGTGATTTCATATCCCCATTGTCCCACAGACATAAGAAGTAGCAATGTTTTGTGTACCCAAGTAGCATTCCTAAGCGTATGGCAATGACTTTTAGGTCACCACCAATTTTCCATTTGTGTTCATGATATTTGACTGAGTCCAAGAGGGCTATCATGTTTGCATATGTGAACTGCAGGACCAACAGGAATAGAAGGAAGGCAGTTGCCATTGTGAAATAACAAAGCTTTCAAACTAAGCTTGGAGGAGTCTATGAATAGCCTCCATTCAGTGGGATCATGGTTCAAATTCAGATTCAGAGATATCATCAAGCCATAATGTTGCAGCAAACAACAAGATCGTTTTTCTTCTGCAAAAAGGGAAGCAATTCCATGTGACATTTTCTGTACTGTGACACCACTTTCAAGGAGATTCCATTGCTAAGAATTTCTGCCATCTCCTTTGACAGGTCAAACAAGGTCTCTAATGAGATCACTCAATTCTGCTTGACTCAGTCTGTGCGGTTTATCATCTTTCTCCTCAAAATCAGGGTCACGGGATGTGGAAGGCTTGCTTGGTTCTTCTTCTTCTTCTTCTTCTTCTTCTTCCTCTTCCTCTTCTTGTTCCACACTGTCTTCATTTTCTACTTCAAACACACAATTTTCAGGCGGAGTAGGAACTGGTAAACTATCTAAAGATTAGCAGCTCAAAGATTTGGGTACTGCACTGTTCTTCTTTCCTTCATAGACAATCCTGCCTTTATAGGTTGAGTCAAGTGAAAATAGCAGTCATCTGTATGGTCTGTAGGCTCCTGCAAAACAGTAGACACATCAAAAGCCACAGATCATTTCTTATTTCTCAGCCAATCTCGCAGTGTAACTGAAAGTGCATTGCATCTTACATGTAAAGCCCAAGACTTATTCTGGTCTCCTACTTTCACACCAAAATAATGCTGAAAGGCAGTCTTAACTAGAGGCATCAGATTGCGTTTCTATGAGGAAAATGTTATTTCACCACAAATGTAACAAAAATTATTCCCCTTATTTACACATTTTCATGGTATTTTCATGAATTTTATGCTACAAAGGCACTCTCAAACCAGAAATTCTGCTGTAATTACAGAAGAAACTATATGAAACAGTCACAACAACAGTATCTATGTTTATGACTTACAAACAGCTTAAGAACATTTGTATTTTGTTATTGGATAGGTGTGCCAACTCCAAAAACAAAATGTCCCCCAAAATGAAAATGTTGACTATAAAAATGACATGTCACTTTTTTAATTCATCAGATGGAAATGCAAAAGAATTAACCATTTTTGAGCCTGAAATATTTTCATTGCTGGCAAGTGTTATTTAACAACTGATTTGGCAACTAACTTCAGTTATATTTGCCTCTGTTGCACACTTGTGTGGTGATAATTGACTCATAGGTGTTGGAATCCTGGTGGTAGAAGATATTTATGTCACCAGTATTTGTCCAGCAAGGGGAGGAAAGGTGATGATGTATAGTGCCTTATCAGTAGATATTACACTAATTTCCTGGATGGGGACTGTAAGCTAGGCACCCCTTTTGTGGCTATATGAGATAAGTAGGGTGTGCATCTGCACTGGTTTCATTCTTCCTTTCCTCACTTATTGCCATCAACTGCAGAAACACAACACTAAGCTCTACAAATACTTCTTGCAATCATCTACACTAGACAGCTACACCTACTCTTCATGAAGGGAAAGTTCTATTTTGTGTGAGGAAGGAAGGCCTGCCCAATTAGTCAACTGAACAACATTTCAAAAAGCTCCTACACATCAATGCCACAGGACTTTACCTGTTTTTACCTCATTTATCCTTTCGCACATGCTTGCAGATTGCCCATACTTAGTTTGTGTTCACTCTTTGGTATCCTTCCTACTCAAGGGGCAATGTCATTAGGAAACATAATTCCAAACTACTGACTGTTAAATATGGAGTGCCACAAGGATCAGTAATGGGTCCTGTTCTGTTCTTACTCTATGTAAATCACCTAGACATAAGCAATGACAGCAGTAAAATATTTCAATTTGCTGATGATACGAGTGTTCTAATTACAGGAAACTCAGAAGAAACTCTTGTAAAAAACATAAAAGAAGCCACTGACAGGCTAACATGTTACTTTGATGACAATGACTTAATAATAAACACTGAAAAAACTGTAGCTATGGATATACACACAGCACAAACAAAAAATATGATATCACCCAATCTAGAGTTAGATGGATAGACAATTGCCAAAACAGCCTGTACCAAATTTTTAGACTTCATCTACAAGACTACTTGAAATGCAAAGCACACATTGAGCAAATGAACAAAAAATTAAGTACTTCTTGTTTAGTGTTACATACATTAAAAAACTGTACTAGCTACAACATCCTGCAGTGTGTGTATTATACAGATGTACACTCTCACCTCCGGTACGGGATTATGTTCTGGGAAAATTCTGGAGATGCCATCTCAACATTAAAAAAAAAAAAATAAAAAAAAAAAAATAAAAAAAAATAAAATAAAATAAAAAATGGAAGGGGTAGATAATCGCAAATCATGTAGACCATTGTTTCAAAAAAGTATGATCCTGCCACTTCCTTGCATATATATACTTGAAAATATAATGTATTTAAAGCAAGACTTACATACAAAAAGACCACTCATCTCTCAAAATCACACAATACACAGCTACGATACAAGACAAAAATTGGATGTACATGTTCAAAGTGCCAACACAAAGTTACTTCAAAATGGCCTTATCCATCCTAGTATCAAACTATACAATGCCTTACCAGATACCATTAAACACATACAAAACATTGGTCACTTCAAATCTAAATGGAAGTCGTACTGGTTGATCACTGTTTTTACACAGTACATGAACACCTACAAAACTTCATTACAGGATCATTTGGTAATCGAAAAAGTGTTACAGAGATGATAGATAAACTCTGAAAGACTCTTCAAGAGAGACACTCAGTAGTTCGGTGCGGGCTTTTGTTGAAGTTTCGAGAACATGCCTTCACCAAGGAGTCAAGGAATATATTGCTCCCTCCTACGTATAGCTCGCGAAGAGACCATGAGGATAAAATCAGAGAGACTAGAGGCCACACAGAGGCATACCAACAATCTTTCTTTCCACGAACAATACAAGACTGGAATAGAAGGGAGAACTGATAGAGGTACTCAAGGTACCCTCCGTCACACACTGTCAGATGGCTTGCGGAGTATAGATGTAGATGTAGAATCTGTCAGCTTCAGCATTTTTGTCTGTATGATTATTTGTGGAGATTTGAGAAACATTAATTCTTCAGTCATTAGCGGTTGAGATTATGACAGTAAAAAATATTCATTGAGACAGATAAATGTTTGTATTGTTCTGTTTCTACATTGATATGCACCACACAAGTGGCAGAGGGAAAGTTCAGTATTTCCTTGAAGATGGCTTTACTTTTAAGTGTTACCATTTTTACATAAAGTGAAGTGTAGATTTTATATGGGTGTAAGCATTCTCGGAAACCTGAATTCTCATGAAAAATGTTGTTTTAACAAATATTTTCAAACATTCTTAGTAGAACAATTTCACATCTATATATGAAGAGCACAAAAGTGTAAACTGTCTACAATATTAATTTAGTTGGTTCACCATCTGTGACATAATAGCGGATACAAACAATGATCAAATACTGTCAAATGTTTTTTATTCCAGTCTTTGATCACAATCTCAATTCTTTAGACAATGCCCGGTTTTAGTCTGTAATTACCATCCTCAGATCTACAACATACATATATATACACCTAGTGAGCAGTGTGTCTTCCAACATAAAATAGCAATACGTATCACAATATACTATCATACAACCAGGGAAATGTACAGATAAACTACAGTAAAACATATCTTTTTTACACCATTGGTGCACGCCTACATAACATCTCGGTGGCCGAGCCAACAGAGGGCACTGATCATTGATCTGTCTCTTTGAGCTGTCATATAGACATTTTATCTTTCATAGGAAATTTATAGGTTGCTAGAGGCAATGTATTATGTACATTAATTGTTGACCATAAATTCACCATAAAAAGGGTCAGACCTATTCTCTTCATGTATTTCCTTTTAATAAATTTATGTGGGTAACTGTATTCATCTTTTAATGTATCACAATTGGTTTCCATGATAGTTATCAATTTTAAAGGTCTGCTACATGAATTTTATATAATGTGTTTTTATCAGATTATGTTTTTTTTTTTGCGTTAAATGATGACTTCATCTAAGTCCACAGTAGCGACATCTAGGGAGGATGTGGGCAAACAGATTTCTGGTAGGTGCTGTTACTTCAGCAGCCAGTTGCAATAATCATTGTGTGGATGACTTGGATTATTCTACACCTTATTTTAGATCCATATGACGATGCTGTGCTGATTATATTTATATGTTTTGACGATGCCAATATGGCCTTCGCACTTTAGGACATGGTGTGAAAAAGGTATATTTTACTATAGTTTATCTGTACATTTCCCTGGTTGTATGATAGTATATTGTGATACGTATTGCTATGTAATGTTGAAAGATACACTACTCACTAGAAATATATGTATATATTTGTAGATTGTAGATCTGAGGATGGTCAACTGGTCATCATCTAAAGAACTGAGATTGCGATCAAAGACTGGAATAAAAAAAACATTTAGTTGGTTAGTTGTTTTTCAGCTTACAAGCCCATCATCAGACTATAACTGATGATTTTTATCAGTAGGGTACAGTATTGGTGAACAAATTTGAGAAGATATTACACTATGGAAGTGAAGTTCAAAATACTTGTGACGTATATTGTTTTCAAAGTTCTTCACCAGTACTATATCCTCTTTGATGGCTATAGTCAGTTGCCTGATGATGGCCTTACAATCCGAAACAAAATAAACCATGTAGAATGTCCACATTTTTGTGCTTTTGATTTATAAGTAGGGTATTCTTTTACAAAATATATAAAATATAAAAACTGCTTGAAAAAAGATAATTAAGCATCTTGAAAGAATCAAGAAACCATTACATTTTTCACATTGGTAGTGTAAGCAATCCATGATCTCTGGTAGCTCATTTCATTCATTGCATTTCATTTAGTTTCTTACTCTAATTTATCTTTGTATCTGCATTGCTCTAAAAATATCTCCTCAACAGTCCAAATGTTTAGAGTATGTGCTATGTGTTTTGTTTGAAACAAACTTGTTGCATTCACTCAAGATACTTGCTGTTGACCAGAATAATGCCCACTTCACTTTTTGCTCTCAAGCTTGTATTCAGTACTCCTATCTGCTTCTTACATGTACACCACTATAGCTTCAGATTAGGCCTACTGTCTCTTTTTAATCACCCCTAAAAGTTTAAAATCCTGGCGATACTCTTGCATTGTCAGGGTTTTAAACTTCTAAGGAACTCCAAAACTACTGGTGGTGACATGAAGCAAATTTAGAATTGTTGTTTCTGTCCATAAGAAATATCAGAATCACAGGTGGTAGGGGTGCACCAAAAGGAAAACGTACCTTTAACTATAGAACAGTTGTGCTGTGAGACCCACTAGTTTTTGTTTAACTGAATTTATATTCTTATAGTTGCTGATATGATTTGAGCATTCTGTCAGCTTCCAGAAACATCCAAGAGAAAGCGTTCGTGTCGTGAATGAGGTTTTGCTTTGTTTACTCACTGTTTGATGGTCTACCATAAAGCTTGCAGATCTGTCAGACCCAGCTCGATCTACGTTACTAATTTCTGCCAGTGCAAACCCATTTTTATTTTGGTGTAAGCCATCACTGAGTTACTTCGGGAACTATCTGCGATATCCTAAAACCGAATCTACAAGGACTCAGAAACAGCCGGCCGCAGTAGCCGTGCGGTTCTGGCGCTGCAGTCCGAAACCGCAAGACTGCTACGGTCGCAGGTTCGATTCCTGCCTCGGACATGGGTGTGTGTGATGTACTTAGGTTAGTTAGGTTTAAGTAGTTCGAAGTTCTAGGGGACTTATGACCTAAGATGTTGAGTCCCATAGTGCTCAGAGCCATTTGAACCATTTTTTGAACTCAGAAACAAAGTGAGTGAAATAGAAATTTTAATAAATAGTAACAGTGAATTATCAAATATCCAAATACTATGAACTACTGAGCACTTTATGAGCTGTTCTGAAATTGAATGTGTTGTGATACCATAGTTCAAACTGATAAATCATTTCTGAAGGAAAAAATTCAGGGTCGGAGGGAGCTGCATATTTGTGAAAAACAATACTATTGCTCTACCACTGGACACATTCATCTCCCACAGCACTGAAAAAGACATAGAATTATTGGGCATAGAACTCACTGAACATTGTATTTACTTAATATCAGTATATAGATCACCGTTAGGCAACCTAAGCTGTTTCTATAAGAACTTGGCCTTAGTATTAGAAAAGCTAACGAATCGGAAATCCTACAGATTTTAACATAGATTTCTTAGTAGAAGATAGCGTCCAGGTAAACTTCAAAAACTTTATCAATCTCTACAATCTGGAACTAAAGGTTAAATCAGTAAAATTTTTGAAAAAAAGAAATGCCATATCACCTGTTCAGTTTGGTTTCCAAGGAGGAAAAACCAAAACTGATGCAATACAGCATCTCCTATATTGCACCTTAACACTAGTAGACAAGAAGCTTCCGGCCACAGGCATTTTTCTTGACCTAACAAAGGCGTTTGATGTGGTCAATCACAATATAGTGACCCAACAAATTTATTCCCATAGAATAAGGGGCACTAGTCATGACTGGTTTAAAAGCTGCCTCAGAGACAGAAACCAATATGTCCAAATGAATGTAACCGATCGATCAGAATTGCTAATACTGTACAGTCATCTGCCCAAATCACAGAATATGGAGTTCTCCAAGGCTTAGTGTTGGGACCCTTATTATTCTTAGTTTATGTAAATGACCACCCCTTAAATTTACATAATAACAGAACTTTTCTCTTTGCTGATGATACCACAATTTTGATATCCGACTCAGATGAACATCTTCAAGATGCAATAAACAGGAGCACAGCACAACTAAACTCATGACTTAATTCAAACAGACTGGTACTAAAAATTAAAAAGACAGCTGGTATTACTTTCCACACAGTCCAAAATAAAAACCCACCAGTACCGAATATACCACTGACTGATGATAAAATCAACTATGTAAAGGAGACCAAATTTTGGGGGGTTACCATTAATGATACACTTACATGAAAATTCATATTGATATAACCTGCACCAAATTGAGTGAAGTACGTTTCATGACTAGACAATTAAGGAATATTGTTAATACCAGCTCCCGCACGTGAATGTACTATGCTCTTTTCCACTCTATATTAAGCTATGAAATTATCTTTTGTGGCCACAGTGCAGAAGCAGTGAGGCTGTTCAAACTAAAATAAAAAAAGTAGTTAGAATAATATTATTCAAACAGCAGAAAGAATCCTGTAAACCACTGTTTCAGAATCTGAACATATTACTCCTCCCACATCAGTACATACTGGACCTACTGTGTTTCACCAAGAAAAATATTAGCAACTTAGGTATAAACTCAAACTGTCACCAACATCATACAAGGTGCAAGAACTCTCTATGAATAATTCCCCATTCAACAAAACTATACAGTAATGGTCTCAAATATATGGGAATAAAACTCTACAATCATCTCCCAATAGCAGTGAAGAACATTAACAAGTGAAGGAGTTCAATTTGAACTACAGTCACTATTAATTAAACATTGCCTCTACAGCATACAGGAATTCCTCAAAAACAACCTGCCATAAGGAACTGCTCAACAAAAACATCAGATAATGGATCCCAAACTACTGACCTTATGTAACATAGCTGAATGGAAGTTTTATTGGTATAAATGCTAAATTCTGGTACAGAATAAATACAAGACCTGAGTATATTACACATGTGATATAAATATGTAAATATGTTACAGGTTTATAGACATATACCTCTTCTTATAAATGCCTAACATGTATCAAATGACCTGTCCTATATCATGACGTGCATTTCTGTACAATGTATGATTCACAGGATCAAAACAAATAAATAGAATCAAAAATGGTTCAAATGGCTCTGAGCACTATGGGACTCAACTGCTGTGGTCATTAGTCCCCTAGAACTTAGAACTACTTAAACCTAACTAACCTAAGGGTATAACACACATCCATGTCCGAGGCAGGATTCGAACCTGCGACCGTAGCAGTCGCACGGTTCCGGACTGCGCGCCTAGAACCGCGAGACCACCGCGGCCGGCAATAAATAAAATCATTTTTAATAGTTTACAATATAAAATGGCAACAGAAAATCTTTCGTGCAGTGAAATTAACAGAATTATCTATAATGATGAGAGTGAAGTAGACGATTCTGATGTGGACCCAAACTTTGATATAAACAGTGATCATGATAGTTGAAACCTCCCCTTACAAAAAATTATGAATGATTGTGCTGATAAACCCCTTACGTTATTAGATTTTCAAACAGCTGAGCAAAACTGGACGTACTCAGACATTTCTCTCTTTAGTTATTCTGATCATCACTAAACTGACACACAATATTTTTAACGTAACGCAATATGAAGTCAATAATCCCTACAAAAGAATGGTAATGACTAACAATAACCTATACCTTTCATGAATCACTTACCTCACAAAAATCTTCGTTACTCGAACTACTGCAGTACAGCGAGCGCCAATACTGCCAGCTAAAGAAAAGATTCTAACTACTGAAGTCACTAACTACTGATAGGCATAGTTAGCAAACGAAAGATTTTGATAGAGAACAAACAATATATTTACCTTAATAGTGTTCAAAAGTCGTAATATATATACACTCCTGGAAATTGAAATAAGAACACCGTGAATTCATTGTCCCAGGAAGGGGAAACTTTATTGACACATTCCTGGGGTCAGATACACCACATGATCACACTGACAGAACCACAGGCACATAGACACAGGCTACAGAGCATGCACAATGTCGGCACTAGTACAGTGTATATCCACCTTTCGCAGCAATGCAGGCTGCTATTCTCCCATGGAGACGATCGTAGAGATGCTGAATGTAGTCCTGTGGAACGGCTTGCCATGCCATTTCCACCTGGCGCCTCAGTTGGACCAGCGTTCGTGCTGGACGTGCAGACCGCGTGAGACGACGCTTCATCCAGTCCCAAACATGCTCAATGGGGGACAGATCCGGAGATCTTGCTGGCCAGGGTAGTTGACTTACACCTTCTAGAGCACGTTGGGTGGCACGGGATACATGCGGACGTGCATTGTCCTGTTGGAACAGCAAGTTCCCTTGCCGGTCTAGGAATGGTAGAACGATGGGTTCGATGACGGTTTGGATGTACCGTGCACTATTCAGTGTCCCCTCGACGATCACAAGAGGTGTACGGCCAGTGTAGGCGATCGCTCCCCACACTATGATGCCGGGTGTTGGCCCTGTGTGCCTCGGTCGTATGCAGTCCTGATTGTGGCGCTCACCTGCACGGCGCCAAACACGCATACGACCATCATTGGCACCAAGGCAGAAGCGACTCTCATCGTTGAAGACGACACGTCTCCATTCGTCCCTCCATTCACGCCTGTCGCGACACCACTGGAGGCGGGTTGCACGATGTTGGGGCGTGAGCGGAAGACGGCCTAACGGTGTGCAGGGCCGTAGCCCAGCTTCATGGAGACGGTTGCGAATGGTCCTCGCCGATACCCCAGGAGCAACAGTGTCCCTAATTTGCTGGGAAGTGGCGGTGCGGTCCCCTACGGCACTGAGTAGGATCCTACGGTCTTGGCGTGCATCCGTGCGTCACTGCGGTCCGGTCCCAGGTCGACGGGCACGTGCGCCTTCCGCCGACCACTGGCGACAACATCGATGTACTGTGGAGACCTCACGCCCCACGTGTTGAGCAATTCGGCGGTACGTCCACCCGGCCTCCCGCATGCCCACTATACGCCCTCGCTCAAAGTCCGTCAACTGCACATACGGTTCACGTCCACGCTGTCGCGGCATGCTACCAGTGTTAAAGACTGCGATGGAGCTCCGTATGCCACGGCAAACTGGCTGACACTGACGGCGGCGGTGCACAAATGCTGCGCAGCTAGCACCATTCGACGGCCAACACCGCGATTCCTGGTGTGTCCGCTGTGGCGTGCGTGTGATCATTGCTTGTACAGCCCTCTCGCAGTGTCCGGAGCAAGTATGGTTGGTCTGACACACCGGTGTCAATGTGTTCTTTTTTCCATGTCGCAGGTTCGAATCCTGCCTCGGGCATGGATGTGTGTGATGTCCTTAGGCTAGTTAGGATTAGATAGTTCTAAGTTCTAGGGGACTGATGACCTCAGATGTTAAGTCCCATAGTGCTCAGAGCCATTTGAACCACTTAAACAAATAATATTAATGAGTTTTATTATAAAATGAAAACTACTTGGTGTTACAAATGGTTCAAATGGCTCTGAGCAGTATGGGACTTAACATCTGAGGTCATCAGTCCCCTAGAACTTAGAACTACTTAAACCTAACTAACCTAAGGACATCACACACATCCAAGCCCGAGGCAGGATTCGAACCCGCGGCCGTAGCGGTCGCGCGGTTCCAGACTGAAGCGCCTAGGACCGCTCGGCCACTCCGGCCGGCCTTTGTGTTTCAGAGATGTGTCGCAAGCAAAGGGCGACAGTCAAAATAATCAAGTTTATTCAGTATAACAATTCCAAGTTTGAACTACATAGCATGTACAAGCGAAATGACTCGTGTTGATGCTGCTATAGAACTCGCTAATCTTGATGCTACTCTTCAACTGCCCGCGACGAATCGGACGCTGCGCGCATGTCCTCTTGGCATAGGGGCGTTGCTGTCGCGTTGTCTTCCTGGAGAGATGTTGGTCGGTGGTGGTTGGCTTACGTCTTCTCACAGCCCTCTCGTTCCCAACTGACGTGCCGGCGCTTGAATTTAAGCCGTAGCATCTCCCCACCCGCACCCAAAGCGACGGCCGTCGTCGTATAGGGTTGAGGAGGCAGGAGCGTGGCCGCTCTGAGGACTCGTAACCCGCCATCTGGCCTTCGCTCTATTGGAAACGTCCCCCGGAAAACGCCCAGAAGGATACGCGTCTATCTCCTGAGGCCCATGTGAAGATTTAGAAGGTATCGAGCCGGCCGTTGTGACCGAGCGGTTCTAGGCGCTTCAATCCGGAACCGCGCTCCTGCTACGGTCGCAGGTTCGAATCCTGCCTCGGGAATGGATGTGTGTGATGTCCTTAGGTTAGTTAGGTTTAAGTAGTTGTAAGTCTAGGAGACTGAAGAGGTCAGATGTTAAGTCCCATAGTGCTCAGAGGCATTTGAACCAAGCAGGTGTCGGCCGCTGCGGCGTGGGCTAGTCGAGCTCCATCGGTGGGGCGAGAGGAGGCGCAGGAGGCGAAGGCTCCGTCTGCGTGGGGTCGTCCCGCGGTGTCGTGATAACAGCCTCTGGCGGCTGTTGTGGCCGCGCTGTCCTCTGGATCCGTGACTCTGGGGGAAGAGAGACAGCAGGATCGCCGTGCAGATGACAGTGGCGAATTTGATTGTGATTTGCGCGCTGCAATCCGTCTGGGCTTGGAATGAGATACATGCGTGCGCCAAGTCGACTAGGAATCTCGCCTCGCGCCCACCGTCTGCTGCCGCTAAAAAGCCTGGAAAACACAATATCGTGCGGCGCGAAGCGATACTCGCAACCTTGCTTCGACGCCGGATGCTGTGGGCCGTGAAGCATTTCCGCCGGCGATGGTCCATCTCGTGGATGCGAACGATAGGAGGCGAGAAACAGTTGCAATGCTTGATCCCTGATGTGTGCTGTGCGAAGTTTGGCCATTTGCTGCCCGAATGTTCTGACAAAACGTTCCGCTTCGCCGTTTGACTGTGGATGGAACTGTGCAATAGTTAGAAGCTGTATGCTGTATGCAAAATGTTTCAGATTCATTGACGTGAGTTGAGGGGCGTTGTCCGACACTATGACTTCAGGTAAACCTTCGAGGCAAACCTTCGAGGCAAAAAATAGAGGACAAGGCCCGAATTGTGTTTTGTGACGTAGTTGATTTCATTGGCACAGCAAAAGGAACCTTGCTATACGAGTCGACCACAATCAACCAACTAATGTTCCAAAGAGGTACCGCAATGTCTGTGAGTAAACGTTGCCATGGTGATTGCGTCTTAGGCCGAGCAGAGAATTTTTGTGGCGGAGGGGACTGATTTTCCGCACATGAGTGACTGTGACGTCATCTGTTCTATTTGGGTGTCCATACCTTGCCTAGTACAGTGGCGACGCGCTAACCGTTTCGTATGAACAATCCTCCAGTGTCGTCGGTGAAGTAACTGCAACACTTCTTTTTGCAAAGCTTTAGGGATCAACACAAGTGACTATCTACTGTCACTGTGAACAAGAATTACAACTTGCTGTATAGCGAGGCTATGCCGACATGCAAAGTATCTGCGCATTACAGAGTTCTTTATGCTATGCAATGAGCGAGGCCAAGATGTGGGAATGTATTTTAGCAAAATGTTCAAATCTGAATCAGCTCCCGTAGCCTGTGCTCTTTTCTTATAGTTCAGAGGAAAGGACTGAAGCAATTAAAATCCTGAGTATCGATGTGACAACGAGATACAGCAGAAGCATCTGTATCAGGGTCAATTGGAAGACGTGAAAGACCGTCCACATTACTATATTGAGCTGCCGGACGGTACACAATCTCGTACTGGTATTGAGACAACACCAAAGCCCATCTTTGCAATTTTTGGGCAGTTCGCACAGGAACCGACTTCATCGGATGAAAAATGAACTGTAATGGCTTGTGATCCGTTACTGAGATGAATTTTCTGCCATACAAATAGTGGTGGAATTTGGTGACACCATACACAATAGTCAATCCCATCCTCGTCGCCAAATGTTAAATCCAGCCTAGTCGTCAAATATTGGGTATCTAGGAAACCTGCTTTCTCGGATCGCTAGACAACATGCAAACAAATCGTTATTAATGAGCTTTATTATAAAATGAAAAAATACAATACTTAACTTTGTGTTACACAGATGTGCCGCAAGCAAGGGCGACAGACTAAACAAAGTTTCTTCAGTACGAGTATAACGATTCCAAGTTAGAGCTACATAGAATGTACAAGTCAAGTAACTATTGTTGATGCTGCTATAGAATTCGCCAATCTTGATGCTACTCTTTAACTGTCCACGACCAGTCGGGCGCGGCGTTTATGTCCTCTTCGCATTGGGGCTGCTGCTGTCGCGTTGTCGGTAAGCGTGCTGTTGGCTGACGTCTTGTCACAGCCTTCTCTGCTCTGTCGTTGCCGACTGGCGCGCCGGGGCTTGACTTCACGCAGTAACAAAAAGAAGCCTCCTACTTACGTAAGTACAAAACCCCACTGTAAATGAAAATGATGGCGTGCAACAAAAAGTCAACATGTTTTCAATGGTCACTACCACGTCACGTCAACAAAGCGGAGTGCGCTCGCGAAGGGTGACAACCACTAAACTGTTTTTGAAAGCCAAGCATCGTCTGTCGATATGATTTTGAAGAGATGGTCATTACTTGTGAAGTTATGAAAAGTGAAAGAAAATACTGTACCATAAAAAAGAATGGTGGGAGTGAAAGACTAGTAAGTAGAAAGTTTTACTCAATATTTCATAAACTTCGACAACGTCCACAGAATTTTTTTCTATATTTTCGAATGAATGTTGAAAATTTTGACGAATTACTTCGTAGTTTACCTCAATTAACATACACGAATACGAACATGAGAGTGTCTGTCCAAGCTGAACACAAGTTGTCCCAAGCACTTGAAAATATTGTTCGATTGATTTTTGCCATCCTTTAATTTTCATATTTATGTGCGAACAACCCTTCAGATTTTTTCGAACAGTGTTGGTCTTTCTCTTTAGGAATATCATTATCGATATCGTCTTCGTGCACAGACACGTTGTGCGAAAACGTTGATGTCGTGTTTGCGTAATTGCGTGTCACCACAGGTGTCACTGTGTCGATAGTCTGAAATCAAATGGGGAGAATTCACGAAGGGTGACGATTTTGTCACCCACGCGAGCGCGGCTATCAAAACCTACCGCCGCAGAGACAGTTTTGTTACGGAAGCGGAGAATTCATGGAGAGTGACGATTTTGTCACCCACACTATCGCGGCTATCAAAACCTACCGGCGCAGAGACAGTTTTGACAAGGGCGTGTTCGGCTGAGAAAAGTGTCACCCGGATGTCACGTCGTAACATGCACGCATTTGGGCTATTCCATTTCAGTTCTAACAGCAGGAAACCTTGCATTTTTTGCAGGGATTGTATTTTCTGTCGTCTAAACTAAGCGTCAAATTAATATCTTTTGCAAACTCGTAACTGTGTAAACAAGTGCTTTCAAGTTTTTTTAATTGGCAATGTTACCGTAATTGAATAAAATCATAGCCCGGAAACTATTCAAAGTAAAATTCTCAAATAAAATTCAAAATGAAGGTAGTGCTGTGTACCTATGCAATACGTTTAGAATATAAATTTTATGTACTTCAGAACATGTTTCATATTTTGATTGAAAATTTCATTTTAAATGGAATAAAAATTATGCCATATTGTGCAGCATTTGATTTAAAAACAATGTTATTAAATATTTTGTGGTATCCTCAAGAGGGAGCTGTAGAAAAATAAAAAGTAAGTAGAAACAGCGGTAAATCCTTGTGGCAGCGCTACGCCATAATCCACAATACTCATGTCATGAGGAGCCCGTTGTCGCTTGACTGCTGCTCATGTGTCACTGTGGCAGCATGCGGACAAGTGGGGCGCCAAGACCGTGAGTAAGCAAACAACCCGTTTCAGTTCCCCTGACCTAAGCTTGTTAGTTCTTTGCCAGTCGTGCCTGTGATACGGAGATGGACTGTGTAAAGTTATTTTTGAGTGTAGAATAGTTTTTCGTTAGTTTCATACGACAATTTACAACTTTAAGGTAAGAAAACCTCCATGCCACTACAAAATAAGTTGCTAGATGAAAAGCATAAACGAGCTTCCCTCCCAACACTACATCTACATAGATATTCCCCAAGCCCCCGTGCGGTGCGTGGCGGAGGATACCCTGTACCACTATTTGTCGTTTCCTTTCTTGTTCCACTCGCAAACAGAGAGAGGGAACAACGTCTATATATGCCTGCTTATGAGCCTTAATTTCTCGTATCTCATCTTTGTTTTCCTTACGCGCAATGTATGTTGGAGGCAGTAGAATAAAAAAAAAAGGTTCAAATGGCTCTGAGCACTATGGGACTCAACATCTTGGGTCATAAGTCCCCTAGAACTTAGAACTACTTAAACCTAACTAACCTAAGGACATCACACACACCCATGACCGAGGCAGGATTCGAACCTGCGACCGTAGCAGTCCCGCGGTTCCGGACTGTAGTACCAGAACCGCACGGCCACCGCGGCCGGCAGGCAGTAGAATCGTTCGGCAGTCAGTTTCAAATGCCGGTTCTCTAAATTTTCTCGGTAGTTTTTCTCGAAAAGAACGTCACCTTCGCTCCAGTTCGCTTTGAGTTCCTGAAGAATGTGCTCCCCCCCCCCCCCCCCGCCCCCTTCCGGGGATTGTCTCACACCATACGAGTGTAACCCTATGTTTGCGTGGTAAAGTAATGGTGGTGTACGCGTACGGGAAAGACTTGTTTGCGCAGCAATCGCCGACATAGTGTAGTTGAGGCGGAATAAGGGGAACCAACCCGCATTCGCCGAGGCGGATGGAAAACCGCCTAAAAAACCATCCACAGACTGGCCGGCTCACCGGACCTCGACACAGGTCTGCCGGAAGGACTCGTGCCGGAGATCAGGCGCTCCTTCCCAATCCGGAAAGCCGTGCAATAGACCGGACGGGCAAACAACCGCATACTGCTGCCCATCGTGTCGGCCAAATCATTTATACACTAGGGTTGCCCAGAAAGTAATGTACTGCATTTTTAACTCAACCGAAAACAGTGCTACGAATGCGAAACGTTATGTGTATATTATCCGAAGTCTCCTGAGTGAGGTGCCAAGTTTCCGTCACTTCCGACAGTTAGCGTAGCTGCAGGACAGTTTAAAATAGCGTCTGTAGGTGATGTTCGTTACAAGCAACATGACGTTAATGAATTTCTCACTGCAGAGAAAGAAACTGTGGGGAATATTCACAAACGCTTGTGCAATGTCTGTGGGGCATCTGCTGTCGACAGAAGTACAGTTAGTTACTGGCCTCGGAGGGTGAGGTAATCAGAAGGCGGTTCGGTGGAGCTCCACGATTTGCAGCGGTCGGGGGGACCATCCACGGCTGTCGCACCTGACATGTTGCAGCGAGCTGATATTGTCATTCGCGAGGACAGACGCATTACGACTCGGCAGTTGGAAGACATGCTGATGATGATGAAGAGGTGATTCACACGGTGAAGCACTGACTCCGTCACCAGGACAAGGCCATACAGCGGGATGGAGATTACAAGGAAAAATAGGGTATGTAGATGAAAAACCATTCTCTCGTGTGTGTAATTCTCATTATGTTGAATAAAGAAGTATTGAAGAAAAAAAGCGGTGCATTACTTTCTGGGCACTGGGCAACCCTAGCACATAGAGAACAACAGTGGTTCAATCACACTTCCCTGAGGCACTCCTGACGATACCTTTGTCTCTGATGAACACTCGCTGTCTGGGACAGCACACTGGGTTCTATTATTTAAGAAGTCTTTGAGCCACTCACACATCTGTGAACTTGTGCCATATACTAGGTAGCTTTGGTAACAGCCTGCAGTGAGCCATTGTGTCAAATGCTTTCCGGAAACCTATAAATACGGAATCCGACTGTTGCCCTTCATCGATAGTCCGCAGTTCATCGTGTGAGAAAAGGGCAAGCTGAGTTTTGCATGGGCGATGCTTTCTAAAAGCAATACAATATATGTAATATCGTTCGTCAAAGACAAATTTCAAAATTTGGCAAAAATAATTTACTCTACTGATGGTATGGTGCTTCCTTCCAGTGTAAAAATCAAAAATATTTTACAACTTTATACAACTGAATGTGTACTTCAGAGATAGCATAAATGGAAGAAAAACGTTATGTAACCCACCGCTGCTTCCATCCCTTGGGTTTATCCTACCACAGAAGGGTAAACGTTAACTCCCTTCTAAAGGTAACGTCACAATTGACGGAAAAGTATGATATCCCAGACCGACAAAAAGAAATTGTCGAAATTTGGCGTACCTGCAGAATTAAATTAAAAAGAAGTGAAAGAGTTAGTAATGCTACTTGCGCGACACAAGGTATTCAAGTAAATGTGGTATTAATGTACAGGGTAACAGTTGTTGAACTATATGAAATAAAATCGTCATAACTTCTGAACGGTTATCATTAGGACTTTCAAACTGCACGGTTGGCCGCGGGGCATGATGGGAATTAGTATGGTTTGGTTTAGCGACGAAGCCCATTTTCATTTGATTGGGTTCGTCAATAGACAAAATTGGCTCAACTGGGGGACTGAGAATCCCCATTTCGCGATCGAGAAATCTGTTCAACCTCAACAGGTGACTGTGTGGTGTGCACTGTCCAGTCACGGAATATTCGGTGCGATATTCCTTGATGGCGCGGTGATTACCGAATTGTACGTGAAGGTTTTGGAAGATGATTTAATCCTCATCATCCAGAGTAACCCTGATTTCGACAATACGTGGTTCATGCAAGACGGAGCTCGACCCCATCGAAGCAGGAGAGTTTTGACGCCCTGGAGGAGCACTGTGGCGACGGCATTCTGGCTCTGGGGCACCCAGAGGCCTCTGGCAGGGGCCTCGATTGGCAGCCATGTTCTCCGGATCTGAACACACGCGACGCCTTTCTGTGGGGCTGCATTAAAGACATGGTGTACAACAATAACCCCAAAACCATTGCTCATCTGAAAACAGCCATTCGGCCCATCATCAGTGATGGCAGGCATATCGAACGTGTCATAACCTAAATACGAATATCTGTAGTGACTTTTACACTTTGAATAAAGTGTGTGCACGCCGTAGTTTGTAACTAATTTACGTTTTTTTCAGATAGTTCAATAATTGTCACCTTGTAAATGATGAGTGTAGTGACAGCAGTTCAGATAGTTCGACTGGATTGATAAAAGAATTTTTAATCCGTCTCAACCATGCTGCTCTCTTAATGGATGTAAAACGTTCCCTGGCTCCGTCAAGACTGAAAGAACGTATTGAATCTGTTTCCCAATCCGAGCCACAGCAAAATTTATAATCCCAGGAAATAAAAAACAGCCGGAAAGAAACAAAAATTGTCGTTGTAATGAATTTTTCAGAAAATTATTAATTTGTCATCCAAGATGAGTTTTCCGTATTTCCCTGGAACAAAAACCAGGTCGCGCTACATCCATTTGTTATCTGCTACAATGATGGTGGTTATGTCAACTGTGTGTCGTTCGTTGCAATTTCCCATTGTTTGAAGGACGATACAGCAGCAGTTCACTTGTTTCAGAAATTTGTAAATCGTTCTTCAAAGATACATTTCAAAATTTGGCTAACATAATTTTCTTTTCTTTTCTTTCAACACGATCGAGCACCTACCTGTTCATAATGCAGGGCCTGTGGCAGAGTGGTTACACGACAGTAACATCCTTGTAATGGACCGGCCTGCACAGGGTCCTGAACTGAATCCTATAAAACACCTTTGGGATGATTTGGAAGGACGACTTCGTGCCAGGCCTCGCCGACCGAAATCGATACCTTTTCTCAGTGGAGCACTTCGTGAAGAACAGGCTGCCGTTTCCCAAGAAACCTTCCAGCACCTGATTGAACGTATGCCTACGACAATGGAAGCTGTCATCAAGGCTAAGGCTGCGCCAAC